>NC_139021.1:65513721-65707522 GCF_964662115.1 Mustela nivalis | reverse complement strand
TATATAAACACATATTTTTTTTGGTTTTTATGTTCTTCATTTACACATATAAAGCACATTGTTCTCCAAAGAGGCTGCACCAACTTGCATCTCCACCAACAGTGTAAGAGGGTACCCCTTTCTCCACATCCCCTCCAACACATGTTGTTTCCTGTCTTGCTAATTTTGGCCATTCTAACTGGTGTAAGGTGATATCTCAATGTGGTTTTAATTTGAATCTCCCTGAGGGCTAGTGATGATGGACATTTTTTTCATGTGTCTGATAGCCATTTGTATGTCTTCATTGGAGAAGTGTCTGTTCATATCTTCTGCCCATTTTTTGATATGATTGTCTGTTTTGTATGTGTTGAGTTTGATGAGTTCTTTATAGATCCTGGATATCAACCTTTTGTCTGTACTGTCATTTGCAAATATCTTCTTCCATTCCGTGGGTTGCCTCTTTGTTTTCTTGACTGTTTTCTTTGCTGTGCAGGAGCTTTTGATTTTGATGAAGTCCCAAAAGTTTATTTTTGCTTTTGTTTCCTTTGCCTTTGGAGACATATCTTGAAAGAAGTTGCTGTGGCTGATATCGAAGAGATTACTGCATATATTCTCCTCTAGGATTCTGATGGATTCCTGTCTCACGTTGAGGTCTTTTATCCATTTTGAGTTTATCTTTGTGTATGGTGTAAGAGAATGGTCGAGTTTCATTCTTCTACATATAGTTGTCCAGTTTCCCCAGCACCATTTATTGAAGAGATGGTCTTTTTTCCACTGTATATTTTTTCCTGTTTTGTCGAAGATTATTTGACCATAGAGTTGAGGGTCCATATCTTGGATATCCATTCTGTTCCACTGGTCTATGTGTCTGTTTTTATTCCAGTACCATGCTGTCTTGGTGATCACACCTTTGTAGTAAAGCTTGAAATCAGGTAGCGTGATGCCCCTGTTTAATTTTTGTTTTTCAACATTTCCTTAGTGATTTGGGGTCTCTTCTGATTCCATACAAATTTTTGGATTATTTGCTCCAGCTCATTGAAAAATACCAGTGGAATTTTGATCGGAATGGCATTGAAAGTATAGATTGCTCTAGGCAGTATAGACAGTTTAACAATTTTTATTCTTCTGATCCAAGAGCACGGAATGGTCTTCCACCTTTTTGTGTCTTCAATTTCTTTCATGAGTGTTCTGTAGTTCCTCGAATACAGATCCTTTACTCTTTGGTTAGGTTTATTCCCAGGTATCTTATGGTTCTTGGTACTATTGTAAATGGAATCGATTCTCTAATTTCTCTTTCTGTATTTTCATTGTTAGTGTATAAGAAAGCTACTGATTTCTGTACAATGACTTTGGATCCTGCCACGTTGCTGAATTGCTGTATGAGTTCCAGTAGAGTGGAAATGGAGTCTTTTGGGTTTTCCATATATAGAATAATGTCATCTGTGAAGAGAGAGAGTTTGACTTCTTAATTGCCAATTTGGATACATTTTATTTTTCTTTGTTGTCTGATTGCTGTTGCTAGGACTTCTAATACTATGTTGAACAAGAGTGGTGAGAGTCGGCATCCTTGTCATGTTCCCGATCTCAACAGGAAGGCTGCAAGCTTTTTCCCATTAAGGATGATATTTGCTGTGGGTCTTTCATAGATAGATTTGATGAAGTTCAGGAATGTTCCCTCTATCCCTATACTTTGAAGCGTTTTAATCAGGAATGGATGCTGGATTTTGTCAAATGCTTTTACTGCATCGATTGAGAGGACCATGTGGTTCTTCTCTCTTCTCATATTAATTTGTTCTATCACATTAATTGATTTGCAAATGTTGAACCATCCTTATAGCCCAGGGATAAATCCCACCCGGTCATGGTGGATAATCTTTTGAATGTGATGTTGGATCCTGTTTGCTAGGATCTTGTTGAGAATCTTAGTATCCATATTCATCAGTGATATTGGTCTGAAATTCTCCTTTTTGGTGGGGTCTTTGCCTGGTTTGGGGATCAGGGTAACGCTGGATTCATGGAAAGAGTCTGGAAGTTTTATTTCTGCTTCAATTTTCTGAAACTGCTTCAGGAGAATAGATGTTATTTCTTCTTTGAAAGTTTGGTATAATTCCCCAGGGAATCCATCAGGTCCTGGGCTCTTGTTTTTTGGGAGGTTTTTTGATCACTGCTTCAATCTCGTTACTAGATATTGGTCTATTCAGGTTATCAAGTTCTTCCTGGTTCAATTTTGGGAGTTTATAGTTTTCCAGGAATGCATCCACATATAAATCAAAGATACTTTTAAGAATTCAGTGATCCTGGAACTGTTAAGAATTGAATGGTTATATTGATATAATATTTGTTCTTCAACTTTACCCATCATTTTCCAGCTGACTTCCATAGCAGTGGACACATTGTTGTCAGGGGATGGAAGATACATAACACAGCAAAAAATAAATGGTTTGTGTGTGTGGCAAAAACACCCGAGTAGAAACATGAATGGTTTGAAGCTATTTTGAAAGAAAGAGAATGGCAAAAGGGTGGGTGTATGAATTGGGCACTATTAATCGTTATGAAGATTCTAACTTAGCAAGAAAGCCAATAACAGGCAAAATTGTGAGAAAGGAAAAAGTCATATGATGTTCACTTAGATTTCCCATGTGATCTAAGACTCATGATAAAATACTTTTCTTAAAGATTTTATCTATTTAACACAACAAAGGAGAGAGAGAGCATAAGCAGAAGGAACAGCAGGCAGAGGGAGAAGCAGGCTTCCCACTGAGCAGGGAGCCCAATGCAGGACTCCATCCCAGGACCCTGGGATTATGACCAGGGCGAAAGGCAGATGCTTAACTGAATGACCCACCAAAGCACCCCTAAAATCCATTGTGAATACTTCTAATATTATTACTAAAAGAAAAGAAAAATGTTGAATATTTAGTAAAATAATATATTGTGGCCAGCAGTGTCTTTTAAATAGTATCTTAGTCTGTCGAGGCCACTATAACAAATACCCCAGACTGGGTGGCTTATAAACAACAGAAATTTGTAGCTCACTCTTCTGGAGGTCAGGAGTCCCAGATTAAGTGACTGGTGACAGCAATTTTCCAGTTCATAGATGGCCATTTTCTCACTGTGTCCTCATATGGTAGAGGGGCAAGAGATCTCTCTGTGTCCTGTTTATAAGGCCATTAATCCCAATACCATTCACGAGGACTCTAGCCTCATGACCTAAGCACCTCCCACATGCCTTACCTCCTAATACCATCATGTTGAATGTTAGGTTTCAACATATGAATCTGGAAGGCATGCAAACGTTCAGTCTACACAAATAATTTCATTTGCTTTAAAATGTCAGTTTTCTTTGCACTTTATTCTTGCTATTTTTAAAGCATCACTATGGATTTTTCCTGTAAGAGACAGAGTTCAGTAGTACAATGCAGTGCCGTAGGGCCTTCAACAGTTATATATTTAGCAGTATATTGAACATTTCTAGACCAAATATGTTAGTATTCTAATTATAGAATAAAGCACTTTGGATATACATTAACATTTTAAAATTGTTACAATGCCATTGAATATAATGCAACCCAATAAGGACTGTGTTCATATGAGGAGGACTGGCTCAAAATTGCTTCATGTTTTAGCAAGATTTGCAAAAGATACTTGATCTGGCAATATTCAGTTATGTGAAGTTTATCTGCAATTAAGCACATTTCTGCAATTCACCTTGTGTTACTACTAATTTCTTTACCAAATAACTGATAAGACAAAAAGCAGTGTTTATTCATTTTTCCCAGAGATTTAGGAGCACAATATCTCATTGCTGATGAAACTTCAGGACACAAAGAACCCTTTCTTCCACCTTCAGAAATTTTCCCTTGAAGAACATGCAAAGCTTCTACTTCTATTAAAATATTCATAGTACACATTTGTTTGAGAATTACCAAAGAATTTCAAATACTTAACTCCTTTGATTGATCTGGGATGGAGAGTCTGTTAGAAAAGTTTAAAACAAAGATTATGAATAGCTGATTCTTTAAGTTTTGTTGAATCAAGCAATCAATTCAAATAGCATAGCAAATCACTTCAAAGGTAAAATAAATGTTTCAAGTTGAACCTTTATTTTTTTTTTCAGAATAGCTATGAATATAGATAAATCTGAAGTGAAAAAGGAAGGAGGGAAAGAAGGAAGTGAAAAAGGAGGAAAGCAAAGCAAGCAAACAATCATGGTCTATTAAATTGTTTATGTTAACAGGCTCTATTCTTAATAAAAATCATTCTGTTACTGACAAATGGTAATTCCTCCTCCATTGTAAAAAATAAAAATTCTAGTAAAAAATTTTGTAGTTAGAATATTGAAACTAAAAATCACAGAAATCTTGTGATTTATGTAGTTCCCATGATAAAGGCACCCATTAACTTCCCTTTGACCCCTTTTCTTTCTTTGCCCTATGCTCCAAATTCAGGTATTTTTTTAAGGTTTTATTTATTTGTGTGTGTATGAGAGAGAGAGAGAGAGAGAAAAAACTAATGCACATGGGGAGGGGCAGAGGGAGAGAGAGAAGCAGTCTCCCTGCTAAGCAGGGAGCTTGATTTAGGGCTCCATCCCAGGACCCTGAGACCATAACCTGAGCCCAAGGCAGGCACTTACCCAACCGAGCTACCCAGGTGCCCTGTGGTAGAGAGCTCTGTATCTGCACCCCCCTGCTCATGCTAAATATTCAATAAATTTTGGTTTCATGCAGGCAAGAGTGAGTGAGGAGACTTTTTCTGTTACCTGTCCTTGGTTTCCTTTTTGATAGGCTTAAAATTAGGAATGGAGCAAGACACCTGGGTAACAATCTCTGAATAGAGCGAGAAACTCTACAAGATGATGTGCAAACAAGGGAATCTGACCAAAGACAGAAAAAGAATACTGACCACATTCCCTAAATGCTTCCTTGGAAGGTAAGCTCCATAGTCTGGGTGCATGAATTTCTTTCATATTTTCACTATGTCATGTATCAACTACCCTTCCTTCAATTATTTTTCTTTAAAAAAAATTCCTCTGGGCATTTTTGAATATCTTTTTACTGTCAACATTTCCTGGGTGATAGTGAGGTGAAGGAATGGACCTAGAGCCCGAAAGCATGAAAAATTTTAGACATCTATCTGTCCGTCCCTGACGTCAACCATTTCAGATGTATGGTGTTCTGAGGCAAAGCAGACACTGGGGTCAGGCGGGGCTGTCAGGCAGCAGGTTCACTGAAGGGGGACAAAGTCTAGCAAGGATGTGAGTACAGTACCTACAAGTCAGAGAACCAAAGAATGTAAGACACAGAGTCTAAACCTGAGACAAATCAGCACTTTGACACCTGGGCTCAGGTTGAAGGACCATCGATGAGGAATCTGAAAAAGAAGGTCCTGAAAGGGGCCTGGTGCAGAGCAACAGGTGGAGAGGTTGCCTGGGTTTCAAGCCTAGACCCACTGTCAGTCCTCTGGGGTCTGCAGGCAGCTGCACGTGGAAGTCCCTGCTGGGTGAAGTGTGCAGGACCAAAGGGAAAGGTGGCTGCCTTAAGCCATGCCCCATGCTGGTTGTTTCTATATATTTATAATCCTCAGATGCATACTTTGCATTTATAATCTTTACATTTTTTAAAGATTCAGAACCCAGCAGTCAGGGAGTTTACCATGCCCACCTCCATACAACCAGTGAATGCCAATGTCAACTCTGTAGCAGACTGGAGTGGTAGTTCAAAGCCCACACTTTGCAGTCAGACTGTCTCCATGCAAATCTGGTCCTACCTCTGGCTGGTTGAGTGATGTGGGAAGTTTAAATATCTTTTTCCTCTCTAAACATGAAGATGATTATAGTGCTTACCTGTAATGCCTATTAGAATGTCTTCTCGATAAGTTATGCAGATACCATAAAACAACCATAGGCCACACTGGCTCCCAACCCAGTTAGAAGAATATAAGCCAGGAAACCCTGGCCTGCAGGGCAGCATGGGGTCCCTCCTTCAGTGGCTGGGGTCCTCACAGCAGAGCACTCAGCTGCCAGCAAGCTGCTGTTGCTGTCCTTGGTAGGCTCCCAGCCAATGGCTCTTGTGGGAGAGAAAGAATGGAGGGGAGCCCACCTTGGCTTAGAAACCCCATATTGCAAAGAAGACCCAATTTCTTAGAACCACCTCCGGGGCATAACTTCCAGGGTTCTCAGAGGGACATTCCTGTTTATAGGAGTCACTTCAAGCTATAACTTCTCACCAAGAATGTATTCATATTACATTTAGCCATCAGGAGTCATTTTGGTCATGAGCAATGTTGCCTGGTAACCCAGCAGATGCCCTGCCTCAATCAAGTTCCAGGGAAATAGAGCTCCAAGGCTGACCCAGGGTCAAGTTTTCCTAATTAAAGGAGCAGGAGTCTTGTTAACTAAAGTGTTAACATGGGGGTGGAGTGTGCAGAGGGTGGCTGGGTGATGGGCATTGGGGAGGGCTTGTGTTGTGATGAGTGCTGTGAAATGAGTAAGCCTGATGATTCACATACCTGTACTCCTGGGGCAAATAATACATTATATGTTAATAAAAATAATTAATAAAAAAAAAAAGCTAACACGATCTTACAGGTCAAAGTGCTAGTTCGTTACAATGGTATGTGAGCATTGTCCACAGTGCCTGATACACAAGAGAGACTCAGTAAATTTTAGTTGTGTTCATTGTGGCTTTTTCCATAACAGCACACTACCTTAGTTACCAGTTATTAATTATAGACCAAGTTTGAGATTGTTTTTGATTGGATCAGGATCCTTTTACAGAGTGTTAATGGGATCTTGTGATTTCTGTACGTCCCAGGATAAAGCCACCCAATAACTTCCTTTCTTACCCCTTCTTTTTCCTTCCCCTATGCTCCTAATTAATAGCAATACTAACAGTGTGTTCTTTTCCTCATTTTAATTTGGCATATTTAGGAATCTGCTGACATCAGAACAGAGAATGATGTTTTCGCTATGTACCAACCAGCTCAACCCATTTGTCAACCACTGACGTTTCATAAGTGCTCAAAATGTGCCAGACAGTGTGCTGAGCTCCTGACATTCATTAGCTCATTTAATCCTGTTGACAGCACTGTGGAGTTGATACTCTTTTTTTTTCCCCCAAGAATTTACTTATTTGAGAGAGAGAGAGAGAGAGGAGCAGAGGGAAAGGGACAAGGATACTCCATGCTGAGTGCAGAGCCCGATTTGGTGCTTGATCCCCGGACCCTGAGATCATGACCTGAGCCAAAGGCAGATGCTTAACCAACTGAGCTACCCAGGGATCCCTGGAGTTGCTATTATTATTTTTGTGCTATTGAAGAAAAAACTGAAGCTTTACTTCTTTTTAAATTTTCTTTCTTTTGGATGGCTTTAACAACTTCTTCTGCCTTAAAATGTACTTTATAGACTAGATATCCCTTTTTAGAATTCCATGCCCCTCAATTATTTGACTTCAGCCATAGGTGTTGCTTTTGGTTTTGAAATAAATGGAAAAGTAATTTCCGACACCTTCTATATAGCTTGGGTTCTCTGACCTGTGCAAAGTTGAAATTATTCTAAAATGTATCCATTACTTGATGTAAAATTTCAAATGTTATATTTTTATTACATGAGCACAATAAAATATTTTATTTTAAAATGTTTCTCTATTTAGTGTTCTCTTACTGATACCGCATTGCCAAAAAAACAGTACCAAGCTGGTGTTATCCTGTGTTATAAAATATCATCCTACTTATCTGTGCTGTGGGGCTCCTCTCTCCACCCCAAAGTGGTAAAAGATGTGGTTTGTGCATCCTCCCTGGCCTTTCACAGCCACAGCAGAAGGATGTGGTAGGCAGTTCTGGTGGGTGGTTTTGTGCTGTAATATTCCTTTTGGATGACTGTTTATTCTTTCTTAAAGATTTTATTTACTTATTTGAGAGAAAGGGAGAAACAGAGAGAGAGAGAGCACAACAAGTAGGAGGGTCAAAGGGAGAAACTGATGTCCCAATGAGCAGGGAACCCAATGTGGGGCTCAATTCCCAGACTCCAGGAACATGACCTGAGCCAAAGGCAGATGCTTAAGCGACTGAGCCACTCAGGTCCCTCCACCCCTACCCCCAGATGACATTTAAATACAAGAATGAATTTATTAAAAACCTTATTTATTTATTTATTTTTAAATGTTTTATTTATTATCTGAGAGGTGAGAGAGAGAGAGAGCACAAGCCTCGGGAGGGGCAGAGGGAGAGGGAGAAGCAGACTCCCTGCCGAGCAGAGAGCTGGAGGTGTTACTGATCCCAGGACCCTAAGATCATGACCTGAGCCAAAAAAAAAAACCAATTGAGCCACCCATGTGCCCACTAAATAACTTTAAAATTTGAAAACAGTGTAGTAAAACTATTGATGTGTATTAATTTTATATTGCTGCAGAATAAATAACAATACACCTAGTGCCTTGAAACAACACCTATTCATTAGCTTATAATTCTATATGTCAGAAAGAAGTTGATGTGAGCAATGCTGGGCTGTCTGCTTAGGGTCTCACAAGGTCAAAATCAAGGCCAAAATCAAGGGCTTAGCTGTGGCTGGCCTTATCTTAAGGGTCTGAGGAAAAATTCACTTGCAAGCACATTCAGTTGTTGACAGAATTCAGTCCCAGTGATTGTAAGAATAAGTCCTACTTCTGTGCTGGCTGTTGGCCAGGACCACTCTCAGAAGCTGTCTGTGTTCCTTGGTACATGGCCCCTCTATCTTCAAAGGCAGCAGTGGCTCACTGAATCTTTCCTGTGCTTTTAATTTTTCTCTTACTCTTGCGCCACCAGCCTGAGAAAGCTCTGCTTCAAAGTGCTCAACTGACTGGGTCAAGCTCGCTTGAATAATTTACATACTTTGAGGTCAACTGACTTGGAATTTTAGTTTTGTATACAAAATCCATTCATATCACTACCTAGATTAGGACTGAGTTATAAAACCAAGGGATGGGATTCTTGATAGTGGGGTAAGAGAACACGTTGAGAATTACATCTACCATTATAGGGTGTGCAGTTTTTTGGGGTTTGCATTCTTAGAGTTCAAACACACTGGTTTTCTATGCCTGGAAAGCCATATTCCAGTCTGTCTCTTATATTAAGTCATTATTATTCTGTCTATTTTGTCTGTTTGCTATCTTTAGGATCTTGCTATATTCTCTTTACAGGTAAAACTACTCTAAAAATTTCCCTTTTTGTTTATTAGAGGTCTCAGTAAATTGAATAGGTATTATATAATAGGGTTTAGGTAAGCATGAATGAATGGACATGGGTTTTGTAGGATAGAGTAAAATTTAAATAATTTGGGGCATTCCATATGTGAAAAAAATGCAAGCTTAAATGCACTGCAAATATTTTTTTACATCTGAGGCTCCTTCCAAGGCTGCCTGATGGAAGCATGGTAGAAATAGACTTTTGGGGGAGGCAGGGGTGGGAATACTCTTTAACTATTTCACTGAATTTCTATTGCAGTGAATTTGTGTCATGGCTTTTGGAAATTGGAGACATTCACAGGCCTGAGGAAGGTGTACACTTAGGACAAGCATTATGAGAAAATGGAATCATCCACCATGGTAATTATTTGGTTAATTACTAAGTTATTCTCTTTGGCCACCAATTGGAAGCATCTTGATTCTGTTAATCTATCTGGCTTATAGTAAATGTCTACATTATAGGATGCTTATGTATTTTTAACATTTCAAGTACCTAATATATATAGAACTGCAGTTCTGGGAATTTTTTGGAGTATGGGTTTATGGTGATATATTTTCTAATTGTAATGTGAATGGCTACGAAACAGGCAAAAATTAGAAATACAGGTAAGTATTTCCCTGGGATAGTGGAGGAAGACATGGCAAGTTCTAATTGGAGTATTTGGGGCTGCATTATGAGGGAAAGGGCCTCATGTATGGCATTGTAGAATGAGTAGAACTCTGACAGGTAAGAAGGGAAGAAGGATGTCCTTCCCTGAGGCATGAGAGTGGGAGTGAGCTCATGGTGGCCTCTTAGGAACTAGCTAGCACAAACTCTCACAAGGAAAGACAGTCTACTTCATAGATGAATATACTGGATAGGAAGGGTTTGGTGGGAGAGGTAGGCACATCTGATCCCACAGGATCTTAACACTCTAGCTGTAATATGTTGGGTTTATTCTGAAGGAGATGAGGAGATGATGGACACTTTTAAGCAGAAAAGTAGCCAGAACATGGCTTTCAGAATGCTTAGGTGCAGCAATGTGGAATGTGAGGTGGAGACATTGGAGACACTGTAGGGGAGCCCCGTCCATCAGGCAGCCACCATCTTTCCCTGTAGTAGGAGGACGGTGGCTATGTTCTAGGGCGTGATGATAGTGGCCCATCTGGGAGACTTTGGTATAGCTGAAGCAGCCTGTTTGAAAACTGTTGGATGTGGGAGATGAGGAGTGAAGAGTAAGATTAGGTTACTGTGATATTTCTGTCTGGTTGACAGGGATGACTATTCAGGAGAAGGAGCAGGGTGGGAGAGGGTAAAGGGTTTTTGTTAGGTTCGTTATAAGACATCCACAGGGGAACACCCAGCAAGAGGTTGAAAATGTATGTGTAAAACTCAGTGTATACAATCATGGGAATCATTTCAAGAGAGCACCAGTTTCCTGAAGAGATCAGTAACAAAGAAAGAAGAAAGCAGTGATAATGGGACTGAGAAGTATAGATTGAAGAATTTCTAATGCAAAATGTGGGAGAGGAGAAAAAGAGAAAATTATGAATAAACATAGGCATTTGGCTAAGCTACTTCAATGTTCTTTTTTTTTTTCTTTCTTTTTTTTTCTTTTTCTTTTTTTTTTTTTTAATTAGAGTGGGATGAAACTGAACTGGATTCTCCCAGGTTTTCCTCACCATTCTGGGTGCCCTCTGAATTATTCCACCGAAATAGATCTCTGTCTATTCCAAAATCCCCACCTTCTTCCCAGTTACAACTTATCTTTCCTTGCTCCTGCTTTTGTCCACCATCCCTATGACACAGCCTCCAGGAAACAGCTGGAGACCTTTTAAAACAAATGTAAGATCAAAGCATTCTCCTGCTTATAATCATCTACTGGCATCCCATTACACTCAAAGAAAAGTGTGGAACCTCTTACTTACTTACTGTGATCCAGATCTCTTACCATGGCCCACAAGGCCCCACATAATAGGGCCCCTGACTTCCTCTGTGAGTTGGCAAACCATGTTGTACCCAGCTCATTACACTGTGGCCCCTGTAGTTTTCTGTCTCTTCCCTAAACACTCTGGGATGACTCTGCATTTAGGATCTTTCCCCTAAAATTCTCATTCAACTATTATTTATTAATTCATAGTACATACCAGTGCCCTTTCTAAGTGCTGGAGGGATAGCAGTGAATGAAATGACAAGAGTTGCAGTGTTCATAACTCATGTCTTCAGTGACACTCTTTTAGAATCTCATCCTATTACCATAAACTGTGTTTTTAATTTTTAAAATTTTCTTCATGAACTTAGCACTCTCTAAAATTATCAAGCTATTTTATTTTTTTATTATTATTTCTCTCTTTACTTCCCATATTGATTCTGGGCTCGCATCAAAATAGATGTACTTTAGGAACAGGATACCTGGAGTGCCCGTCACATGTAGGTGCTCAATAAATATTTGCTCAGTGAATGAATAAATGAGTAATTATATTGTTAGTAAATAGATGATAATAGTGATAAATTGTAGGTGATTTTGTTCTTTATTCTTTAGCACTGTGAAAACACACCACATAGCATCTAATGTCCTAAAACACATCATCCAAAAACTTATAAGTAAAAATGAAAAAATGTTGATTTAGATGACTTTTCTCTTGCATGCTTCTCTTTCCTTTCTTCTAACCCAAATGTATATTTGGGTCAAGAAGGGAATATGTTGTGTTTTGTCCTGCAGTCTACTAAAGCTCAAGTAGGTGGACTATAGAGAGGTTCTACATACAATCATAGACCTTCAGAAATCAGGTGATTACTTTCTCATTTAGGCTACATACTTCCAGGAACTATGTCTTACAGTAGAGCAAAGAAGGGAAAATCTATTTATGAACTATCTGTTTATTCCTTTCCTTCATTCTGTGTGTAAGATATTATGCTACCTAGTGTAAAATTATCATGTTGTGGCCTTTATTTCTTATGGCCTAATAGTTTAAACCTATCTTTGTACCTTATTCATCAAGAAATTCAGCTGTTGACATATTTCCTTTCAGAAAGGTAGAAATCCACCAGGATGAGATAATTAACTTTTTGCTGAGAACATTGAGAAGGAAAATAGTATTGGTTAACATTAGCTGCTCTAACAAATTTAAACCTCAGTACAGTGGCTTCCATTCTAGAAGCTATTTTATCTCTCAGGTAAAACCAGTCACTGGTGGAGGATGTTGGAGGCACCACGGTTTCAGTCCGGGTAAAGGCTCACCCTCCTACAGTGCAGGGCTCTGAAAGGTCATTTTGAAGGAGTGTTGGAGATTTTGGTTTCTTTGTTTTAAATGGGTCTGTACACTCCACGTTGTGCCTTACTTTTGTGTGCATGTCCTTATGCAATTCAGTTCCATGACCACACTATTTCAAGAGAAATTTAGAAATGTAGTGTACGTTTATGCCCAGGCAAAATAAAAGCTAAACCAATTAGGTAAAGAGCGATCCAATGTCTGCCACTGAGGTATATCTCTCAGGTCAATAAAAAACCTATGGAATTATATTAAAGCCAGGTAATATTATGTAAAAGTGTCAATGTTATTTAGTGATATCAGCATATAATAATAATAAAAATGACTTGTCACTCCTCCATTGAACTGCTTTGCTTTGGAGACTCAGGTGCACCTCCCCCACCCCTACTACCTTCAGGTCCTGTTCCCAGGCACTGGTTTGCATTGGAGATGGAACCCTCGTAGGGGTTCCAAGCAGTTTCTAGTGGCCGAGAGGACACTGATGATTAGAGACAAAGCCACAAGGCACTCTGGAGCTAGCTGGTGGCCATTACAATGTCTCCACACACAGTTCTGGCACGGATGTGGGCTGTGCTGGAGCAGCTGTGGGCTTCTGGGTTGGTGATATAAGAACGTTTGCCATATGGGACACAAGTCTCTGGGTTTGGCTGGGAGATCTTGGTTTGCACTGCAGTGGTATTGTTCATTACAGTAAAGTGTGGACTCAGATTAAGAGGAAGAAAGGGGCATTGTGCCCAGAATGAAGTATCTGAAGAATATATGGAGAACACCGACATGGATGCACAAGCCTGTGGAGCTGACACATCATCTGAGCAGAAGACCAGTCCTCTCCCCCTACAGATTCTTGCTCTGGCTGCCCCGAAACAAAATGTTAGGCACGTTTCCGTGGAAGATGCTACACAACTGCTGAAGGGAGTTTGGCAAAGGATTTTGAAAAAGAGCCCTCAAAAGGTGACTGATGAAAATCCATCTGTGGAGCACCCAGGGACAATAAAGAACCCCCTGCAAGGAAAATGCCAGAGATTCAAGGATGCCCTGATCTGCAGGGAAGTCCAGACCTGCTGGTTCAGGACACTGGCAACTGTGGACAGAGAGTGCAGGAAGAGGCAGGGGAGGCAGGCAAGCCAGAGGTTACTGAAGGAGGTGTGCCGGGAGGCCCCCGCTGAGGGCCAGGGCCAACACTACACCCTCAGCCAGATCCTACTGACGATGATGCATCTGCTAGAGCTCCTTAGAGATCATCTGGAAGGTGGGGGCTCAAGGAGGCAGGTGGAGACTGCCTCCTCATCCACTGATCATGGGCCCTCACGTGGGAGCCCCCTGTAAAAAGGAAAGCCATCCGGGCACTGAAGAAGGCACGTTAGGGGAATGAAGAGCTCCCAGGAACACAACAATCCACTAAGCTGAGCAAGTATCTTTTCACCTGTGAAACACCCTCCTGGATAGTGAGATTCAGAAATTGTGCCTGAAGCCTGGGGCAGAGCTGAAGCTATGCAAAGAGCACCTCAAACAACTGGAAAAGAAGATGATGGAGGAGAAGGCACACTGCCTGTAAGTGAAGAACAAACTTGCCAAGGTGATCAGGAAGGAGGATGCTGCCCACTGGAATTTAGGCCTCTACAAGAAGATGGCCGACGACCTACACAGAGACTGGCAGAGCATCTCCTCCTTGCATGACCAAGAGAGCCTCCTTATGGAGAATAGAAGTGAGGAGAGACAGAATGCTGTTCTTTTGGCAGAGAGGGAGTTCCAAAGTCTCAAGGAAGAACCATTGCCTCAGGCAGAAGCTGGCCAACTCTGGGCCCAAGGTCCAGCCTGTCTCTGGGTGGCCTCCTGCCCCCGCTCATGCTCTTCCGGGCACAGCCTCTAAATACCCTCAAGGAACAAGGCTCCCCTGAAACCCTAGAAGCCCAAGAAGGGAGCAAGGGTACACAGGACAGACACCAAGGTCTAAGGTCCCCTGCAGGTCTGTCTCCCTTTCCCAGCAGCCATCAACACTCACAACCAGGGCACAAAAGCTCCTGTAATTCCTTATACCTTAAGCCATGCATTGTTCCTTTTACTGGAGATCCACACCATTATTTAACTGATGCTGCCTATCCCCAATAGCCATGTGAGAGTGTATTTTTCAATTTTAAGCTCCAAAAAATAAAAATATCAAATTGCTGATACTACTGCCACTGAGAATTGATTTTATGAAGAGATGCTATGCCAAGCAATGAAGGGTTTTAAGTGTCTTTTACTGATCACTTATATGTCTCAATAACCGAGCGTCATATACTACTGAGGTTCAGAGAGGGGACACAACTTGCCCATGATCTCGCAGCTAGTGAATATCGGAGCTCCCATTCCAAACAAAGGTTGTCTAATTATCCACTGATGTGAAAATACTTAGCACTACTACCACTACTACTACTTCTGCTTCTTAATATTTGAAGAGATGAAGCTCGAAGACACACTCACATGCAAGTGGGGGAGGGAAAGAGAGAGAGATTTCTAGACAGCCTTCCCACTCAAGTGCAGATCCAGACACTGGGCTGGGTTTCAAGACCATGGGACCACGCCCTGAACTGAAATCAAGAGTCAGACATTGATCTGACTAAGCCACACAGGCACCCAGGTGCAAGGAACTTCTAGGCAAGGTGCTATAAATATCCCAGAAGGGCTTGACAAAATTTACTCATAGTTCACGTTCTAGTTTGGATGCAAGGATAATGGTGATGACTAGCTGAGGTAAGTTCCCACCAAAGCATGGAGGGCAGCCTATAGGGTCTCCAACGATTCCATTCTTGGGTACACATACTCTACCACTGGATTAGACTCAGGAACTCCTGCCTCATTTCAAAGGACAGATTATGGCCCAAGAGATAGGATGTCACTTCTGAGGCTCGTAGACAAAGACACTGGTCTCCACTTGTGCTAGCTCTCACTTGCTACCGTTGGTTGCGAAGGAAGCCACCAGCTCCTTGTGGGCTGTAATATGGAAAGGCTTATGTGGCAAGAAATGAATCTTTCCTGCTCACCGCAATGGAGGACTTCTGGCTGCTAAGAGCCACCCAAGTGAGCTCACCGGCAGATTTTCCCCCCAAGCAGCCTGGAGATGACTGAAGACCCACATGACTTCTTGACTGCAGCCTTGTGAGAGATCCTGAGACACAGGTCCCTGGCTAGATGCACCTGGATGCCTAGCCCAGGAACCATATGCAGTTATCAATTGGTGTTGTCGGAAACTCTCTGGTTTGCAGAAAACATTCAAAATAGACACAAGGGTGAAGTCACAGTTTTGGCTGCTGACCCACCCCCTCTCTCCTGGGCTTAAAATTCCAGGGAAGTCAAGCGATGGTAGAAACCAATGAGAGATTAGGGTAAACAATGCAAGAAAGAGGACCTCTATTCTGTTCTCCATGTATCTCTCTGAGAGGACATGCCCTCACCTGATCCACCCGAGGAGACAACTGGCCATGTGGACCAAGTCGGCTGAGAGCACTAGACCCAGCGTCGCAGAGCCTCCTTGAAGGCAGAGAAAGAGCCCAGAAGTTCCCTGGTACCCCTAAAGAAGGCACAGAAATTAGATGAGTTGAAAGCCTGGGACCTGGTCATTGGGCTTCTGGGCAAGACGGGTGATGACCTGTGGAAGGGACACTGCCTGCAAACCCTCTTGGACCAGACCCCACCTGTCTGCTTTGGGACACTGAGGATTAAGACGAGAGTGAACTAGTGTAGAAGAGATGGTGTCCTAATGCTTGGCAGGTTTAAAGTGATTGAAATTGTTAGCATTTCTTTTCTCATCGTCCACAGAACCACCATTAGGGAGAAGGGACCTTCAAAGAAGCAAGAAGAGTTTATCACTTACAGCCCTGTCAAGTGTCAATATCCAACCACTCCAGTCCCTTCCACCCCCTTGGCAGCCCCACTGCTTTCATGAGGACACAGATGCATTCCTGTTCAGGCTTTGGAGCAAACGTTAAGTTTTGATTTCTCTAAGATAAATGCCATAGTGCCATGACCTGCTCCTAGGGCGGTAGCAAGTCTAGTTCTCTAAGAATCTGTGTGAAAGGGTTGAGCCAGTATATTGGACACCTGAAATTGGTATTATACTGCATGTTAACAGGAATGTAACTCACGGCTTTGAAAATGAAAAGAAACGGTTAACTGTTTTCAAGAGTCAGCTCTATCATTTTCCATTCCCAACTGCGATGTGGAAGTGATCCAGTCATTCCACCTCCTGACTTGCATTTGGTAGTGGGGTCTCTCTCTCCCTCGCTGGCGCATTTGGTTTGTATCACTGTGATAGGTGTGCAGTGAGAGCTCACTGGAGTATTCATTTGAATAGCCCCAAAGGCAACTTTTTAATGTGATTTCCATAAGTCTACTCTTTGGTAAAGGTGGCAGGCCCTTTACATTTTTTTTTCCTTCTCTTTCCTTTTGCTAACTAGATTGCATGCTTACTTGGTAGTCCAATTGTGAGTTTCAATGCTTCAGACAGGAGTCCTGTATTAGCTATGTGATTTGGACCTACTTCCTCCAAGTTGGTAGCTTGCCTTTTGGGTCTTCTTAAGGAGGTCTCTCACACGGCACAGATTTACAATTCTGATTGTTGGATAATGTCCAATTAATCAACTTTACCTTATGGAAAATTATTTGATGTTCAATTGGAGGATTCTTTAACTAGCTTTGCATACTGAAAATTTTTCCCCACATTTTCCCTATATGATTTATCATTTTCCATGTAGGGCAGTGATTAATTTTGAGCTACTTTTTAAAATATTATTTTTTTTTCTTTCTTTCTGGGAGAGTGAATATGTGCTTGAGCGGGCAGGGGCGTGGAGGGAGAATGGACAACAGCATCATATAGCAGCACCGCCAGTGAGCGTGGATCCTGACTTTTTCCCGAGACCCTGAGAGCTTGACAAGAGCCGAAATCAAGAGCTGGTTGCCTCACAGGCTGACGCACCCAGGCACCCTGAGTTTAGTTTTGTATAGGGTTTGATATTTAGATTGTGGTCACTGGGCTCCTTGTCCTCCACCTCCTCCTCCGCTCTCCCGCTCCGTCTTCTGCTTCTCCTTCTCCTTCTTATTCTTTACATATGCATGTCCACTTGCTCTAGCACCATTTTTTCAAAACGATGTCACTCCTCCACTGAACTGCTTTTTACCTTTGTCAAGGCCCCACTGGACATATGGGTGTAGTTCTCTTTCTGGGTCCTTGATTCTGTTCCACTTATCGATCTTTATTCTGTTCCATTGGTCTAGCTCTTCAGCAACACCACACACTTTTGATTACTCTAGATGAATACCTTGATTTGGGTAGAAGGATTCTTCTGGTTTTCTTCTTTAGTTTTATTTTCTCCTCTTTTTTCTAAGTTCTAAAGTAGAGATATTATAGTTTGAGACTCCATTTCTTCTTAGAGTTATAGAGAGAGAGAGAGAGAGAGAGACAGACACAGAGACAGACAGAGAGACAGGGAAGGGGTCAGAAAGAGAGAGAGATGATTAATCAGCCACCATGCCCAGCACCAGCACAATAAAGGTTCAGTCTCACTATCTCAAGGTTGACCTAGACCCGAGTCAAAATCAACAGTTGATGTATGCATTGAGTGCTATAAATTTAGCTTTCTGTTGATTTAGATGTGTCCCACAAATTTTAATACGTTGTATTTTCATTTTCCTTCACCTCAGTGCACTGAGATTTTATCTCTTGTCTCTGATAATCTAGAAAGTTACTTTCTACATGATTAGATTTTGTTATCTTTCTCCCTTTGATATCTAGTTTCATTTTTAACTTTGTTTTATCAGTTTTAAAAGTTGAATTCCAAGACAATGCTATATAGGGTTGCATTTTTTCAGATACACAATATAGAGATTCACCTCCGCTGCCCAACGACTGTTAGCTCCTGATGCCAGGCACTGATTTGGGTTGGAGACTCGGGTGTACCTCCCCCACCCCTACTCCCTTCAGCTCCTGTTGCCAGGCACTGGTTTGCATTGGAGACGGAACCCATGTAGGGGTTCCAAGCAGTTTCTAGTGGCCGAGAGGACACTGGTGATCAGAGACAAAGCACCCAGGCTCTCGGGATCCAGCTGGTGGCCATTACAATATCTCCCCACACAGTTCTGGAGCCACTGTGGGCTCTCTGGGAGCTGCTGGGGGCTTCTGGGATGGTGATATACAAACGTTTGCCACATGGGCCACGAGACTCTGAGTTTGGCTGGGATATCCTCGTATGCACTGTGTTGGTGGTGTTCATTACAGTAAAGTGTGGACTCCACTTAAAAGGAACAAAGGGGCACTGTGCCCAGAATGAAGTATCTAGAAAAGACATGGAGAAGACCGATTCGGATGCACCAGCCAGTGAAGCCGTTGCATCATCTGAGCACAAAGCCAGTCCTCTCCCGCTACAGATCCTTGCTCTGGCTGACCTGAATCAAATGTCGGGTACTTTTCTGTGGAAGATGCCACGCAAAGGCTGAAGAGAATTCGGCCATGGCTGTTGAAGAAGAGCCCTCACCAGCTCACCGATGAAAATCCCATCTGTGGAGCAGCCCAGGACGATGGAGAACCCCCTGCGAGGAATATGCCAGAAGACTTTGAGGACAGCCTTGATCTGCGGGGAAGTGCAGACCCTCTGTCTCAGGACACTGGCAGCTGTGGACTGAGAGTGCAGGAAGAGGCAGGGGAGGCAGGCAAGCAAGAGCTTCCTGACGGAGGTGTGCCGTGGCAGGCCCCTGCTGAGGGCCAGAGCCAACACCACACCCTCAGCCAGATCCTACTGACAATGATGCATCTGCTAGAGCTCCTTAGAGATCATCTGGAAGGTGGGGGCTCAAGGAGGCAGGTGCAGACTGGCTCCTCCTCCACTGATCACGTGCCCCGTGGGAGCCCCCTGAATCAAGGAAAGCCATCCAGGGCACTGAAGAAGGCACGTCAGGGGAATGAAGAGCTCCCAGGAAACACAACAATACACCAAGCTGAGCAAGTATCTTTTCACCAGCGAAACAGCCTATTGGAAAGGGAGATTCAGGAGCTGCACCTGAAGCTCGAGGCAGAGGAGCACCTCAAACACATGGAGATGAAGATGATGGAGGAGAAGGCACGCTGCCTGCAAGTAAAGAACGAACTTGTCAAGGGGCGAAGGAAGGTATATGCCGCCCACTGGAACTTAGGCCTCTACAAGATGATGGCCGAAGACCGACACCGAGAATGGCAGAGAATCTCCTCCTTGCATGACCGAGAGCGCCTCTTGGTGAAGAACAGAAGTGAGGAGAGCCAGAAAGCTGTTCTGTGGGCAGAGAGGGAGTTCCAAAGGCTCAAGGAAGAAAACCATTGCCTCAGGCAGAAGCTGGCCAACTCTGGGACCAAGTTCCAGCCTGTCTCCAGGGGGCCTCCTGCTGTTGCTCCTGCTCCTGCTCCTGCTTCAGCTCCGGCTCCTGCTCCTGCTCTTCTGGGCACAGCCTCCAAATACCCTCAAGGGCCACAGGCTCCCATGAAAGCCCAGAAGCCCAAGAAGGGAGCAAGGGTGCACTGGCCAGACTCCAAGTTCTCGGGTCCCCTGCAGGTCTGATTCCCTTTCCCAGCAGGCACCAACACTCACAACCAGAGCACAAAAGCTCCTGGGCTTCCTTACCCCTTAAGCCACAACCATTGTTCCTTTTACTGGAGATCCAACCCCATTATTAAACTGATGCTCCGTATCCCCTAAAGCCATGTGAGAGAGCATTTTTCATTGTTAAGGACCCAAAAAATAAAACGATCCAATTGCTGATCCTACTGAGACTGAGAATTGATTGTATGAAGGGATTCTATGCCAAGCAACGAAGGGTTTTAAGTGTCCTTTACTGATCACTTAATTGTCCCAATAACCCAGTGGGTCATATACTACTGAGGTTCAGAGAGGGGACACAACTTGCCCCAAGATCACACAGCTAGTGAATTTCAGAGCTCCCATTCCAAGCCAAGGTTGTCTCATTACGCACTGATGTGAAAATAACTACCACTCCGACCACTACGATGACTTCTGCTTCTTCATTTCTGAGAGAGAGAAAGAGCGAGGGCACACACACATGCAAGCGGGGGAGGGGCTGAGAGACAGAGATTGCTAGACAGCCTTCCCACTCAAGTGCACAACCAGACACTGGGTTGAATTTCACAGACCATGGGACCACGCCCTGAGCCGAAATCAAGAGTCAGATGTTGACCTGACTAAGCCACACAGGCACCCTTCCCTTGTGCAAGGAACTTCTAGGCAAGCTGCTGTAAGGATCCCAGAAGGGCTTGACAAAATTTTCTCATAGGTCACGTTCTAGTTTGGATGCAAGGATTATGGTGATGCCTAGCTGAGGTAAAGTCCCAGCAAAGCATGGAGGGCAGCCTTTCAGGGTCTCCAACGATTCCCTTCGTGGGTACACCTCGTTTTGTGTTCCATACTCTACCACTGGATTAGAGTCAGGAACTCCTGCCTCACTTCGAAAGGACAGAATATGGCCCGAGAGATAGATAGCATGTCCCTTCTGAGGCTCGTAGACAAAGACACTGGTCTCCTCTTGGGCTTGCTCTCGCTCCCTCACCATTGGTTTCGAGGGAAGCCGCCTGCTCCTTGTGGGCTGTATGATGGAGAGGCCCATGTGGCAAGGAATGAATATTTCTTGCTCACCGCAATGGAGGACCTCTGGCGGCTAGGAGCCACCCGAGTGAGCACACAAGCAGATTTCCCGCCAACAAGCCTGGAGATGACTGAAGACCCACATGACATCTTGACTGCAGCCTTGTGAGAGATCCTGAGACACAGGTCCCTGGCTAGATGCACCTGGATGCCTGGCCCACGGAAACCATATGCGGTTATCAATTGGTGTTGTCGGAAGCCCTCTGGGTTGCGGAAAACATTCAAAAAAGACACAAGGGTGAAGCCACAGTTCTGGCTGCTGACCCACCCCCCTCTCCTGGGCTTGAAATTCCAGGGAAGTCAAGCGATGGTAGCAACCACTGAGAGATTAGGGTAAACAATGCCAGAAAGAGGTCCTCTATTCTGTTCTCCATGTATCTCTCTGAGAGGACATGCCCTCACCTGATCCACCCGAGCCAATAGGTGGCCCATGCAGGAGGAGACAACTGGCCGTGTGGTCCAAGTCGGCTGAGAGCACTAGACCCAGCGTCGCAGAGCCTCCTTGAAGCCAGAAAAAGAGCCCAGAAGTTCCCTGGTGTCCCTAGAGAAGGCACAGAAATTAGATGAGTTGAAAGCCTGGGACCTGGTCATTGGGCTTCTGGGCAAGAGGATAGATGGCCTGTGGAAGGGACACTGCCTGCAACCCCTCTTGGACCAGACCCCACCTGTCTGCTTTGGGATACTGAGGATTAAGACGAGAGTGAACTAGTGTAGAAGAGATGGTGTTCTAATGCTTGGCAGGTTGAAAGCGATTGAAATCGTTGACATTCCTATTCTCCTCGTCCTCAGGACCACCATTAAGGGGAAGGGGCCTTCAAAGAAGCAAGAGGAGTTTATCACTTACAGCAGCCATGTCAAGTGTCAATATCCAACCACTCCAGTCCCTTCCACCCCCTTGGCAGCCCCAATGCTTTCATAAGGACACAGATACATTCCCCTACAGGCTTTGGAGCAAACGTTAAGTTTTGATTTCTCTAAGATAAATGCCATAGTGCCATGACCTGCTCCTATGGCGGTAGCAAGTCTAGTTCTCAAAGAATCTGTGTGGAAGGGTTGAGCCACTCTATTGGACACCTGAAATTGATATTATACTGCATGTGAACGGGAATGTAACTCACGGCTTGGAAAAGGAAAAGAAACTCTTAACTGTTTTCAAGAGTCAGCTCTATCATTTTCCATTCCCAACTGTGATGCGGGAGTGATCCAGTCATTCCACATCCTGCCTTGCATTTGGTGGTGGGGTCTCTCTCTCCCTCTCTGGCACATGTGGTTTGAATCACTGTGATAGGTGTGCAGTGAGAGCTCTCTGGAGTTTTCATTTGAATTGCCCCAATGGCAACTTTCTATGTGGTCTCCATCTGTCTACGCTTTGGTAAAGGTGGCAGGCCCTTTACTTTTTCCCCACCCCCCCTTCTCTTTCCTTTTGCTAACTAGATTGCATGCTTACTTGGGGATCAAATTCTGAGTTTCCATGCTTCAGACAGGAGTCCTCTATTAGCTATGTGATTTGGACCTATTTCCTCCAAGTTGGTACCTTGTCTTTTGGGTCTTCTTAAGGAGGTCTTTCACATGGCACAGATTTACAATTCTGATTTTTGGATAAAGTCTAATTAATCAACTTTACCTTAGGGAAAATAATTTGATGTTCGACTGGAGGATTCTTTACCTAGCTTTCCATTCTGGAAATTTTTCCCCACATTTTCCCTATAAGATTTATCATTTTCCATGTAAGGCAGTGATTAATTTTGAGCTACTTTTTAAAATACTCTTTTTTTCTTTTTGTCCTTTGGGAGAGTGAACATGTGCATGAGCGGGCAGGGGCCTGGAGGGAGAAGGGAAAAGAGCATCCTCAAGCAGCCTCGCCAGTGAGCTTGGAGCCTGACTTTGTCCCGGGACGCTGAGAGCTTGACAAGAGCCGAAATCAAGAGCTGGCTGCCGCACAGGCTGCCTCACCCAGGCAGCCTGAGTTAAGTTTTGTATAGGGTTTGATACTTAGATTGTGGTCCCCGGCCTCCTCGTCCTCCACCTCCTCCTCCCCTCTCCCGCTCCCTCTTCTGCTTCTCCTTCTTCTTTGCCTATGCATGTCCACTTGCTCTAGCACCATTTATTCAAAACGCTGTCACTCCTCCACTGAACGGCTTTTTACCTTTGTCAAGGCCCCATTCGACATATGGGCGTAGTTCTCTTTCTGGGTCCCTGATTCTGTTCCACTTATCCATCTGTATTCTGTTCCATTGGTCTAGCTCTTCACCAACACCACGCATTTTGATTACTGTAGACGAATATCTTGAAATGGGGTAGAAGGATTCTTCTGGTTTTCTTCTTTAGTTTTAGTTTCTCCTCTTTTTCTAGGTTCTAAAATAGAAAGATTATAGTTTTGAGACTCCTTTTCTTTTTAAAGAGAGAGAGAGAGAGATAGACACAGAGACAGAGACAGAGACAGAGACAGAGAAACGGAAGCGGTGCAGAAAGAGAGAGAGATGATTAAGCAGCCACCATGCCCAGCACCAGCACAATGCAGGTTCAGCCTCACTATCCCAAGGTTGACCATGACCCGAGTCAAAATCAAGAGTTGGACTAACTGACTGAGCCACCCAGATGCTCCTCCTCCTTTCTAATGTATGCATTGAGTGCTAAAAATTGAGCTCTCTGTTGATTTAGCTGTGTCCCATCAATTTTAATACGTGGTAGTTTTATTTTCCTTCGGGTCAGTGCACTGAAATTTTATCTTTTGTCTCCGATAATCTAGAAAGTTACTTTCTACGTGTTTAGATTTTGTTATCTTTCTCGCTTTGATATCTAGTTTCATTTTTAACTTTTTTTTATAAGTGTCAAAGTTTAATTCCAAGACAATGCTACATAGGGTTGCATTTTTTTCAGGTACACAATATAGAGATTCTCCTCCGCTGCCCAACGACTGTTAGCTCCTGTTGCCAGGCACTGATTTGCGTTGGAGTCTCGGGTGCACCTCCCCCACCCCTACTCCCTTCAGCTCCTGTTGCCAGGCACTGGTTTGCATTGGAGACGGAACCCTCGTAGGGGTTCCAAGCAGTTTCTAGTGGCCGAGAGGACACTGGTGATCAGAGACAAAGCCCCCAGGCTCTCTGGAGCCAGCTGGTGGCCATTTCAATGTCTCCCCACACAGTTCTGGAGCCGCTGTGGGCTCTCCGGGAACAGCTGTGGGCTTCTGGGTTGCCGATAATCGAACGTTGGCCACATGGGCCACGAGACTCTGGGTTTGGCTGGGAGATCCTCGTGTGCACTGTGTTGCTGGTGTTCATTCCAGTAAAGTGTGGACTCCGCTTAAGAGGAAGAAAGGGGCACTGTGCCCAGAATGAAGTATCTGGAAAAGACATGGAGAAGACCGACCCGGATGCACCAGCCCATGGAGCCGTCGCATCATCGGAGCACAAGGCCAGTCCTCTCCCGCTACAGATCCTTGCTCTGGCTGCCCTGAATCAAGATGTCGGGTACTTTTCTGTGGGAGATGCTACGCAACTGCTGAAGGGAGTTCGGCAAAGACTGTTGAAGAAGAGCCCTCACCAGCTCACCGATGAAAATCCCATCTGTGGAGCAGCCCCAGGACGATGGAGAACCCCCTGCGAGGAATATGCCAGAAGACTTCAAGGACAGCCCTGATCTGCGGGGAAGTGCAGACCCTCTGTCTCAGGACATTGGCAGCTGTGGACTGAGAGGGCAGGAAGAGGCAGGGGAGGCAGGCAGGCCAGAGCTTCCTGACGGAGGTGTGCCGTGGCAGGCCCCCGCTGAGGGCCAGAGCCAACACCACACCCTCAGCCAGATCCTACTGACGGTGATGCATCTGCTAGAGCTCCTTCGAGATCATCTGGAAGGTGGGGGCTCAAGGAGGCAGGTGCAGACTGGCTCCTCCTCCACTGATCACGTGCCCCGTGGGAGCCCCCTGAATCAAGGAAAGCCATCCAGGGCACTGAAGAAGGCACGTCAGGGGAATGAAGAGCTCCCAGGAAACACAACAATCCACCAAGCTGAGCAAGTATCTTTTCACCAGCGAAACAGCCTCCTGGAAAGGGAGATTCAGAAGCTGCACCTGAAGCTCGAGGCAGAGCCTAAGCTGTGCGAAGAGCACCTCAAACACCTGGAGAGGAAGATGATGGAGGAGAAGGCACGCTGCCTGCAAGTGAAGAACGAACTCGCCAAGGTGCGCAGGAAGGTGGATGCTGCCCACTGGAACTTAGGCCTCTACAAGAAGATGGCCGACGACCTGCACCAAGAATGGCAGAGAATCTCCTCCTTGCATGACCGAGAGCGCCTCCTGGTGGAGAACAGAAGTGAGGAGAGCCAGAAGGCTGTTCTGTGGGCAGAGAGGGAGTTCCAAAGGCTCAAGGAAGAAAACCATTGCCTCAGGCAGAAGCTGGCCAACTCTGGGCCCAAGGTCCAGCCTGTCTCCGGGGGGCCTCCTGCTCCTGCTCCTGCTCCTGCTCCAGCTCCAGCTCCTGCTCCTGCTCTTCTGGGCACAGCCTCCAAATGCCCTCAAGGGCCACAGGCTCCCCTCAAAGCCCAGAAGCCCAAGAAGGGAGCAAGGGTACACTGGCCAGACTCCAAGTTCTCGGGTCCCCTGCAGGTCTGATTCTCTTTCCCAGCAGCCACCAACACTCACAACCAGAGCACAAAAGCTCCTGTGCTTCCTTACCCCTTCAGCCACACCCATTGCTCCTTTGACTGGAGATCCACCCCATTCTTGAACTGATGCTACCTATTCCCTATAGCCATGTGAGAGAGCATTTTTCATTGTTAAGGACCAAAAAAATAAAACGATCAAATTGCTGATCCTTCTGCGACTGAGAATTGATTGTATGAAGGGATTCTATGCCAAGCAACGAAGGGTTTTAAGTGTCCTTTACTGATCACTTAATTGTCCCAATAACCCAGTGTGTCCTATACTACTGAGGTTCAGAGAGGGGACACAACTTGCCCCAAGATCACACAGCTAGTGAATTTCAGAGCTCCCATTCCAAGCCAAGGTTGTCTCATTACCCACTGATGTGAAAATAACTACCACTCCTACCACTACGATGACTTCTGCTTCTTCATTTCTGAGAGAGAGAAAGAGCGAGGGCACACACACATGCAAGCGGGGGAGGGGCAGGGAGAGAGAGATTCCTAGACAGCCTTCGACTCAAGTGCACAACCAGACGCTGGGCTGGATTTCACAGACCATGGGACCACGCCCAGAGCCGAAATCAAGAGTCAGACGTTGACCTGACTAAGCCACACAGGCACCCTTCCCTTGTGCAAGGAACTTCTAGGCAAGCTGCTGTAAGGATCCCAGAAGGGCTTGACAAAATTTTCTCATAGGTCACGTTCTAGTTTGGATGCAAGGATTATGGTGATGCCTAGCTGAGGTAAAGTCCCAGCAAAGCATGGAGGGCAGCCTTTCAGGGTCTCCAAAGATTCCCTTCGTGGGTACACCTCGTTTTGTGTTCCATACTCTACCACTGGATTAGAGTCAGGAACTCCTGCCTCACTTCGAAAGGACAGAATATGGCCCGAGAGATAGATAGCATGTCCCTTCTGAGGCTCGTAGACAAAGACACTGGTCTCCTCTTGGGCTTGCTCTCGCTCCCTCACCATTGGTTTCGAGGGAAGCCGCCTGCTCCTTGTGGGCTGTATGATGGAGAGGCCCATGTGGCAAGGAATGAATATTTCTTGCTCACCGCAATGGAGGACCTCTGGCGGCTAGGAGCCACCCGAGTGAGCACACAAGCAGATTTCCCGCCAACAAGCCTGGAGATGACTGAAGACCCACATGACATCTTGACTGCAGCCTTGTGAGAGATCCTGAGACACAGGTCCCTGGCTAGATGCACCTGGATGCCTGGCCCACGGAAACCATATGCGGTTATCAATTGGTGTTGTCGGAAGCCCTCTGGGTTGCGGAAAACATTCAAAAAAGACACAAGGGTGAAGCCACAGTTCTGGCTGCTGACCCACCCCCCTCTCCTGGGCTTGAAATTCCAGGGAAATCAAGCGATGGTAGCAACCACTGAGAGATTAGGGTAAACAATGCCAGAAAGAGGTCCTCTATTCTGTTCTCCATGTATCTCTCTGAGAGGACATGCCCTCACCTGATCCACCCGAGCCAATAGGTGGCCCATGCAGGAGGAGACAACTGGCCGTGTGGTCCAAGTCGGCTGAGAGCACTAGACCCAGCGTCGCAGAGCCTCCTTGAAGCCAGAAAAAGAGCCCAGAAGTTCCCTGGTGTCCCTAGAGAAGGCACAGAAATTAGATGAGTTGAAAGCCTGGGACCTGGTCATTGGGCTTCTGGGCAAGAGGATAGATGGCCTGTGGAAGGGACACTGCCTGCAACCCCTCTTGGACCAGACCCCACCTGTCTGCTTTGGGATACTGAGGATTAAGACGAGAGTGAACTAGTGTAGAAGAGATGGTGTTCTAATGCTTGGCAGGTTGAAAGCGATTGAAATCGTTGACATTCCTATTCTCCTCGTCCTCAGGACCACCATTAAGGGGAAGGGGCCTTCAAAGAAGCAAGAGGAGTTTATCACTTACAGCAGCCCTGTCAAGTGTCAATATCCAACCACTCCAGTCCCTTCCACCCCCTTGGCAGCCCCAATGCTTTCATAAGGACACAGATACATTCCCCTACAGGCTTTGGAGCAAACGTTAAGTTTTGATTTCTCTAAGATAAATGCCATAGTGCCATGACCTGCTCCTATGGCGGTAGCAAGTCTAGTTCTCAAAGAATCTGTGTGGAAGGGTTGAGCCACTCTATTGGAAACCTGAAATTGATATTATACTGCATGTGAACGGGAATGTAACTCACGGCTTGGAAAAGGAAAAGAAACTCTTAACTGTTTTCAAGAGTCAGCTCTATCATTTTCCATTCCCAACTGTGATGCGGGAGTGATCCAGTCATTCCACATCCTGCCTTGCATTTGGTGGTGGGGTCTCTCTCTCCCTCTCTGGCGCATTTGGTTTGAATCACTGTGATAGGTGTGCAGTGAGAGCTCACTGGAGTTTTCATTTGAATTGCCCCAATGGCAACTTTCTATGTGGTCTCCATCTGTCTACGCTTTGGTAAAGGTGGCAGGCCCTTTACTTTTTCCCCACACCCCCTTCTCTTTCCTTTTGCTAACTAGATTGCATGCTTACTTGGGGATCAAATTCTGAGTTTCCATGCTTCAGACAGGAGTCCTCTATTAGCTATGTGATTTGGACCTATTTCCTCCAAGTTGGTACCTTGTCTTTTGGGTCTTCTTAAGGAGGTCTTTCACATGGCACAGATTTACAATTCTGATTTTTGGATAAAGTCTAATTAATCAACTTTACCTTAGGGAAAATAATTTGATGTTCGACTGGAGGATTCTTTACCTAGCTTTCCATTCTGGAAATTTTTCCCCACATTTTCCCTATAAGATTTATCATTTTCCATGTAAGGCAGTGATTAATTTTGAGCTACTTTTTAAAATACTCTTTTTTTCTTTTTGTCCTTTGGGAGAGTGAACATGTGCATGAGCGGGCAGGGGCCTGGAGGGAGAAGGGAAAAGAGCATCCTCAAGCAGCCTCGCCAGTGAGCTTGGAGCCTGACTTTGTCCCGGGACGCTGAGAGCTTGACAAGAGCCGAAATCAAGAGCTGGCTGCCGCACAGGCTGCCTCACCCAGGCAGCCTGAGTTAAGTTTTGTATAGGGTTTGATACTTAGATTGTGGTCCCCGGCCTCCTCGTCCTCCACCTCCTCCTCCCCTCTCCCGCTCCCTCTTCTGCTTCTCCTTCTTCTTTGCCTATGCATGTCCACTTGCTCTAGCACCATTTATTCAAAACGCTGTCACTCCTCCACTGAACGGCTTTTTACCTTTGTCAAGGCCCCATTCGACATATGGGCGTAGTTCTCTTTCTGGGTCCCTGATTCTGTTCCACTTATCCATCTGTATTCTGTTCCATTGGTCTAGCTCTTCACCAACACCACGCATTTTGATTACTGTAGACGAATATCTTGAAATGGGGTAGAAGGATTCTTCTGGTTTTCTTCTTTAGTTTTAGTTTCTCCTCTTTTTCTAGGTTCTAAAATAGAAAGATTATAGTTTTGAGACTCCTTTTCTTTTTAAAGAGAGAGAGAGAGAGATAGACACAGAGACAGAGACAGAGACAGAGACAGAGAAACGGAAGCGGTGCAGAAAGAGAGAGAGATGATTAAGCAGCCACCATGCCCAGCACCAGCACAATGCAGGTTCAGCCTCACTATCCCAAGGTTGACCATGACCCGAGTCAAAATCAAGAGTTGGACTAACTGACTGAGCCACCCAGATGCTCCTCCTCCTTTCTAATGTATGCATTGAGTGCTAAAAATTGAGCTCTCTGTTGATTTAGCTGTGTCCCATCAATTTTAATACGTGGTAGTTTTATTTTCCTTCGGGTCAGTGCACTGAAATTTTATCTTTTGTCTCCGATAATCTAGAAAGTTACTTTCTACGTGTTTAGATTTTGTTATCTTTCTCGCTTTGATATCTAGTTTCATTTTTAACTTTTTTTTATAAGTGTCAAAGTTTAATTCCAAGACAATGCTACATAGGGTTGCATTTTTTTCAGGTACACAATATAGAGATTCTCCTCCGCTGCCCAACGACTGTTAGCTCCTGTTGCCAGGCACTGATTTGCGTTGGAGTCTCGGGTGCACCTCCCCCACCCCTACTCCCTTCAGCTCCTGTTGCCAGGCACTGGTTTGCATTGGAGACGGAACCCTCGTAGGGGTTCCAAGCAGTTTCTAGTGGCCGAGAGGACACTGGTGATCAGAGACAAAGCCCCCAGGCTCTCTGGAGCCAGCTGGTGGCCATTTCAATGTCTCCCCACACAGTTCTGGAGCCGCTGTGGGCTCTCCGGGAACAGCTGTGGGCTTCTGGGTTGCCGATAATCGAACGTTGGCCACATGGGCCACGAGACTCTGGGTTTGGCTGGGAGATCCTCGTGTGCACTGTGTTGCTGGTGTTCATTCCAGTAAAGTGTGGACTCCGCTTAAGAGGAACAAAGGGGCACTGTGCCCAGAATGAAGTATCTGGAAAAGACATGGAGAAGACCGACCCGGATGCACCAGCCCATGGAGCCGTCGCATCATCGGAGCACAAGGCCAGTCCTCTCCCGCTACAGATCCTTGCTCTGGCTGCCCTGAATCAAGATGTCGGGTACTTTTCTGTGGGAGATGCTACGCAACTGCTGAAGGGAGTTCGGCAAAGACTGTTGAAGAAGAGCCCTCACCAGCTCACCGATGAAAATCCCATCTGTGGAGCAGCCCCAGGACGATGGAGAACCCCCTGCGAGGAATATGCCAGAAGACTTCAAGGACAGCCCTGATCTGCGGGGAAGTGCAGACCCTCTGTCTCAGGACATTGGCAGCTGTGGACTGAGAGGGCAGGAAGAGGCAGGGGAGGCAGGCAGGCCAGAGCTTCCTGACGGAGGTGTGCCGTGGCAGGCCCCCGCTGAGGGCCAGAGCCAACACCACACCCTCAGCCAGATCCTACTGACGGTGATGCATCTGCTAGAGCTCCTTCGAGATCATCTGGAAGGTGGGGGCTCAAGGAGGCAGGTGCAGACTGGCTCCTCCTCCACTGATCACGTGCCCCGTGGGAGCCCCCTGAATCAAGGAAAGCCATCCAGGGCACTGAAGAAGGCACGTCAGGGGAATGAAGAGCTCCCAGGAAACACAACAATCCACCAAGCTGAGCAAGTATCTTTTCACCAGCGAAACAGCCTCCTGGAAAGGGAGATTCAGAAGCTGCACCTGAAGCTCGAGGCAGAGCCTAAGCTGTGCGAAGAGCACCTCAAACACCTGGAGAGGAAGATGATGGAGGAGAAGGCACGCTGCCTGCAAGTGAAGAACGAACTCGCCAAGGTGCGCAGGAAGGTGGATGCTGCCCACTGGAACTTAGGCCTCTACAAGAAGATGGCCGACGACCTGCACCAAGAATGGCAGAGAATCTCCTCCTTGCATGACCGAGAGCGCCTCCTGGTGGAGAACAGAAGTGAGGAGAGCCAGAAGGCTGTTCTGTGGGCAGAGAGGGAGTTCCAAAGGCTCAAGGAAGAAAACCATTGCCTCAGGCAGAAGCTGGCCAACTCTGGGCCCAAGGTCCAGCCTGTCTCCGGGGGGCCTCCTGCTCCTGCTCCTGCTCCTGCTCCAGCTCCAGCTCCTGCTCCTGCTCTTCTGGGCACAGCCTCCAAATGCCCTCAAGGGCCACAGGCTCCCCTCAAAGCCCAGAAGCCCAAGAAGGGAGCAAGGGTACACTGGCCAGACTCCAAGTTCTCGGGTCCCCTGCAGGTCTGATTCTCTTTCCCAGCAGCCACCAACACTCACAACCAGAGCACAAAAGCTCCTGTGCTTCCTTACCCCTTCAGCCACACCCATTGCTCCTTTGACTGGAGATCCACCCCATTCTTGAACTGATGCTACCTATTCCCTATAGCCATGTGAGAGAGCATTTTTCATTGTTAAGGACCAAAAAAATAAAACGATCAAATTGCTGATCCTTCTGCGACTGAGAATTGATTGTATGAAGGGATTCTATGCCAAGCAACGAAGGGTTTTAAGTGTCCTTTACTGATCACTTAATTGTCCCAATAACCCAGTGTGTCCTATACTACTGAGGTTCAGAGAGGGGACACAACTTGCCCCAAGATCACACAGCTAGTGAATTTCAGAGCTCCCATTCCAAGCCAAGGTTGTCTCATTACCCACTGATGTGAAAATAACTACCACTCCTACCACTACGATGACTTCTGCTTCTTCATTTCTGAGAGAGAGAAAGAGCGAGGGCACACACACATGCAAGCGGGGGAGGGGCAGGGAGAGAGAGATTCCTAGACAGCCTTCGACTCAAGTGCACAACCAGACGCTGGGCTGGATTTCACAGACCATGGGACCACGCCCAGAGCCGAAATCAAGAGTCAGACGTTGACCTGACTAAGCCACACAGGCACCCTTCCCTTGTGCAAGGAACTTCTAGGCAAGCTGCTGTAAGGATCCCAGAAGGGCTTGACAAAATTTTCTCATAGGTCACGTTCTAGTTTGGATGCAAGGATTATGGTGATGCCTAGCTGAGGTAAAGTCCCAGCAAAGCATGGAGGGCAGCCTTTCAGGGTCTCCAAAGATTCCCTTCGTGGGTACACCTCGTTTTGTGTTCCATACTCTACCACTGGATTAGAGTCAGGAACTCCTGCCTCACTTCGAAAGGACAGAATATGGCCCGAGAGATAGATAGCATGTCCCTTCTGAGGCTCGTAGACAAAGACACTGGTCTCCTCTTGGGCTTGCTCTCGCTCCCTCACCATTGGTTTCGAGGGAAGCCGCCTGCTCCTTGTGGGCTGTATGATGGAGAGGCCCATGTGGCAAGGAATGAATATTTCTTGCTCACCGCAATGGAGGACCTCTGGCGGCTAGGAGCCACCCGAGTGAGCACACAAGCAGATTTCCCGCCAACAAGCCTGGAGATGACTGAAGACCCACATGACATCTTGACTGCAGCCTTGTGAGAGATCCTGAGACACAGGTCCCTGGCTAGATGCACCTGGATGCCTGGCCCACGGAAACCATATGCGGTTATCAATTGGTGTTGTCGGAAGCCCTCTGGGTTGCGGAAAACATTCAAAAAAGACACAAGGGTGAAGCCACAGTTCTGGCTGCTGACCCACCCCCCTCTCCTGGGCTTGAAATTCCAGGGAAATCAAGCGATGGTAGCAACCACTGAGAGATTAGGGTAAACAATGCCAGAAAGAGGTCCTCTATTCTGTTCTCCATGTATCTCTCTGAGAGGACATGCCCTCACCTGATCCACCCGAGCCAATAGGTGGCCCATGCAGGAGGAGACAACTGGCCGTGTGGTCCAAGTCGGCTGAGAGCACTAGACCCAGCGTCGCAGAGCCTCCTTGAAGCCAGAAAAAGAGCCCAGAAGTTCCCTGGTGTCCCTAGAGAAGGCACAGAAATTAGATGAGTTGAAAGCCTGGGACCTGGTCATTGGGCTTCTGGGCAAGAGGATAGATGGCCTGTGGAAGGGACACTGCCTGCAACCCCTCTTGGACCAGACCCCACCTGTCTGCTTTGGGATACTGAGGATTAAGACGAGAGTGAACTAGTGTAGAAGAGATGGTGTTCTAATGCTTGGCAGGTTGAAAGCGATTGAAATCGTTGACATTCCTATTCTCCTCGTCCTCAGGACCACCATTAAGGGGAAGGGGCCTTCAAAGAAGCAAGAGGAGTTTATCACTTACAGCAGCCCTGTCAAGTGTCAATATCCAACCACTCCAGTCCCTTCCACCCCCTTGGCAGCCCCAATGCTTTCATAAGGACACAGATACATTCCCCTACAGGCTTTGGAGCAAACGTTAAGTTTTGATTTCTCTAAGATAAATGCCATAGTGCCATGACCTGCTCCTATGGCGGTAGCAAGTCTAGTTCTCAAAGAATCTGTGTGGAAGGGTTGAGCCACTCTATTGGAAACCTGAAATTGATATTATACTGCATGTGAACGGGAATGTAACTCACGGCTTGGAAAAGGAAAAGAAACTCTTAACTGTTTTCAAGAGTCAGCTCTATCATTTTCCATTCCCAACTGTGATGCGGGAGTGATCCAGTCATTCCACATCCTGCCTTGCATTTGGTGGTGGGGTCTCTCTCTCCCTCTCTGGCGCATTTGGTTTGAATCACTGTGATAGGTGTGCAGTGAGAGCTCACTGGAGTTTTCATTTGAATTGCCCCAATGGCAACTTTCTATGTGGTCTCCATCTGTCTACGCTTTGGTAAAGGTGGCAGGCCCTTTACTTTTTCCCCACACCCCCTTCTCTTTCCTTTTGCTAACTAGATTGCATGCTTACTTGGGGATCAAATTCTGAGTTTCCATGCTTCAGACAGGAGTCCTCTATTAGCTATGTGATTTGGACCTATTTCCTCCAAGTTGGTACCTTGTCTTTTGGGTCTTCTTAAGGAGGTCTTTCACATGGCACAGATTTACAATTCTGATTTTTGGATAAAGTCTAATTAATCAACTTTACCTTAGGGAAAATAATTTGATGTTCGACTGGAGGATTCTTTACCTAGCTTTCCATTCTGGAAATTTTTCCCCACATTTTCCCTATAAGATTTATCATTTTCCATGTAAGGCAGTGATTAATTTTGAGCTACTTTTTAAAATACTCTTTTTTTCTTTTTGTCCTTTGGGAGAGTGAACATGTGCATGAGCGGGCAGGGGCCTGGAGGGAGAAGGGAAAAGAGCATCCTCAAGCAGCCTCGCCAGTGAGCTTGGAGCCTGACTTTGTCCCGGGACGCTGAGAGCTTGACAAGAGCCGAAATCAAGAGCTGGCTGCCGCACAGGCTGCCTCACCCAGGCAGCCTGAGTTAAGTTTTGTATAGGGTTTGATACTTAGATTGTGGTCCCCGGCCTCCTCGTCCTCCACCTCCTCCTCCCCTCTCCCGCTCCCTCTTCTGCTTCTCCTTCTTCTTTGCCTATGCATGTCCACTTGCTCTAGCACCATTTATTCAAAACGCTGTCACTCCTCCACTGAACGGCTTTTTACCTTTGTCAAGGCCCCATTCGACATATGGGCGTAGTTCTCTTTCTGGGTCCCTGATTCTGTTCCACTTATCCATCTGTATTCTGTTCCATTGGTCTAGCTCTTCACCAACACCACGCATTTTGATTACTGTAGACGAATATCTTGAAATGGGGTAGAAGGATTCTTCTGGTTTTCTTCTTTAGTTTTAGTTTCTCCTCTTTTTCTAGGTTCTAAAATAGAAAGATTATAGTTTTGAGACTCCTTTTCTTTTTAAAGAGAGAGAGAGAGAGATAGACACAGAGACAGAGACAGAGACAGAGACAGAGAAACGGAAGCGGTGCAGAAAGAGAGAGAGATGATTAAGCAGCCACCATGCCCAGCACCAGCACAATGCAGGTTCAGCCTCACTATCCCAAGGTTGACCATGACCCGAGTCAAAATCAAGAGTTGGACTAACTGACTGAGCCACCCAGATGCTCCTCCTCCTTTCTAATGTATGCATTGAGTGCTAAAAATTGAGCTCTCTGTTGATTTAGCTGTGTCCCATCAATTTTAATACGTGGTAGTTTTATTTTCCTTCGGGTCAGTGCACTGAAATTTTATCTTTTGTCTCCGATAATCTAGAAAGTTACTTTCTACGTGTTTAGATTTTGTTATCTTTCTCGCTTTGATATCTAGTTTCATTTTTAACTTTTTTTTATAAGTGTCAAAGTTTAATTCCAAGACAATGCTACATAGGGTTGCATTTTTTTCAGGTACACAATATAGAGATTCTCCTCCGCTGCCCAACGACTGTTAGCTCCTGTTGCCAGGCACTGATTTGCGTTGGAGTCTCGGGTGCACCTCCCCCACCCCTACTCCCTTCAGCTCCTGTTGCCAGGCACTGGTTTGCATTGGAGACGGAACCCTCGTAGGGGTTCCAAGCAGTTTCTAGTGGCCGAGAGGACACTGGTGATCAGAGACAAAGCCCCCAGGCTCTCTGGAGCCAGCTGGTGGCCATTTCAATGTCTCCCCACACAGTTCTGGAGCCGCTGTGGGCTCTCCGGGAACAGCTGTGGGCTTCTGGGTTGCCGATAATCGAACGTTGGCCACATGGGCCACGAGACTCTGGGTTTGGCTGGGAGATCCTCGTGTGCACTGTGTTGCTGGTGTTCATTCCAGTAAAGTGTGGACTCCGCTTAAGAGGAACAAAGGGGCACTGTGCCCAGAATGAAGTATCTGGAAAAGACATGGAGAAGACCGACCCGGATGCACCAGCCCATGGAGCCGTCGCATCATCGGAGCACAAGGCCAGTCCTCTCCCGCTACAGATCCTTGCTCTGGCTGCCCTGAATCAAGATGTCGGGTACTTTTCTGTGGGAGATGCTACGCAACTGCTGAAGGGAGTTCGGCAAAGACTGTTGAAGAAGAGCCCTCACCAGCTCACCGATGAAAATCCCATCTGTGGAGCAGCCCCAGGACGATGGAGAACCCCCTGCGAGGAATATGCCAGAAGACTTCAAGGACAGCCCTGATCTGCGGGGAAGTGCAGACCCTCTGTCTCAGGACATTGGCAGCTGTGGACTGAGAGGGCAGGAAGAGGCAGGGGAGGCAGGCAGGCCAGAGCTTCCTGACGGAGGTGTGCCGTGGCAGGCCCCCGCTGAGGGCCAGAGCCAACACCACACCCTCAGCCAGATCCTACTGACGGTGATGCATCTGCTAGAGCTCCTTCGAGATCATCTGGAAGGTGGGGGCTCAAGGAGGCAGGTGCAGACTGGCTCCTCCTCCACTGATCACGTGCCCCGTGGGAGCCCCCTGAATCAAGGAAAGCCATCCAGGGCACTGAAGAAGGCACGTCAGGGGAATGAAGAGCTCCCAGGAAACACAACAATCCACCAAGCTGAGCAAGTATCTTTTCACCAGCGAAACAGCCTCCTGGAAAGGGAGATTCAGAAGCTGCACCTGAAGCTCGAGGCAGAGCCTAAGCTGTGCGAAGAGCACCTCAAACACCTGGAGAGGAAGATGATGGAGGAGAAGGCACGCTGCCTGCAAGTGAAGAACGAACTCGCCAAGGTGCGCAGGAAGGTGGATGCTGCCCACTGGAACTTAGGCCTCTACAAGAAGATGGCCGACGACCTGCACCAAGAATGGCAGAGAATCTCCTCCTTGCATGACCGAGAGCGCCTCCTGGTGGAGAACAGAAGTGAGGAGAGCCAGAAGGCTGTTCTGTGGGCAGAGAGGGAGTTCCAAAGGCTCAAGGAAGAAAACCATTGCCTCAGGCAGAAGCTGGCCAACTCTGGGCCCAAGGTCCAGCCTGTCTCCGGGGGGCCTCCTGCTCCTGCTCCTGCTCCTGCTCCAGCTCCAGCTCCTGCTCCTGCTCTTCTGGGCACAGCCTCCAAATGCCCTCAAGGGCCACAGGCTCCCCTCAAAGCCCAGAAGCCCAAGAAGGGAGCAAGGGTACACTGGCCAGACTCCAAGTTCTCGGGTCCCCTGCAGGTCTGATTCTCTTTCCCAGCAGCCACCAACACTCACAACCAGAGCACAAAAGCTCCTGTGCTTCCTTACCCCTTCAGCCACACCCATTGCTCCTTTGACTGGAGATCCACCCCATTCTTGAACTGATGCTACCTATTCCCTATAGCCATGTGAGAGAGCATTTTTCATTGTTAAGGACCAAAAAAATAAAACGATCAAATTGCTGATCCTTCTGCGACTGAGAATTGATTGTATGAAGGGATTCTATGCCAAGCAACGAAGGGTTTTAAGTGTCCTTTACTGATCACTTAATTGTCCCAATAACCCAGTGTGTCCTATACTACTGAGGTTCAGAGAGGGGACACAACTTGCCCCAAGATCACACAGCTAGTGAATTTCAGAGCTCCCATTCCAAGCCAAGGTTGTCTCATTACCCACTGATGTGAAAATAACTACCACTCCTACCACTACGATGACTTCTGCTTCTTCATTTCTGAGAGAGAGAAAGAGCGAGGGCACACACACATGCAAGCGGGGGAGGGGCAGGGAGAGAGAGATTCCTAGACAGCCTTCGACTCAAGTGCACAACCAGACGCTGGGCTGGATTTCACAGACCATGGGACCACGCCCAGAGCCGAAATCAAGAGTCAGACGTTGACCTGACTAAGCCACACAGGCACCCTTCCCTTGTGCAAGGAACTTCTAGGCAAGCTGCTGTAAGGATCCCAGAAGGGCTTGACAAAATTTTCTCATAGGTCACGTTCTAGTTTGGATGCAAGGATTATGGTGATGCCTAGCTGAGGTAAAGTCCCAGCAAAGCATGGAGGGCAGCCTTTCAGGGTCTCCAAAGATTCCCTTCGTGGGTACACCTCGTTTTGTGTTCCATACTCTACCACTGGATTAGAGTCAGGAACTCCTGCCTCACTTCGAAAGGACAGAATATGGCCCGAGAGATAGATAGCATGTCCCTTCTGAGGCTCGTAGACAAAGACACTGGTCTCCTCTTGGGCTTGCTCTCGCTCCCTCACCATTGGTTTCGAGGGAAGCCGCCTGCTCCTTGTGGGCTGTATGATGGAGAGGCCCATGTGGCAAGGAATGAATATTTCTTGCTCACCGCAATGGAGGACCTCTGGCGGCTAGGAGCCACCCGAGTGAGCACACAAGCAGATTTCCCGCCAACAAGCCTGGAGATGACTGAAGACCCACATGACATCTTGACTGCAGCCTTGTGAGAGATCCTGAGACACAGGTCCCTGGCTAGATGCACCTGGATGCCTGGCCCACGGAAACCATATGCGGTTATCAATTGGTGTTGTCGGAAGCCCTCTGGGTTGCGGAAAACATTCAAAAAAGACACAAGGGTGAAGCCACAGTTCTGGCTGCTGACCCACCCCCCTCTCCTGGGCTTGAAATTCCAGGGAAATCAAGCGATGGTAGCAACCACTGAGAGATTAGGGTAAACAATGCCAGAAAGAGGTCCTCTATTCTGTTCTCCATGTATCTCTCTGAGAGGACATGCCCTCACCTGATCCACCCGAGCCAATAGGTGGCCCATGCAGGAGGAGACAACTGGCCGTGTGGTCCAAGTCGGCTGAGAGCACTAGACCCAGCGTCGCAGAGCCTCCTTGAAGCCAGAAAAAGAGCCCAGAAGTTCCCTGGTGTCCCTAGAGAAGGCACAGAAATTAGATGAGTTGAAAGCCTGGGACCTGGTCATTGGGCTTCTGGGCAAGAGGATAGATGGCCTGTGGAAGGGACACTGCCTGCAACCCCTCTTGGACCAGACCCCACCTGTCTGCTTTGGGATACTGAGGATTAAGACGAGAGTGAACTAGTGTAGAAGAGATGGTGTTCTAATGCTTGGCAGGTTGAAAGCGATTGAAATCGTTGACATTCCTATTCTCCTCGTCCTCAGGACCACCATTAAGGGGAAGGGGCCTTCAAAGAAGCAAGAGGAGTTTATCACTTACAGCAGCCCTGTCAAGTGTCAATATCCAACCACTCCAGTCCCTTCCACCCCCTTGGCAGCCCCAATGCTTTCATAAGGACACAGATACATTCCCCTACAGGCTTTGGAGCAAACGTTAAGTTTTGATTTCTCTAAGATAAATGCCATAGTGCCATGACCTGCTCCTATGGCGGTAGCAAGTCTAGTTCTCAAAGAATCTGTGTGGAAGGGTTGAGCCACTCTATTGGAAACCTGAAATTGATATTATACTGCATGTGAACGGGAATGTAACTCACGGCTTGGAAAAGGAAAAGAAACTCTTAACTGTTTTCAAGAGTCAGCTCTATCATTTTCCATTCCCAACTGTGATGCGGGAGTGATCCAGTCATTCCACATCCTGCCTTGCATTTGGTGGTGGGGTCTCTCTCTCCCTCTCTGGCGCATTTGGTTTGAATCACTGTGATAGGTGTGCAGTGAGAGCTCACTGGAGTTTTCATTTGAATTGCCCCAATGGCAACTTTCTATGTGGTCTCCATCTGTCTACGCTTTGGTAAAGGTGGCAGGCCCTTTACTTTTTCCCCACACCCCCTTCTCTTTCCTTTTGCTAACTAGATTGCATGCTTACTTGGGGATCAAATTCTGAGTTTCCATGCTTCAGACAGGAGTCCTCTATTAGCTATGTGATTTGGACCTATTTCCTCCAAGTTGGTACCTTGTCTTTTGGGTCTTCTTAAGGAGGTCTTTCACATGGCACAGATTTACAATTCTGATTTTTGGATAAAGTCTAATTAATCAACTTTACCTTAGGGAAAATAATTTGATGTTCGACTGGAGGATTCTTTACCTAGCTTTCCATTCTGGAAATTTTTCCCCACATTTTCCCTATAAGATTTATCATTTTCCATGTAAGGCAGTGATTAATTTTGAGCTACTTTTTAAAATACTCTTTTTTTCTTTTTGTCCTTTGGGAGAGTGAACATGTGCATGAGCGGGCAGGGGCCTGGAGGGAGAAGGGAAAAGAGCATCCTCAAGCAGCCTCGCCAGTGAGCTTGGAGCCTGACTTTGTCCCGGGACGCTGAGAGCTTGACAAGAGCCGAAATCAAGAGCTGGCTGCCGCACAGGCTGCCTCACCCAGGCAGCCTGAGTTAAGTTTTGTATAGGGTTTGATACTTAGATTGTGGTCCCCGGCCTCCTCGTCCTCCACCTCCTCCTCCCCTCTCCCGCTCCCTCTTCTGCTTCTCCTTCTTCTTTGCCTATGCATGTCCACTTGCTCTAGCACCATTTATTCAAAACGCTGTCACTCCTCCACTGAACGGCTTTTTACCTTTGTCAAGGCCCCATTCGACATATGGGCGTAGTTCTCTTTCTGGGTCCCTGATTCTGTTCCACTTATCCATCTGTATTCTGTTCCATTGGTCTAGCTCTTCACCAACACCACGCATTTTGATTACTGTAGACGAATATCTTGAAATGGGGTAGAAGGATTCTTCTGGTTTTCTTCTTTAGTTTTAGTTTCTCCTCTTTTTCTAGGTTCTAAAATAGAAAGATTATAGTTTTGAGACTCCTTTTCTTTTTAAAGAGAGAGAGAGAGAGATAGACACAGAGACAGAGACAGAGACAGAGACAGAGAAACGGAAGCGGTGCAGAAAGAGAGAGAGATGATTAAGCAGCCACCATGCCCAGCACCAGCACAATGCAGGTTCAGCCTCACTATCCCAAGGTTGACCATGACCCGAGTCAAAATCAAGAGTTGGACTAACTGACTGAGCCACCCAGATGCTCCTCCTCCTTTCTAATGTATGCATTGAGTGCTAAAAATTGAGCTCTCTGTTGATTTAGCTGTGTCCCATCAATTTTAATACGTGGTAGTTTTATTTTCCTTCGGGTCAGTGCACTGAAATTTTATCTTTTGTCTCCGATAATCTAGAAAGTTACTTTCTACGTGTTTAGATTTTGTTATCTTTCTCGCTTTGATATCTAGTTTCATTTTTAACTTTTTTTTATAAGTGTCAAAGTTTAATTCCAAGACAATGCTACATAGGGTTGCATTTTTTTCAGGTACACAATATAGAGATTCTCCTCCGCTGCCCAACGACTGTTAGCTCCTGTTGCCAGGCACTGATTTGCGTTGGAGTCTCGGGTGCACCTCCCCCACCCCTACTCCCTTCAGCTCCTGTTGCCAGGCACTGGTTTGCATTGGAGACGGAACCCTCGTAGGGGTTCCAAGCAGTTTCTAGTGGCCGAGAGGACACTGGTGATCAGAGACAAAGCCCCCAGGCTCTCTGGAGCCAGCTGGTGGCCATTTCAATGTCTCCCCACACAGTTCTGGAGCCGCTGTGGGCTCTCCGGGAACAGCTGTGGGCTTCTGGGTTGCCGATAATCGAACGTTGGCCACATGGGCCACGAGACTCTGGGTTTGGCTGGGAGATCCTCGTGTGCACTGTGTTGCTGGTGTTCATTCCAGTAAAGTGTGGACTCCGCTTAAGAGGAACAAAGGGGCACTGTGCCCAGAATGAAGTATCTGGAAAAGACATGGAGAAGACCGACCCGGATGCACCAGCCCATGGAGCCGTCGCATCATCGGAGCACAAGGCCAGTCCTCTCCCGCTACAGATCCTTGCTCTGGCTGCCCTGAATCAAGATGTCGGGTACTTTTCTGTGGGAGATGCTACGCAACTGCTGAAGGGAGTTCGGCAAAGACTGTTGAAGAAGAGCCCTCACCAGCTCACCGATGAAAATCCCATCTGTGGAGCAGCCCCAGGACGATGGAGAACCCCCTGCGAGGAATATGCCAGAAGACTTCAAGGACAGCCCTGATCTGCGGGGAAGTGCAGACCCTCTGTCTCAGGACATTGGCAGCTGTGGACTGAGAGGGCAGGAAGAGGCAGGGGAGGCAGGCAGGCCAGAGCTTCCTGACGGAGGTGTGCCGTGGCAGGCCCCCGCTGAGGGCCAGAGCCAACACCACACCCTCAGCCAGATCCTACTGACGGTGATGCATCTGCTAGAGCTCCTTCGAGATCATCTGGAAGGTGGGGGCTCAAGGAGGCAGGTGCAGACTGGCTCCTCCTCCACTGATCACGTGCCCCGTGGGAGCCCCCTGAATCAAGGAAAGCCATCCAGGGCACTGAAGAAGGCACGTCAGGGGAATGAAGAGCTCCCAGGAAACACAACAATCCACCAAGCTGAGCAAGTATCTTTTCACCAGCGAAACAGCCTCCTGGAAAGGGAGATTCAGAAGCTGCACCTGAAGCTCGAGGCAGAGCCTAAGCTGTGCGAAGAGCACCTCAAACACCTGGAGAGGAAGATGATGGAGGAGAAGGCACGCTGCCTGCAAGTGAAGAACGAACTCGCCAAGGTGCGCAGGAAGGTGGATGCTGCCCACTGGAACTTAGGCCTCTACAAGAAGATGGCCGACGACCTGCACCAAGAATGGCAGAGAATCTCCTCCTTGCATGACCGAGAGCGCCTCCTGGTGGAGAACAGAAGTGAGGAGAGCCAGAAGGCTGTTCTGTGGGCAGAGAGGGAGTTCCAAAGGCTCAAGGAAGAAAACCATTGCCTCAGGCAGAAGCTGGCCAACTCTGGGCCCAAGGTCCAGCCTGTCTCCGGGGGGCCTCCTGCTCCTGCTCCTGCTCCTGCTCCAGCTCCAGCTCCTGCTCCTGCTCTTCTGGGCACAGCCTCCAAATGCCCTCAAGGGCCACAGGCTCCCCTCAAAGCCCAGAAGCCCAAGAAGGGAGCAAGGGTACACTGGCCAGACTCCAAGTTCTCGGGTCCCCTGCAGGTCTGATTCTCTTTCCCAGCAGCCACCAACACTCACAACCAGAGCACAAAAGCTCCTGTGCTTCCTTACCCCTTCAGCCACACCCATTGCTCCTTTGACTGGAGATCCACCCCATTCTTGAACTGATGCTACCTATTCCCTATAGCCATGTGAGAGAGCATTTTTCATTGTTAAGGACCAAAAAAATAAAACGATCAAATTGCTGATCCTACTGCGACTGAGAATTGATTGTATGAAGGGATTCTATGCCAAGCAACGAAGGGTTTTAAGTGTCCTTTACTGATCACTTAATTGTCCCAATAACCCAGTGTGTCCTATACTACTGAGGTTCAGAGAGGGGACACAACTTGCCCCAAGATCACACAGCTAGTGAATTTCAGAGCTCCCATTCCAAGCCAAGGTTGTCTCATTACCCACTGATGTGAAAATAACTACCACTCCTACCACTACGATGACTTCTGCTTCTTCATTTCTGAGAGAGAGAAAGAGCGAGGGCACACACACATGCAAGCGGGGGAGGGGCAGGGAGAGAGAGATTCCTAGACAGCCTTCGACTCAAGTGCACAACCAGACGCTGGGCTGGATTTCACAGACCATGGGACCACGCCCAGAGCCGAAATCAAGAGTCAGACGTTGACCTGACTAAGCCACACAGGCACCCTTCCCTTGTGCAAGGAACTTCTAGGCAAGCTGCTGTAAGGATCCCAGAAGGGCTTGACAAAATTTTCTCATAGGTCACGTTCTAGTTTGGATGCAAGGATTATGGTGATGCCTAGCTGAGGTAAAGTCCCAGCAAAGCATGGAGGGCAGCCTTTCAGGGTCTCCAAAGATTCCCTTCGTGGGTACACCTCGTTTTGTGTTCCATACTCTACCACTGGATTAGAGTCAGGAACTCCTGCCTCACTTCGAAAGGACAGAATATGGCCCGAGAGATAGATAGCATGTCCCTTCTGAGGCTCGTAGACAAAGACACTGGTCTCCTCTTGGGCTTGCTCTCGCTCCCTCACCATTGGTTTCGAGGGAAGCCGCCTGCTCCTTGTGGGCTGTATGATGGAGAGGCCCATGTGGCAAGGAATGAATATTTCTTGCTCACCGCAATGGAGGACCTCTGGCGGCTAGGAGCCACCCGAGTGAGCACACAAGCAGATTTCCCGCCAACAAGCCTGGAGATGACTGAAGACCCACATGACATCTTGACTGCAGCCTTGTGAGAGATCCTGAGACACAGGTCCCTGGCTAGATGCACCTGGATGCCTGGCCCACGGAAACCATATGCGGTTATCAATTGGTGTTGTCGGAAGCCCTCTGGGTTGCGGAAAACATTCAAAAAAGACACAAGGGTGAAGCCACAGTTCTGGCTGCTGACCCACCCCCCTCTCCTGGGCTTGAAATTCCAGGGAAATCAAGCGATGGTAGCAACCACTGAGAGATTAGGGTAAACAATGCCAGAAAGAGGTCCTCTATTCTGTTCTCCATGTATCTCTCTGAGAGGACATGCCCTCACCTGATCCACCCGAGCCAATAGGTGGCCCATGCAGGAGGAGACAACTGGCCGTGTGGTCCAAGTCGGCTGAGAGCACTAGACCCAGCGTCGCAGAGCCTCCTTGAAGCCAGAAAAAGAGCCCAGAAGTTCCCTGGTGTCCCTAGAGAAGGCACAGAAATTAGATGAGTTGAAAGCCTGGGACCTGGTCATTGGGCTTCTGGGCAAGAGGATAGATGGCCTGTGGAAGGGACACTGCCTGCAACCCCTCTTGGACCAGACCCCACCTGTCTGCTTTGGGATACTGAGGATTAAGACGAGAGTGAACTAGTGTAGAAGAGATGGTGTTCTAATGCTTGGCAGGTTGAAAGCGATTGAAATCGTTGACATTCCTATTCTCCTCGTCCTCAGGACCACCATTAAGGGGAAGGGGCCTTCAAAGAAGCAAGAGGAGTTTATCACTTACAGCAGCCCTGTCAAGTGTCAATATCCAACCACTCCAGTCCCTTCCACCCCCTTGGCAGCCCCAATGCTTTCATAAGGACACAGATACATTCCCCTACAGGCTTTGGAGCAAACGTTAAGTTTTGATTTCTCTAAGATAAATGCCATAGTGCCATGACCTGCTCCTATGGCGGTAGCAAGTCTAGTTCTCAAAGAATCTGTGTGGAAGGGTTGAGCCACTCTATTGGAAACCTGAAATTGATATTATACTGCATGTGAACGGGAATGTAACTCACGGCTTGGAAAAGGAAAAGAAACTCTTAACTGTTTTCAAGAGTCAGCTCTATCATTTTCCATTCCCAACTGTGATGCGGGAGTGATCCAGTCATTCCACATCCTGCCTTGCATTTGGTGGTGGGGTCTCTCTCTCCCTCTCTGGCGCATTTGGTTTGAATCACTGTGATAGGTGTGCAGTGAGAGCTCACTGGAGTTTTCATTTGAATTGCCCCAATGGCAACTTTCTATGTGGTCTCCATCTGTCTACGCTTTGGTAAAGGTGGCAGGCCCTTTACTTTTTCCCCACACCCCCTTCTCTTTCCTTTTGCTAACTAGATTGCATGCTTACTTGGGGATCAAATTCTGAGTTTCCATGCTTCAGACAGGAGTCCTCTATTAGCTATGTGATTTGGACCTATTTCCTCCAAGTTGGTACCTTGTCTTTATGGTCTTCTTAAGGAGGTCTTTCACATGGCACAGATTTACAATTCTGATTTTTGGATAAAGTCTAATTAATCAACTTTACCTTAGGGAAAATAATTTGATGTTCGACTGGAGGATTCTTTACCTAGCTTTCCATTCTGGAAATTTTTCCCCACATTTTCCCTATAAGATTTATCATTTTCCATGTAAGGCAGTGATTAATTTTGAGCTACTTTTTAAAATACTCTTTTTTTCTTTTTGTCCTTTGGGAGAGTGAACATGTGCATGAGCGGGCAGGGGCCTGGAGGGAGAAGGGAAAAGAGCATCCTCAAGCAGCCTCGCCAGTGAGCTTGGAGCCTGACTTTGTCCCGGGACGCTGAGAGCTTGACAAGAGCCGAAATCAAGAGCTGGCTGCCGCACAGGCTGCCTCACCCAGGCAGCCTGAGTTAAGTTTTGTATAGGGTTTGATACTTAGATTGTGGTCCCCGGCCTCCTCGTCCTCCACCTCCTCCTCCCCTCTCCCGCTCCCTCTTCTGCTTCTCCTTCTTCTTTGCCTATGCATGTCCACTTGCTCTAGCACCATTTATTCAAAACGCTGTCACTCCTCCACTGAACGGCTTTTTACCTTTGTCAAGGCCCCATTCGACATATGGGCGTAGTTCTCTTTCTGGGTCCCTGATTCTGTTCCACTTATCCATCTGTATTCTGTTCCATTGGTCTAGCTCTTCACCAACACCACGCATTTTGATTACTGTAGACGAATATCTTGAAATGGGGTAGAAGGATTCTTCTGGTTTTCTTCTTTAGTTTTAGTTTCTCCTCTTTTTCTAGGTTCTAAAATAGAAAGATTATAGTTTTGAGACTCCTTTTCTTTTTAAAGAGAGAGAGAGAGAGATAGACACAGAGACAGAGACAGAGACAGAGACAGAGAAACGGAAGCGGTGCAGAAAGAGAGAGAGATGATTAAGCAGCCACCATGCCCAGCACCAGCACAATGCAGGTTCAGCCTCACTATCCCAAGGTTGACCATGACCCGAGTCAAAATCAAGAGTTGGACTAACTGACTGAGCCACCCAGATGCTCCTCCTCCTTTCTAATGTATGCATTGAGTGCTAAAAATTGAGCTCTCTGTTGATTTAGCTGTGTCCCATCAATTTTAATACGTGGTAGTTTTATTTTCCTTCGGGTCAGTGCACTGAAATTTTATCTTTTGTCTCCGATAATCTAGAAAGTTACTTTCTACGTGTTTAGATTTTGTTATCTTTCTCGCTTTGATATCTAGTTTCATTTTTAACTTTTTTTTATAAGTGTCAAAGTTTAATTCCAAGACAATGCTACATAGGGTTGCATTTTTTTCAGGTACACAATATAGAGATTCTCCTCCGCTGCCCAACGACTGTTAGCTCCTGTTGCCAGGCACTGATTTGCGTTGGAGTCTCGGGTGCACCTCCCCCACCCCTACTCCCTTCAGCTCCTGTTGCCAGGCACTGGTTTGCATTGGAGACGGAACCCTCGTAGGGGTTCCAAGCAGTTTCTAGTGGCCGAGAGGACACTGGTGATCAGAGACAAAGCCCCCAGGCTCTCTGGAGCCAGCTGGTGGCCATTTCAATGTCTCCCCACACAGTTCTGGAGCCGCTGTGGGCTCTCCGGGAACAGCTGTGGGCTTCTGGGTTGCTGATAATCGAACGTTGGCCACATGGGCCACGAGACTCTGGGTTTGGCTGGGAGATCCTCGTGTGCACTGTGTTGCTGGTGTTCATTCCAGTAAAGTGTGGACTCCGCTTAAGAGGAACAAAGGGGCACTGTGCCCAGAATGAAGTATCTGGAAAAGACATGGAGAAGACCGACCCGGATGCACCAGCCCATGGAGCCGTCGCATCATCGGAGCACAAGGCCAGTCCTCTCCCGCTACAGATCCTTGCTCTGGCTGCCCTGAATCAAGATGTCGGGTACTTTTCTGTGGGAGATGCTACGCAACTGCTGAAGGGAGTTCGGCAAAGACTGTTGAAGAAGAGCCCTCACCAGCTCACCGATGAAAATCCCATCTGTGGAGCAGCCCCAGGACGATGGAGAACCCCCTGCGAGGAATATGCCAGAAGACTTCAAGGACAGCCCTGATCTGCGGGGAAGTGCAGACCCTCTGTCTCAGGACATTGGCAGCTGTGGACTGAGAGGGCAGGAAGAGGCAGGGGAGGCAGGCAGGCCAGAGCTTCCTGACGGAGGTGTGCCGTGGCAGGCCCCCGCTGAGGGCCAGAGCCAACACCACACCCTCAGCCAGATCCTACTGACGGTGATGCATCTGCTAGAGCTCCTTCGAGATCATCTGGAAGGTGGGGGCTCAAGGAGGCAGGTGCAGACTGGCTCCTCCTCCACTGATCACGTGCCCCGTGGGAGCCCCCTGAATCAAGGAAAGCCATCCAGGGCACTGAAGAAGGCACGTCAGGGGAATGAAGAGCTCCCAGGAAACACAACAATCCACCAAGCTGAGCAAGTATCTTTTCACCAGCGAAACAGCCTCCTGGAAAGGGAGATTCAGAAGCTGCACCTGAAGCTCGAGGCAGAGCCTAAGCTGTGCGAAGAGCACCTCAAACACCTGGAGAGGAAGATGATGGAGGAGAAGGCACGCTGCCTGCAAGTGAAGAACGAACTCGCCAAGGTGCGCAGGAAGGTGGATGCTGCCCACTGGAACTTAGGCCTCTACAAGAAGATGGCCGACGACCTGCACCGAGAATGGCAGAGAATCTCCTCCTTGCATGACCGAGAGCGCCTCCTGGTGGAGAACAGAAGTGAGGAGAGCCAGAAGGCTGTTCTGTGGGCAGAGAGGGAGTTCCAAAGGCTCAAGGAAGAAAACCATTGCCTCAGGCAGAAGCTGGCCAACTCTGGGCCCAAGGTCCAGCCTGTCTCCGGGGGGCCTCCTGCTCCTGCTCCTGCTCCTGCTCCAGCTCCAGCTCCTGCTCTTCTGGGCACAGCCTCCAAATGCCCTCAAGGGCCACAGGCTCCCCTGAAAGCCCAGAAGCCCAAGAAGGGAGCAAGGGTGCACTGGCCAGACTCCAAGTTCTCGGGTCCCCTGCAGGTCTGATTCCCTTTCCCAGCAGCCACCAACACTCACAACCAGAGCCCAAAAGCTCCTGTGCTTCCTTACCCCTTCAGCCACACCCATTGCTCCTTTGAATGGAGATCCACCCCATTCTTGAACTGATGCTACCTATTCCCTATAGCCATGTGAGAGAGCATTTTTCATTGTTAAGGACCAAAAAAATAAAACGATCAAATTGCTGATCCTACTGCGACTGAGAATTGATTGTATGAAGGGATTCTATGCCAAGCAACCAAGGGTTTTAAGTGTCCTTTACTGATCACTTAATTGTCCCAATAACCCAGTGTGTCCTATACTACTGAGGTTCAGAGACGGGACACAACTTGCCCCAAGATCACACAGCTAGTGAATTTCAGAGCTCCCATTCCAAGCCAAGGTTGTCTCATTACCCACTGATGTGAAAATAACTACCACTCCTACCACTACGATGACTTCTGCTTCTTCATTTCTGAGAGAGAGAAAGAGCGAGGGCACACACACATGCAAGCGGGGGAGGGGCAGGGAGAGAGAGATTCCTAGACAGCCTTCCCACTCAAGTGCACAACCAGATGCTGGGCTGGATTTCACAGACCATGGGACCACGCCCTGAGCCGAAATCAAGAGTCAGACGTTGACCTGACTAAGCCACACAGGCACCCTTCCCTTGTGCAAGGAACTTCTAGGCAAGCTGCTGTAAGGATCCCAGAAGGGCTTGACAAAATTTTCTCATAGGTCACGTTCTAGTTTGGATGCAAGGATTATGGTGATGCCTAGCTGAGGTAAAGTCCCAGCAAAGCATGGAGGGCAGCCTTTCAGGGTCTCCAACGATTCCCTTCGTGGGTACACCTCGTTTTGTGTTCCATACTCTACCACTGGATTAGAGTCAGGAACTCCTGCCTCACTTCGAAAGGACAGAATATGGCCCGAGAGATAGATAGCATGTCCCTTCTGAGGCTCGTAGACAAAGACACTGGTCTCCTCTTGGGCTTGCTCTCGCTCCCTCACCATTGGTTTCGAGGGAAGCCGCCTGCTCCTTGTGGGCTGTATGATGGAGAGGCCCATGTGGCAAGGAATGAATATTTCTTGCTCACCGCAATGGAGGACCTCTGGCTGCTAGGAGCCACCCGAGTGAGCACACAAGCAGATTTCCCGCCAACAAGCCTGGAGATGACTGAAGACCCACATGACATCTTGACTGCAGCCTTGTGAGAGATCCTGAGACACAGGTCCCTGGCTAGATGCACCTGGATGCCTGGCCCACGGAAACCATATGCGATTATCAATTGGTGTTGTCGGAAGCCCTCTGGGTTGCGGAAAACATTCAAAAAAGACACAAGGGTGAAGCCACAGTTCTGGCTGCTGACCCACCCCCCTCTCCTGGGCTTGGAATTCCAGGGAAGTCAAGCGATGGTAGCAACCACTGAGAGATTAGGGTAAACAATGCCAGAAAGAGGTCCTCTATTCTGTTCTCCATGTATCTCTCTGAGAGGACATGCCCTCACCTGATCCACCCGAGCCAATAGGTGGCCCATGGAGGAGGAGACAACTGGCCATGTGGTCCAAGTCGGCTGAGAGCACTAGACCCAGCGTCGCAGAGCCTCCTTGAAGCCAGAAAAAGAGCCCAGAAGTTCCCTGGTGTCCCTAGAGAAGGCACAGAAATTAGATGAGTTGAAAGCCTGGGATCTGGTCATTGGGCTTCTGGGCAAGAGGGGAGATGGCCTGTGGAAGGGACACTGCCTGCAACCCCTCTTGGACCAGACCCCACCTGTCTGCTTTGGGATACTGAGGATTAAGACGAGAGTGAACTAGTGTAGAAGAGATGGTGTTCTAATGCTTGGCAGGTTGAAAGCGATTGAAATCGTTGACATTCCTATTCTCCTCGTCCTCAGGACCACCATTAAAGGGAAGGGGCCTTCAAAGATGCAAGAGGAGTTTATCACTTACAGCAGCCCTGTCAAGTGTCAATATCCAACCACTCCAGTCCCTTCCACCCCCTTGGCAGCCCCAATGCTTTCATAAGGACACAGATACATTCCCCTACAGGCTTTGGAGCAAACGTTAAGTTTTGATTTCTCTAAGATAAATGCCATAGTGCCATGACCTGCTCCTATGGCGGTAGCAAGTCTAGTTCTCAAAGAATCTGTGTGGAAGGGTTGAGCCACTCTATTGGACACCTGAAATTGATATTATACTGCATGTGAACGGGAATGTAACTCACGGCTTGGAAAAGGAAAAGAAACTCTTAACTGTTTTCAAGAGTCAGCTCTATCATTTTCCATTCCCAACTGTGATGCGGGAGTGATCCAGTCATTCCACATCCTGCCTTGCATTTGGTGGTGGGGTCTCTCTCTCCCTCTCTGGCGCATTTGGTTTGAATCACTGTGATAGGTGTGCAGTGAGAGCTCACTGGAGTTTTCATTTGAATTGCCCCAATGGCAACTTTCTATGTGGTCTCCATCTGTCTACGCTTTGGTAAAGGTGGCAGGCCCTTTACTTTTTCCCCACCCCCCCTTCTCTTTCCTTTTGCTAACTAGATTGCATGCTTACTTGGGGATCAAATTCTGAGTTTCCATGCTTCAGACAGGAGTCCTCTATTAGCTATGTGATTTGGACCTATTTCCTCCAAGTTGGTACCTTGTCTTTTGGGTCTTCTTAAGGAGGTCTTTCACAAGGCACAGATTTACAATTCTGATTTTTGGATAAAGTCTAATTAATCAACTTTACCTTAGGGAAAATAATTTGATGTTCGACTGGAGGATTCTTTACCTAGCTTTCCATTCTGGAAAATTTTCCCCACATTTTCCCTATAAGATTTATCATTTTCCATGTAAGGCAGTGATTAATTTTGAGCTACTTTTTAAAATACTCTTTTTTTTCTTTTTTTCCTTTGGGAGAGTGAACATGTGCATGAGCGGGCAGGGGCCCGGAGGGAGAAGGGAAAAGAGCATCCTCAAGCAGCCTCGCCAGTGAGCTTGGAGCCTGACTTTGTCCCGGGACGCTGAGAGCTTGACAAGAGCCGAAATCAAGAGCTGGCTGCCGCACAGGCTGCCTCACCCAGGCAGCCTGAGTTAAGTTTTGTATAGGGTTTGATACTTAGATTGTGGTCCCCGGCCTCCTCGTCCTCCACCTCCTCCTCCCCTCTCCCGCTCCCTCTTCTGCTTCTCCTTCTTCTTTGCCTATGCATGTCCACTTGCTCTAGCACCATTTATTCAAAACGCTGTCACTCCTCCACTGAACGGCTTTTTACCTTTGTCAAGGCCCCATTCGACATATGGGTGTAGTTCTCTTTCTGGGTCCCTGATTCTGTTCCACTTATCCATCTTTATTTTGTTCCATTGGTCTAGCTCTTCACCAACACCACGCACGTTTGATTACTGTAGACGAATATCTTGAAATGGGGTAGAAGGATTCTTCAGGTTTTCTTCTTTAGTTTTAGTTTCTCCTCTTTTTCTAGGTTCTAAAATAGAAAGATTATAGTTTTGAGACTCTTTTCTTTTTAGAGAGAGAGACAGAGACAGAGACAGAGACAGAGAAAGGGAAGCGGTGCAGAAAGAGAGAGAGATGATTAAGCAGCCACCATGCCCAGCACCAGCACAATGCAGGTTCAGCCTCACTATCCCAAGGTTGACCATGACCCGAGTCAAAATCAAGAGTTGGACTAACTGACTGAGCCACCCAGATGCTCCTCCTCCTTTCTAATGTATGCATTGAGTGCTAAAAATTGAGCTCTCTGTTGATTTAGCTGTGTCCCATCAATTTTAATACGTGGTAGTTTTATTTTCCTTCGGGTCAGTGCACTGAAATTTTATCTTTTGTCTCCGATAATCTAGAAAGTTACTTAATACGTGTTTAGATTTTGTTATCTTTCTCGCTTTGATATCTAGTTTCATTTTTAACTTTTTTTTATAAGTGTCAAAGTTTAATTCCAAGACAATGCTACATAGGGTTGCATTTTTTTCAGGTACACAATATAGAGATTCTCCTCCGCTGCCCAACGACTGTTAGCTCCTGTTGCCAGGCACTGATTTGCGTTGGAGTCTCGGGTGCACCTCCCCCACCCCTACTCCCTTCAGCTCCTGTTGCCAGGCACTGGTTTGCATTGGAGACGGAACCCTCGTAGGGGTTCCAAGCAGTTTCTAGTGGCCGAGAGGACACTGGTGATCAGAGACAAAGCCCCCAGGCTCTCTGGAGCCAGCTGGTGGCCATTTCAATGTCTCCCCACACAGTTCTGGAGCCGCTGTGGGCTCTCCGGGAACAGCTGTGGGCTTCTGGGTTGCCGATAATCGAACGTTGGCCACATGGGCCACGAGACTCTGGGTTTGGCTGGGAGATCCTCGTGTGCACTGTGTTGCTGGTGTTCATTCCAGTAAAGTGTGGACTCCGCTTAAGAGGAAGAAAGGGGCACTGTGCCCTGAATGAAGTATCTGGAAAAGACATGGAGAAGACCGACCCGGATGCACCAGCCCATGGAGCCGTCGCATCATCGGAGCACAAGGCCAGTCCTCTCCCGCTACAGATCCTTGCTCTGGCTGCCTTGAATCAAGATGTCGGGTACTTTTCTGTGGGAGACGCTACGCAACTGCTGAAGGGAGTTCGGCAAAGGCTGTTGAAGAAGAGCCCTCACCAGCTCACCAATGAAAATCCCATCTGTGGAGCAGCCCAGGACGATGGAGAACCCCATGCGAGGAATATGCCAGAAGACTTCAAGGACAGCCCTGATCTGCGGGGAAGTGCAGACTCTCTGTCTCAGGACATTGGCAGCTGTGGACAGGGGAGGCAGGCAGGCCAGAGCTTCCTGACGGAGGTGTGCCGTGGCAGGCCCCCGCTGAGGGCCAGAGCCAACAGCACACCCTCAGCCAGATCCTACTGACGGTGATGCATCTGCTAGAGCTCCTTCGAGATCATCTGGAAGGTGGGGGCTCAAGGAGGCAGGTGCAGACTGGCTCCTCCTCCACTGATCACGTGCCCCGTGGGAGCCCCCTGAATCAAGGAAAGCCATCCAGGGCACTGAAGAAGGCACGTCAGGGGAATGAAGAGCTCCCAGGAAACACAACAATCCACCAAGCTGAGCAAGTATCTTTTCACCAGCGAAACAGCCTCCTGGAAAGGGATATTCAGAAGCTGCACCTGAAGCTCGAGGCAGAGCCTAAGCTGTGCGAAGAGCACCTCAAACACCTGGAGAGGAAGATGATGGAGGAGAAGGCACGCTGCCTGCAAGTGAAGAACGAACTCGCCAAGGTGCGCAGGAAGGTGGATGCTGCCCACTGGAACTTAGGCCTCTACAAGAAGATGGCCGACGACCTGCACCGAGAATGGCAGAGAATCTCCTCCTTGCATGACCGAGAGCGCCTCCTGGTGGAGAACAGAAGTGAGGAGAGCCAGAAGGCTGTTCTGTGGGCAGAGAGGGAGTTCCAAAGGCTCAAGGAAGAAAACCATTGCCTCAGGCAGAAGCTGGCCAACTCTGGGCCCAAGGTCCAGCCTTTCTCCGGGGGGCCTCCTGCTCCTGCTCCTGCTCCAGCTCCAGCTCCTGCTCCTGCTCTTCTGGGCACAGCCTACAAATGCCCTCAAGGGCCACCGGCTCCCCTGAAAGCCCAGAAGCCCAAGAAGGGAGCAAGGGTGCACTGGCCAGACTCCAAGTTCTCGGGTCCCCTGCAGGTCTGATTCCCTTTCCCAGCAGCCACCAACACTCACAACCAGAGCACAAAAGCTCCTGTGCTTCCTTACCCCTTCAGCCACACCCATTGCTCCTTTGACTGGAGATCCACCCCATTCTTGAACTGATGCTACCTATTCCCTATAGCCATGTGAGAGAGCATTTTTCATTGTTAAGGACCAAAAAAATAAAACGATCAAATTGCTGATCCTACTGCGACTGAGAATTGATTGTATGAAGGGATTCTATGCCAAGCAACCAAGGGTTTTAAGTGTCCTTTACTGATCACTTAATTGTCCCAATAACCCAGTGTGTCCTATACTACTGAGGTTCAGAGAGGGGACACAACTTGCCCCAAGATCACACAGCTAGTGAATTTCAGAGCTCCCATTCCAAGCCAAGGTTGTCTCATTACCCACTGATGTGAAAATAACTACCACTCCTACCACTACGATGACTTCTGCTTCTTCATTTCTGAGAGAGAGAAAGAGCGAGGGCACACACACATGCAAGCGGGGGAGGGGCAGGGAGAGAGAGATTCCTAGACAGCCTTCGACTCAAGTGCACAACAAGACGCTGGGCTGGATTTCGCAGACCATGGGACCACGCCCAGAGCCGAAATCAAGAGTCAGACGTTGACCTGACTAAGCCAAACAGGCACCCTTCCCTTGTGCAAGGAACTTCTAGGCAAGCTGCTGTAAGGATCCCAGAAGGGCTTGACAAAATTTTCTCATAGGTCACGTTCTAGTTTGGATGCAAGGATTATGGTGATGCCTAGCTGAGGTAAAGTCCCAGCAAAGCATGGAGGGCAGCCTTTCAGGGTCTCCAACGATTCCCTTCGTGGGTACACCTCGTTTTGTGTTCCATACTCTACCACTGGATTAGAGTCAGGAACTCCTGCCTCACTTCGAAAGGACAGAATATGGCCCGAGAGATAGATAGCATGTCCCTTCTGAGGCTCGTAGACAAAGACACTGGTCTCCTCTTGGGCTTGCTCTCGCTCCCTCACCATTGGTTTCGAGGGAAGCCGCCTGCTCCTTGTGGGCTGTATGATGGAGAGGCCCATGTGGCAAGGAATGAATATTTCTTGCTCACCGCAATGGAGGACCTCTGGCTGCTAGGAGCCACCCGAGTGAGCACACAAGCAGATTTCCCGCCAACAAGCCTGGAGATGACTGAAGACCCACATGACATCTTGACTGCAGCCTTGTGAGAGATCCTGAGACACAGGTCCCTGGCTAGATGCACCTGAATGCCTGGCCCACGGAAACCATATGCGGTTATCAATTGGTGTTGTCGGAAGCCCTCTGGGTTGCGGAAAACATTCAAAAAAGACACAAGGGTGAAGCCACAGTTCTGGCTGCTGACCCACCCCCCTCTCCTGGGCTTGGAATTCCAGGGAAGTCAAGCGATGGTAGCAACCACTGAGAGATTAGGGTAAACAATGCCAGAAAGAGGTCCTCTATTCTGTTCTTCATGTATCTCTCTGAGAGGACATGCCCTCACCTGATCCACCCGAGCCAATAGGTGGCCCATGGAGGAGGAGACAACTGGCCATGTGGTCCAAGTCGGCTGAGAGCACTAGACCCAGCGTCGCAGAGCCTCCTTGAAGCCAGAAAAAGAGCCCAGAAATTCCCTGGTGTCCCTAGAGAAGGCACAGAAATTAGATGAGTTGAAAGCCTGGGATCTGGTCATTGGGCTTCTGGGCAAGAGGGGAGATGGCCTGTGGAAGGGACACTGCCTGCAACTCCTCTTGGACCAGACCCCACCTGTCTGCTTTGGGATACTGAGGATTAAGACGAGAGTGAACTAGTGTAGAAGAGATGGTGTTCTAATGCTTGGCAGGTTGAAAGCGATTGAAATCGTTGACATTCCTATTCTCCTCGTCCTCAGGACCACCATTAAAGGGAAGGGGCCTTCAAAGATGCAAGAGGAGTTTATCACTTACAGCAGCCCTGTCAAGTGTCAATATCCAACCACTCCAGTCCCTTCCACCCCCTTGGCAGCCCCAATGCTTTCATAAGGACACAGATACATTCCCCTACAGGCTTTGGAGCAAACGTTAAGTTTTGATTTCTCTAAGATAAATGCCATAGTGCCATGACCTGCTCCTATGGCGGTAGCAAGTCTAGTTCTCAAAGAATCTGTGTGGAAGGGTTGAGCCACTCTATTGGACACCTGAAATTGATATTATACTGCATGTGAACGGGAATGTAACTCACGGCTTGGAAAAGGAAAAGAAACTCTTAACTGTTTTCAAGAGTCAGCTCTATCATTTTCCATTCCCAACTGTGATGCGGGAGTGATCCAGTCATTCCACATCCTGCCTTGCATTTGGTGGTGGGGTCTCTCTCTCCCTCTCTGGCGCATTTGGTTTGAATCACTGTGATAGGTGTGCAGTGAGAGCTCACTGGAGTTTTCATTTGAATTGCCCCAATGGCAACTTTCTATGTGGTCTCCATCTGTCTACGCTTTGGTAAAGGTGGCAGGCCCTTTACTTTTTCCCCACCCCCCCTTCTCTTTCCTTTTGCTAACTAGATTGCATGCTTACTTGGGGATCAAATTCTGAGTTTCCATGCTTCAGACAGGAGTCCTCTATTAGCTATGTGATTTGGACCTATTTCCTCCAAGTTGGTAGCTTGTCTTTTGGGTCTTCTTAAGGAGGTCTTTCACACGGCACAGATTTACAATTCTGATTGTTGGATAAAGTCTAATTAATCAACTTTACCTTAGGGAAAATAATTTGATGTTCGACTGGAGGATTCTTTACCTAGCTTTCCATTCTGGAAATTTTTCCCCACATTTTCCCTATAAGATTTATCATTTTCCATGTAAGGCAGTGATTAATTTTGAGCTACTTTGTAAAATACTCTTTTTTTTCTTTTTTTCCTTTGGGAGAGTGAACATGTGCATGAGCGGGCAGGGGCCTGGAGGGAGAAGGGAAAAGAGCATCCTCAAGCAGCCTCGCCAGTGAGCTTGGAGCCTGACTTTGTTCCGGGACGCTGAGAGCTTGACAAGAGCCGAAATCAAGAGCTGGCTGCCGCACAGGCTGCCTCACCCAGGCAGCCTGAGTTAAGTTTTGTATAGGGTTTGATACTTAGATTGTGGTCCCCGGCCTCCTCGTCCTCCACCTCCTCCTCCCCTCTCCCGCTCCCTCTTCTGCTTCTCCTTCTTCTTTGCCTATGCATGTCCACTTGCTCTAGCACCATTTATTCAAAACGCTGTCACTCCTCCACTGAACGGCTTTTTACCTTTGTCAAGGCCCCATTCGACATATGGGCGTAGTTCTCTTTCTGGGTCCCTGATTCTGTTCCACTTATCCATCTTTATTCTGTTCCATTGGTCTAGCTCTTCACCAACACCACGCACGTTTGATTACTGTAGACGAATATCTTGAAATGGGGTAGAAGGATTCTTCAGGTTTTCTTCTTTAGTTTTAGTTTCTCCTCTCTTTCTAGGTTCTAAAATAGAAAGATTATAGTTTTGAGACTCTTTTCTTTTTAGAGAGAGAGACAGAGACAGAGACAGAGACAGAGAAAGGGAAGCGGTGCAGAAAGAGAGAGAGATGATTAAGCAGCCACCATGCCCAGCACCAGCACAATGCAGGTTCAGCCTCACTATCCCAAGGTTGACCATGACCCGAGTAAAAATCAAGAGTTGGACTAACTGACTGAGCCACCCAGATGCTCCTCCTCCTTTCTAATGTATGCATTGAGTGTTAAAAATTGAGCTCTCTGTTGATTTAGCTGTGTCCCATCAATTTTAATACGTGGTAGTTTTATTTTCCTTCGGGTCAGTGCACTGAAATTTTATCTTTTGTCTCCGATAATCTAGAAAGTTACTTTCTACGTGTTTAGATTTTGTTATCTTTCTCCCTTTGATATCTAGTTTCATTTTTAACTTTTTTTTATAAGTGTCAAAGTTTAATTCCAAGACAATGCTACAGAGGGTTGCATTTTTTTCAGGTACACAATATAGAGATTCTCCTCCGCTGCCCAACGACTGTTAGCTCCTGTTGCCAGGCACTGATTTGCGTTGGAGTCTCGGGTGCACCTCCCCCACCCCTACTCCCTTCAGCTCCTGTTGCCAGGCACTGGTTTGCATTGGAGACGGAACCCTCGTAGGGGTTCCAAGCAGTTTCTAGTGGCCGAGCGGACACTGGTGATCAGAGACAAAGCCCCCAGGCTCTCTGGAGCCAGCTGGTGGCCATTTCAATGTCTCCCCACACAGTTCTGGAGCCGCTGTGGGCTCTCCGGGAACAGCTGTGGGCTTCTGGGTTGCCGATAATCGAACGTTGGCCACATGGGCCACGAGATTCTGGGTTTGGCTGGGAGATCCTCGTGTGCACTGTGTTGCTGGTGTTCATTCCAGTAAAGTGTGGACTCCGCTTAAGAGGAAGAAAGGGGCACTGTGCCCTGAATGAAGTATCTGGAAAAGACATGGAGAAGACTGACCCGGATGCACCAGCCCATGGAGCCGTCGCATCATCGGAGCACAAGGCCAGTCCTCTCCCGCTACAGATCCTTGCTCTGGCTGCCCTGAATCAAGATGTCGGGTACTTTTCTGTGGGAGACGCTACGCAACTGCTGAAGGGAGTTCGGCAAAGGCTGTTGAAGAAGAGCCCTCACCAGCTCACCGATGAAAATCCCATCTGTGGAGCAGCCCAGGACGATGGAGAACCCCCTGCGAGGAATATGCCAGAAGACTTCAAGGACAGCCCTGATCTGCGGGGAAGTGCAGACCCTCTGTCTCAGGACATTGGCAGCTGTGGACAGGGGAGGCAGGCAGGCCAGAGCTTCCTGACGGAGGTGTGCCGTGGCAGGCCCCCGCTGAGGGCCAGAGCCAACAGCACACCCTCAGCCAGATCCTACTGACGGTGATGCATCTGCTAGAGCTCCTTCGAGATCATCTGGAAGGTGGGGGCTCAAGGAGGCAGGTGCAGACTGGCTCCTCCTCCACTGATCATGTGCCCCGTGGGAGCCCCCTGAATCAAGGAAAGCCATCCAGGGCACTGAAGAAGGCACGTCAGGGGAATGAAGAGCTCCCAGGAAACACAACAATCCACCAAGCTGAGCAAGTATCTTTTCACCAGCGAAACAGCCTCCTGGAAAGGGAGATTCAGAAGCTGCACCTGAAGCTCGAGGCAGAGCCTAAGCTGTGCGAAGAGCACCTCAAACACCTGGAGAGGAAGATGATGGAGGAGAAGGCACGCTGCCTGCAAGTGAAGAACGAACTCGCCAAGGTGCGCAGGAAGGTGGATGCTGCCCACTGGAACTTAGGCCTCTACAAGAAGATGGCCGACGACCTGCACCGAGAATGGCAGAGAATCACCTCCTTGCATGACCGAGAGCGCCTCCTGGTGGAGAACAGAAGTGAGCAGAGCCAGAAGGCTGTTCTGTGGGCAGAGAGGGAGTTCCAAAGGCTCAAGGAAGAAAACCATTGCCTCAGGCAGAAGCTGGCCAACTCTGGGCCCAAGGTCCAGCCTGTCTCCGGGGGGCCTCCTGCTCCTGCTCCTGCTCCTGCTCCAGCTCCAGCTCCTGCTCCTGCTCTTCTGGGCACAGCCTCCAAATGCCCTCAAGGGCCACAGGCTCCCCTGAAAGCCCAGAAGCCCAAGAAGGGAGCAAGGGAGCACTGGCCAGACTCCAAGTTCTCGGGTCCCCTGCAGGTCTGATTCCCTTTCCCAGCAGCCACCAACACTCACAACCAGAGCACAAAAGCTCCTGTGCTTCCTTACCCCTTCAGCCACACCCATTGCTCCTTTGACTGGAGATCCACCCCATTCTTGAACTGATGCTACCTATTCCCTATAGCCATGTGAGAGAGCATTTTTCATTGTTAAGGACCAAAAAAATAAAACGATCAAATTGCTGATCCTACTGCGACTGAGAATTGATTGTATGAAGGGATTCTATGCCAAGCAACGAAGGGTTTTAAGTGTCCTTTACTGATCACTTAATTGTCCCAATAACCCAGTGTGTCATATACTACTGAGGTTCAGAGAGGGGACACAACTTGCCCCAAGATCACACAGCTAGTGAATTTCAGAGCTCCCATTCCAAGCCAAGGTTGTCTCATTACCCACTGATGTGAAAATAACTACCACTCCTACCACTACGATGACTTCTGCTTCTTCATTTCTGAGAGAGAGAAAGAGCGAGGGCACACACACATGCAAGCGGGGGAGGGGCAGGGAGAGAGAGATTCCTAGACAGCCTTCCCACTCAAGTGCACAACCAGACGCTGGGCTGGATTTCACAGACCATGGGACCACGCCCTGAGCCAAAATCAAGAGTCAGACGTTGACCTGACTAAGCCACACAGGCACCCTTCCCTTGTGCAAGGAACTTCTAGGCAAGCTGCTGTAAGGATCCCAGAAGGGCTTGACAAAATTTTCTCATAGGTCACGTTCTAGTTTGGATGCAAGGATTATGGTGATGCCTAGCTGAGGTAAAGTCCCAGCAAAGCATGGAGGGCAGCCTTTCAGGGTCTCCAACGATTCCCTTCGTGGGTACACCTCGTTTTGTGTTTCATACTCTACCACTGGATTAGAGTCAGGAACTCCTGCCTCACTTCGAAAGGACAGAATATGGCCCGAGAGATAGATAGCATGTCCCTTCTGAGGCTCGTAGACAAAGACACTGGTCTCCTCTTGGGCTTGCTCTCGCTCCCTCACCATTGGTTTCGAGGGAAGCCGCCTGCTCCTTGTGGGCTGTATGATGGAGAGGCCCATGTGGCAAGGAATGAATATTTCTTGCTCACCGCAATGGAGGACCTCTGGCTGCTAGGAGCCACCCGAGTGAGCACACAAGCAGATTTCCCGCCAACAAGCCTGGAGATGACTGAAGACCCACATGACATCTTGACTGCAGCCTTGTGAGAGATCCTGAGACACAGGTCCCTGGCTAGATGCACCTGGATGCCTGGCCCACGGAAACCATATGCGGTCATCAATTGGTGTTGTCGGAAGCCCTCTGGGTTGCGGAAAACATTCAAAAAAGACACAAGGGTGAAGCCACAGTTCTGGCTGCTGACCCACCCCCCTCTCCTGGGCTTGAAATTCCAGGGAAGTCAAGCGATGGTAGCAACCACTGAGAGATTAGGGTAAACAATGCCAGAAAGAGGTCCTCTATTCTGTTCTCCATGTATCTCTCTGAGAGGACATGCCCTCACCTGATCCACCCGAGCCAATAGGTGGCCCATGCAGGAGGAGACAACTGGCCGTGTGGTCCAAGTCGGCTGAGAGCACTAGACCCAGCGTCGCAGAGCCTCCTTGAAGGCAGAAAAAGAGCCCAGAAGTTCCCTGGTGTCCCTAGAGAAGGCACAGAAATTAGATGAGTTGAAAGCCTGGGACCTGGTCATTGGGCTTCTGGGCAAGAGGATAGATGGCCTGTGGAAGGGACACTGCCTGTAACCCCTCTTGGACCAGACCCCACCTGTCTGCTTTGGGATACTGAGGATTAAGACGAGAGTGAACTAGTGTAGAAGAGATGGTGTTCTAATGCTTGGCAGGTTGAAAGCGATTGAAATCGTTGACATTCCTATTCTCCTCGTCCTCAGGACCACCATTAAGGGGAAGGGGCCTTCAAAGAAGCAAGAGGAGTTTATCACTTACAGCAGCCATGTCAAGTGTCAATATCCAACCACTCCAGTCCCTTCCACCCCCTTGGCAGCCCCAATGTTTTCATAAGGACACAGATACATTCCCCTACAGGCTTTGGAGCAAACGTTAAGTTTTGATTTCTCTAAGATAAATGCCATAGTGCCATGACCTGCTCCTATGGCGGTAGCAAGTCTAGTTCTCAAAGAATCTGTGTGGAGGGGTTGAGCCACTCTATTGGACACCTGAAATTGATATTATACTGCATGTGAACGGGAATGTAACTCACGGCTTGGAAAAGGAAAAGAAACTCTTAACTGTTTTCAAGAGTCAGCTGTATCATTTTCCATTCCCAACTGTGATGCGGGAGTGATCCAGTCATTCCACATCCTGCCTTGCATTTGGTGGTGGGGTCTCTCTCTCCCTCTATGGCGCATTTGGTTTGAATCACTGTGATAGGTGTGCAGTGAGAGCTCACTGGAGTTTTCATTTGAATTGCCCCAATGGCAACTTTCTATGTGGTCTCCATCTGTCTACGCTTTGGTAAAGGTGGCAGGCCCTTTACTTTTTCCCCACCTCCCCTTCTCTTTCCTTTTGCTAACTAGATTGCATGCTTACTTGGGGATCAAATTCTGAGTTTCCATGCTTCAGACAGGAGTCCTCTATTAGCTATGTGATTTGGACCTATTTCCTCCAAATTGGTAGCTTGTCTTTTGGGTCTTCTTAAGGAGGTGTTTCACATGGCACAGATTTACAATTCTGATTGTTGGATAAAGTCTAATTAATCAACTTTACCTTAGGGAAAATAATTTGATGTTCGACTGGAGGATTCTTTACCTAGCTTTCCATTCTGGAAATTTTTCCCCACATTTTCCCTATAAGATTTATCATTTTCCATGTAAGGCAGTGATTAATTTTGAGCTACTTTTTAAAATACTCTTTTATTCTTTTTTTCCTTTGGGAGAGTGAACATGTGCATGAGCGGGCAGGGGCCCGGAGGGAGAAGGGAAAAGAGCATCCTCAAGCAGCCTCGCCAGTGAGCTTGGAGCCTGACTTTGTCCCGGGACGCTAAGAGCTTGACAAGAGTCGAAATCAATAGCTGGCTGCCGCACAGGCTGCCTCACCCAGGCAGCCTGAGTTAAGTTTTGTATAGGGTTTGATACTTAGATTGTGGTCCCCGGCCTCCTCGTCCTCCACCTCCTCCTCCCCTCTCCCGCTCCCTCTTCTGCTTCTCCTTCTTCTTTGCCTATGCATGTCCACTTGCTCTAGCACCATTTATTCAAAACGCTGTCACTCCTCCACTGAACGGCTTTTTACCTTTGTCAAGGCCCCATTCGACATATGGGTGTAGTTCTCTTTCTGGGTCCCTGATTCTGTTCCACTTATCCATCTGTATTCTGTTCCATTGGTCTAGCTCTTCACCAACACCACGCACTTTTGATTACTGTAGACGAGTATCTTGAAATGGGGTAGAAGGATTCTTCTGGTTTTCTCCTTTGTTTTAGTTTCTCCTCTTTTTCTAGGTTCTAAAATAGAAAGATTATAGTTTTGAGACTCCTTTTCTTTTTAGAGAGAGAGAGAGAGATAGACACAGAGACAGAGACAGAGACAGAGACAGAGAAACGGAAGCGGTGCAGAAAGAGAGAGAGATGATTAAGCAGCCACCATGCCCAGCACCAGCACAATGCAGGTTCAGCCTCACTATCCCAAGGTTGACCATGACCCGAGTCAAAATCAAGAGTTGGACTAACTGACTGAGCCACCCAGATGCTCCTCCTCCTTTCTAATGTATGCATTGAGTGCTAAAAATTGAGCTCTCTGTTGATTTAGCTGTGTCCCATCAATTTTAATACGTGGTAGTTTTATTTTCCTTCGGGTCAGTGCACTGAAATTTTATCTTTTGTCTCCGATAATCTAGAAAGTTACTTTCTACGTGTTTAGATTTTGTTATCTTTCTCGCTTTGATATCTAGTTTCATTTTTAACTTTTTTTTATAAGTGTCAAAGTTTAATTCCAAGACAATGCTACATAGGGTTGCATTTTTTTCAGGTACACAATATAGAGATTCTCCTCCGCTGCCCAACGACTGTTAGCTCCTGTTGCCAGGCACTGATTTGCCTTGGAGTCTCGGGTGCACCTCCCCCACCCCTACTCCCTTCAGCTCCTGTTGCCAGGCACTGGTTTGCATTGGAGACGGAACCCTCGTAGGGGTTCCAAGCAGTTTCTAGTGGCCGAGAGGACACTGGTGATCAGAGACAAAGCCCCCAGGCTCTCTGGAGCCAGCTGGTGGCCATTACAATGTCTCCCCACACAGTTCTGGAGCCGCTGTGGGCTCTCCGGGAACAGCTGTGGGCTTCTGGGTTGCCGATAATCGAACGTTGGCCACATGGGCCACGAGACTCTGGGTTTGGCTGGGAGATCCTCGTGTGCACTGTGTTGCTGGTGTTCATTCCAGTAAAGTGTGGACTCCGCTTAAGAGGAAGAAAGGGGCACTGTGCCCAGAATGAAGTATCTGGAAAAGACATGGAGAAGACCGTCCCGGATGCACCAGCCCATGGAACCGTCGCATCATCGGAGCACAAGGCCAGTCCTCTCCCGCTACAGATCCTTACTCTGGCTGCCCTGAATCAAGATGTCGGGTACTTTTCTGTGGGAGACGCTACGCAACTGCTGAAGGGAGTTCGGCAAAGGCTGTTGAAGAAGAGCCCTCACCAGCTCACCGATGAAAATCCCATCTGTGGAGCAGCCCAGGACGATGGAGAACCCCCTGCGAGGAATATGCCAGAAGACTTCAAGGACAGCCCTGATCTGCGGGGAAGTGCAGACTCTCTGTCTCAGGACATTGGCAGCTGTGGACTGAGAGGGCAGGAAGAGGCAGGGGAGGCAGGCAGGCCAGAGCTTCCTGACGGAGGTGTGCTGTGGCAGGCCCCCGCTGAGGGCCAGAGCCAACACCACACCCTCAGCCAGATCCTACTGACGGTGATGCATCTGCTAGAGCTCCTTCGAGATCTTCTGGAAGGTGGGGGCTCAAGGAGGCAGGTGCAGACTGGCTCCTCCTCCACTGATCACGTGCCCCGTGGGAGCCCCCTGAATCAAGGAAAGCCATCCAGGGCACTGAAGAATGCACGTCAGGGGAATGAAGAGCTCCCAGGAAACACAACAATCCACCAAGCTGAGCAAGTATCTTTTCACCAGCGAAACAGCCTCCTGGAAAGGGAGATTCAGAAGCTGCACCTGAAGCTCGAGGCAGAGCCTAAGCTGTGCGAAGAGCACCTCAAACACCTGGAGAGGAAGATGATGGAGGAGAAGGCACGCTGCCTGCAAGTGAAGAACGAACTCGCCAAGGTGCGCAGGAAGGTGGATGCTGCCCACTGGAACTTAGGCCTCTACAAGAAGATGGCCGACGACCTGCACCGAGAATGGCAGAGAATCACCTCCTTGCATGACCGAGAGCGCCTCCTGGTGGAGAACAGAAGTGAGCAGAGCCAGAAGGCTGTTCTGTGGGCAGAGAGGGAGTTCCAAAGGCTCAAGGAAGAAAACCATTGCCTCAGGCAGAAGCTGGCCAACTCTGGGCCCAAGGTCCAGCCTGTCTCCGGGGGGCCTCCTGCTCCTGCTCCTGCTCCTGCTCCAGCTCCAGCTCCTGCTCCTGCTCTTCTGGGCACAGCCTCCAAATGCCCTCAAGGGCCACAGGCTCCCCTGAAAGCCCAGAAGCCCAAGAAGGGAGCAAGGGAGCACTGGCCAGACTCCAAGTTCTCGGGTCCCCTGCAGGTCTGATTCCCTTTCCCAGCAGCCACCAACACTCACAACCAGAGCACAAAAGCTCCTGTGCTTCCTTACCCCTTCAGCCACACCCATTGCTCCTTTGACTGGAGATCCACCCCATTCTTGAACTGATGCTACCTATTCCCTATAGCCATGTGAGAGAGCATTTTTCATTGTTAAGGACCAAAAAAATAAAACGATCAAATTGCTGATCCTACTGCGACTGAGAATTGATTGTATGAAGGGATTCTATGCCAAGCAACGAAGGGTTTTAAGTGTCCTTTTTGATCACTTAATTGTCCCAATAACCCAGTGTGTCATATACTACTGAGGTTCAGAGAGGGGACACAACTTGCCCCAAGATCACACAGCTAGTGAATTTCAGAGCTCCCATTCCAAGCCAAGGTTGTCTCATTACCCACTGATGTGAAAATAACTACCACTCCTACCACTACGATGACTTCTGCTTCTTCATTTCTGAGAGAGAGAAAGAGCGAGGGCACACACACATGCAAGCGGGGGAGGGGCAGGGAGAGAGAGATTCCTAGACAGCCTTCGACTCAAGTGCACAACCAGACGCTGGGCTGGATTTCACAGACCATGGGACCACGCCCTGAGCCAAAATCAAGAGTCAGACGTTGACCTGACTAAGCCACACAGGCACCCTTCCCTTGTGCAAGGAACTTCTAGGCAAGCTGCTGTAAGGATCCCAGAAGGGCTTGACAAAATTTTCTCATAGGTCACGTTCTAGTTTGGATGCAAGGATTATGGTGATGCCTAGCTGAGGTAAAGTCCCAGCAAAGCATGGAGGGCAGCCTTTCAGGGTCTCCAACGATTCCCTTCGTGGGTACACCTCGTTTTGTGTTCCGTACTCTACCACTGGATTAGAGTCAGGAACTCCTGCCTCACTTCGAAAGGACAGAATATGGCCCGAGAGATAGATAGCATGTCCCTTCTGAGGCTCGTAGACAAAGACACTGGTCTCCTCTTGGGCTTGCTCTCGCTCCCTCACCATTGGTTTCGAGGGAAGCCGCCTGCTCCTTGTGGGCTGTATGATGGAGAGGCCCATGTGGCAAGGAATGAATATTTCTTGCTCACCGCAATGGAGGACCTCTGGCTGCTAGGAGCCACCCGAGTGAGCACACAAGCAGATTTCCCGCCAACAAGCCTGGAGATGACTGAAGACCCACATGACATCTTGACTGCAGCCTTGTGAGAGATCCTGAGACACAGGTCCCTGGCTAGATGCACCTGGATGCCTGGCCCACGGAAACCATATGCGGTTATCAATTGGTGTTGTCGGAAGCCCTCTGGGTTGCGGAAAACATTCAAAAAAGACACAAGGGTGAAGCCACAGTTCTGGCTGCTGACCCACCCCCCTCTCCTGGGCTTGAAATTCCAGGGAAGTCAAGCGATGGTAGCAACCACTGAGAGATTAGGGTAAACAATGCCAGAAAGAGGTCCTCTATTCTGTTCTCCATGTATCTCTCTGAGAGGACATGCCCTCACCTGATCCACCCGAGCCAATAGGTGGCCCATGCAGGAGGAGACAACTGGCCGTGTGGTCCAAGTCGGCTGAGAGCACTAGACCCAGCGTCGCAGAGCCTCCTTGAAGGCAGAAAAAGAGCCCAGAAGTTCCCTGGTGTCCCTAGAGAAGGCACAGAAATTAGATGAGTTGAAAGCCTGGGACCTGGTCATTGGGCTTCTGGGCAAGAGGATAGATGGCCTGTGGAAGGGACACTGCCTGTAACCCCTCTTGGACCAGACCCCACCTGTCTGCTTTGGGATACTGAGGATTAAGACGAGAGTGAACTAGTGTAGAAGAGATGGTGTTCTAATGCTTGGCAGGTTGAAAGCGATTGAAATCGTTGACATTCCTATTCTCCTCGTCCTCAGGACCACCATTAAGGGGAAGGGGCCTTCAAAGAAGCAAGAGGAGTTTATCACTTACAGCAGCCATGTCAAGTGTCAATATCCAACCACTCCAGTCCCTTCCACCCCCTTGGCAGCCCCAATGTTTTCATAAGGACACAGATACATTCCCCTACAGGCTTTGGAGCAAACGTTAAGTTTTGATTTCTCTAAGATAAATGCCATAGTGCCATGACCTGCTCCTATGGCGGTAGCAAGTCTAGTTCTCAAAGAATCTGTGTGGAGGGGTTGAGCCACTCTATTGGACACCTGAAATTGATATTATACTGCATGTGAACGGGAATGTAACTCACGGCTTGGAAAAGGAAAAGAAACTCTTAACTGTTTTCAAGAGTCAGCTGTATCATTTTCCATTCCCAACTGTGATGCGGGAGTGATCCAGTCATTCCACATCCTGCCTTGCATTTGGTGGTGGGGTCTCTCTCTCCCTCTCTGGCGCATTTGGTTTGAATCACTGTGATAGGTGTGCAGTGAGAGCTCACTGGAGTTTTCATTTGAATTGCCCCAATGGCAACTTTCTATGTGGTCTCCATCTGTCTACGCTTTGGTAAAGGTGGCAGGCCCTTTACTTTTTCCCCACCCCCCCTTCTCTTTCCTTTTGCTAACTAGATTGCATGCTTACTTGGGGATCAAATTCTGAGTTTCCATGCTTCAGACAGGAGTCCTCTATTAGCTATGTGATTTGGACCTATTTCCTCCAAATTGGTAGCTTGTCTTTTGGGTCTTCTTAAGGAGGTGTTTCACATGGCACAGATTTACAATTCTGATTGTTGGATAAAGTCTAATTAATCAACTTTACCTTAGGGAAAATAATTTGATGTTCGACTGGAGGATTCTTTACCTAGCTTTCCATTCTGGAAATTTTTCCCCACATTTTCCCTATAAGATTTATCATTTTCCATGTAAGGCAGTGATTAATTTTGAGCTACTTTTTAAAATACTCTTTTATTCTTTTTTTCCTTTGGGAGAGTGAACATGTGCATGAGCGGGCAGGGGCCCGGAGGGAGAAGGGAAAAGAGCATCCTCAAGCAGCCTCGCCAGTGAGCTTGGAGCCTGACTTTGTCCCGGGACGCTAAGAGCTTGACAAGAGTCGAAATCAATAGCTGGCTGCCGCACAGGCTGCCTCACCCAGGCAGCCTGAGTTAAGTTTTGTATAGGGTTTGATACTTAGATTGTGGTCCCCGGCCTCCTCGTCCTCCACCTCCTCCTCCCCTCTCCCGCTCCCTCTTCTGCTTCTCCTTCTTCTTTGCCTATGCATGTCCACTTGCTCTAGCACCATTTATTCAAAACGCTGTCACTCCTCCACTGAACGGCTTTTTACCTTTGTCAAGGCCCCATTCGACATATGGGTGTAGTTCTCTTTCTGGGTCCCTGATTCTGTTCCACTTATCCATCTGTATTCTGTTCCATTGGTCTAGCTCTTCACCAACACCACGCACTTTTGATTACTGTAGACGAGTATCTTGAAATGGGGTAGAAGGATTCTTCTGGTTTTCTCCTTTGTTTTAGTTTCTCCTCTTTTTCTAGGTTCTAAAATAGAAAGATTATAGTTTTGAGACTCCTTTTCTTTTTAGAGAGAGAGAGAGAGATAGACACAGAGACAGAGACAGAGACAGAGACAGAGAAACGGAAGCGGTGCAGAAAGAGAGAGAGATGATTAAGCAGCCACCATGCCCAGCACCAGCACAATGCAGGTTCAGCCTCACTATCCCAAGGTTGACCATGACCCGAGTCAAAATCAAGAGTTGGACTAACTGACTGAGCCACCCAGATGCTCCTCCTCCTTTCTAATGTATGCATTGAGTGCTAAAAATTGAGCTCTCTGTTGATTTAGCTGTGTCCCATCAATTTTAATACGTGGTAGTTTTATTTTCCTTCGGGTCAGTGCACTGAAATTTTATCTTTTGTCTCCGATAATCTAGAAAGTTACTTTCTACGTGTTTAGATTTTGTTATCTTTCTCGCTTTGATATCTAGTTTCATTTTTAACTTTTTTTTATAAGTGTCAAAGTTTAATTCCAAGACAATGCTACATAGGGTTGCATTTTTTTCAGGTACACAATATAGAGATTCTCCTCCGCTGCCCAACGACTGTTAGCTCCTGTTGCCAGGCACTGATTTGCCTTGGAGTCTCGGGTGCACCTCCCCCACCCCTACTCCCTTCAGCTCCTGTTGCCAGGCACTGGTTTGCATTGGAGACGGAACCCTCGTAGGGGTTCCAAGCAGTTTCTAGTGGCCGAGAGGACACTGGTGATCAGAGACAAAGCCCCCAGGCTCTCTGGAGCCAGCTGGTGGCCATTACAATGTCTCCCCACACAGTTCTGGAGCCGCTGTGGGCTCTCCGGGAACAGCTGTGGGCTTCTGGGTTGCCGATAATCGAACGTTGGCCACATGGGCCACGAGACTCTGGGTTTGGCTGGGAGATCCTCGTGTGCACTGTGTTGCTGGTGTTCATTCCAGTAAAGTGTGGACTCCGCTTAAGAGGAAGAAAGGGGCACTGTGCCCAGAATGAAGTATCTGGAAAAGACATGGAGAAGACCGTCCCGGATGCACCAGCCCATGGAACCGTCGCATCATCGGAGCACAAGGCCAGTCCTCTCCCGCTACAGATCCTTACTCTGGCTGCCCTGAATCAAGATGTCGGGTACTTTTCTGTGGGAGACGCTACGCAACTGCTGAAGGGAGTTCGGCAAAGGCTGTTGAAGAAGAGCCCTCACCAGCTCACCGATGAAAATCCCATCTGTGGAGCAGCCCAGGACGATGGAGAACCCCCTGCGAGGAATATGCCAGAAGACTTCAAGGACAGCCCTGATCTGCGGGGAAGTGCAGACTCTCTGTCTCAGGACATTGGCAGCTGTGGACTGAGAGGGCAGGAAGAGGCAGGGGAGGCAGGCAGGCCAGAGCTTCCTGACGGAGGTGTGCCGTGGCAGGCCCCCGCTGAGGGCCAGAGCCAACACCACACCCTCAGCCAGATCCTACTGACGGTGATGCATCTGCTAGAGCTCCTTCGAGATCTTCTGGAAGGTGGGGGCTCAAGGAGGCAGGTGCAGACTGGCTCCTCCTCCACTGATCACGTGCCCCGTGGGAGCCCCCTGAATCAAGGAAAGCCATCCAGGGCACTGAAGAATGCACGTCAGGGGAATGAAGAGCTCCCAGGAAACACAACAATCCACCAAGCTGAGCAAGTATCTTTTCACCAGCGAAACAGCCTCCTGGAAAGGGAGATTCAGAAGCTGCACCTGAAGCTCGAGGCAGAGCCTAAGCTGTGCGAAGAGCACCTCAAACACCTGGAGAGGAAGATGATGGAGGAGAAGGCACGCTGCCTGCAAGTGAAGAACGAACTCGCCAAGGTGCGCAGGAAGGTGGATGCTGCCCACTGGAACTTAGGCCTCTACAAGAAGATGGCCGACGACCTGCACCGAGAATGGCAGAGAATCACCTCCTTGCATGACCGAGAGCGCCTCCTGGTGGAGAACAGAAGTGAGCAGAGCCAGAAGGCTGTTCTGTGGGCAGAGAGGGAGTTCCAAAGGCTCAAGGAAGAAAACCATTGCCTCAGGCAGAAGCTGGCCAACTCTGGGCCCAAGGTCCAGCCTGTCTCCGGGGGGCCTCCTGCTCCTGCTCCTGCTCCTGCTCCAGCTCCAGCTCCTGCTCCTGCTCTTCTGGGCACAGCCTCCAAATGCCCTCAAGGGCCACAGGCTCCCCTGAAAGCCCAGAAGCCCAAGAAGGGAGCAAGGGAGCACTGGCCAGACTCCAAGTTCTCGGGTCCCCTGCAGGTCTGATTCCCTTTCCCAGCAGCCACCAACACTCACAACCAGAGCACAAAAGCTCCTGTGCTTCCTTACCCCTTCAGCCACACCCATTGCTCCTTTGACTGGAGATCCACCCCATTCTTGAACTGATGCTACCTATTCCCTATAGCCATGTGAGAGAGCATTTTTCATTGTTAAGGACCAAAAAAATAAAACGATCAAATTGCTGATCCTACTGCGACTGAGAATTGATTGTATGAAGGGATTCTATGCCAAGCAACGAAGGGTTTTAAGTGTCCTTTTTGATCACTTAATTGTCCCAATAACCCAGTGTGTCATATACTACTGAGGTTCAGAGAGGGGACACAACTTGCCCCAAGATCACACAGCTAGTGAATTTCAGAGCTCCCATTCCAAGCCAAGGTTGTCTCATTACCCACTGATGTGAAAATAACTACCACTCCTACCACTACGATGACTTCTGCTTCTTCATTTCTGAGAGAGAGAAAGAGCGAGGGCACACACACATGCAAGCGGGGGAGGGGCAGGGAGAGAGAGATTCCTAGACAGCCTTCGACTCAAGTGCACAACCAGACGCTGGGCTGGATTTCACAGACCATGGGACCACGCCCTGAGCCAAAATCAAGAGTCAGACGTTGACCTGACTAAGCCACACAGGCACCCTTCCCTTGTGCAAGGAACTTCTAGGCAAGCTGCTGTAAGGATCCCAGAAGGGCTTGACAAAATTTTCTCATAGGTCACGTTCTAGTTTGGATGCAAGGATTATGGTGATGCCTAGCTGAGGTAAAGTCCCAGCAAAGCATGGAGGGCAGCCTTTCAGGGTCTCCAACGATTCCCTTCGTGGGTACACCTCGTTTTGTGTTCCGTACTCTACCACTGGATTAGAGTCAGGAACTCCTGCCTCACTTCGAAAGGACAGAATATGGCCCGAGAGATAGATAGCATGTCCCTTCTGAGGCTCGTAGACAAAGACACTGGTCTCCTCTTGGGCTTGCTCTCGCTCCCTCACCATTGGTTTCGAGGGAAGCCGCCTGCTCCTTGTGGGCTGTATGATGGAGAGGCCCATGTGGCAAGGAATGAATATTTCTTGCTCACCGCAATGGAGGACCTCTGGCTGCTAGGAGCCACCCGAGTGAGCACACAAGCAGATTTCCCGCCAACAAGCCTGGAGATGACTGAAGACCCACATGACATCTTGACTGCAGCCTTGTGAGAGATCCTGAGACACAGGTCCCTGGCTAGATGCACCTGGATGCCTGGCCCACGGAAACCATATGCGGTTATCAATTGGTGTTGTCGGAAGCCCTCTGGGTTGCGGAAAACATTCAAAAAAGACACAAGGGTGAAGCCACAGTTCTGGCTGCTGACCCACCCCCCTCTCCTGGGCTTGAAATTCCAGGGAAGTCAAGCGATGGTAGCAACCACTGAGAGATTAGGGTAAACAATGCCAGAAAGAGGTCCTCTATTCTGTTCTCCATGTATCTCTCTGAGAGGACATGCCCTCACCTGATCCACCCGAGCCAATAGGTGGCCCATGCAGGAGGAGACAACTGGCCGTGTGGTCCAAGTCGGCTGAGAGCACTAGACCCAGCGTCGCAGAGCCTCCTTGAAGGCAGAAAAAGAGCCCAGAAGTTCCCTGGTGTCCCTAGAGAAGGCACAGAAATTAGATGAGTTGAAAGCCTGGGACCTGGTCATTGGGCTTCTGGGCAAGAGGATAGATGGCCTGTGGAAGGGACACTGCCTGTAACCCCTCTTGGACCAGACCCCACCTGTCTGCTTTGGGATACTGAGGATTAAGACGAGAGTGAACTAGTGTAGAAGAGATGGTGTTCTAATGCTTGGCAGGTTGAAAGCGATTGAAATCGTTGACATTCCTATTCTCCTCGTCCTCAGGACCACCATTAAGGGGAAGGGGCCTTCAAAGAAGCAAGAGGAGTTTATCACTTACAGCAGCCATGTCAAGTGTCAATATCCAACCACTCCAGTCCCTTCCACCCCCTTGGCAGCCCCAATGTTTTCATAAGGACACAGATACATTCCCCTACAGGCTTTGGAGCAAACGTTAAGTTTTGATTTCTCTAAGATAAATGCCATAGTGCCATGACCTGCTCCTATGGCGGTAGCAAGTCTAGTTCTCAAAGAATCTGTGTGGAGGGGTTGAGCCACTCTATTGGACACCTGAAATTGATATTATACTGCATGTGAACGGGAATGTAACTCACGGCTTGGAAAAGGAAAAGAAACTCTTAACTGTTTTCAAGAGTCAGCTGTATCATTTTCCATTCCCAACTGTGATGCGGGAGTGATCCAGTCATTCCACATCCTGCCTTGCATTTGGTGGTGGGGTCTCTCTCTCCCTCTCTGGCGCATTTGGTTTGAATCACTGTGATAGGTGTGCAGTGAGAGCTCACTGGAGTTTTCATTTGAATTGCCCCAATGGCAACTTTCTATGTGGTCTCCATCTGTCTACGCTTTGGTAAAGGTGGCAGGCCCTTTACTTTTTCCCCACCCCCCCTTCTCTTTCCTTTTGCTAACTAGATTGCATGCTTACTTGGGGATCAAATTCTGAGTTTCCATGCTTCAGACAGGAGTCCTCTATTAGCTATGTGATTTGGACCTATTTCCTCCAAATTGGTAGCTTGTCTTTTGGGTCTTCTTAAGGAGGTGTTTCACATGGCACAGATTTACAATTCTGATTGTTGGATAAAGTCTAATTAATCAACTTTACCTTAGGGAAAATAATTTGATGTTCGACTGGAGGATTCTTTACCTAGCTTTCCATTCTGGAAATTTTTCCCCACATTTTCCCTATAAGATTTATCATTTTCCATGTAAGGCAGTGATTAATTTTGAGCTACTTTTTAAAATACTCTTTTATTCTTTTTTTCCTTTGGGAGAGTGAACATGTGCATGAGCGGGCAGGGGCCCGGAGGGAGAAGGGAAAAGAGCATCCTCAAGCAGCCTCGCCAGTGAGCTTGGAGCCTGACTTTGTCCCGGGACGCTAAGAGCTTGACAAGAGTCGAAATCAATAGCTGGCTGCCGCACAGGCTGCCTCACCCAGGCAGCCTGAGTTAAGTTTTGTATAGGGTTTGATACTTAGATTGTGGTCCCCGGCCTCCTCGTCCTCCACCTCCTCCTCCCCTCTCCCGCTCCCTCTTCTGCTTCTCCTTCTTCTTTGCCTATGCATGTCCACTTGCTCTAGCACCATTTATTCAAAACGCTGTCACTCCTCCACTGAACGGCTTTTTACCTTTGTCAAGGCCCCATTCGACATATGGGTGTAGTTCTCTTTCTGGGTCCCTGATTCTGTTCCACTTATCCATCTGTATTCTGTTCCATTGGTCTAGCTCTTCACCAACACCACGCACTTTTGATTACTGTAGACGAGTATCTTGAAATGGGGTAGAAGGATTCTTCTGGTTTTCTCCTTTGTTTTAGTTTCTCCTCTTTTTCTAGGTTCTAAAATAGAAAGATTATAGTTTTGAGACTCCTTTTCTTTTTAGAGAGAGAGAGAGAGATAGACACAGAGACAGAGACAGAGACAGAGACAGAGAAACGGAAGCGGTGCAGAAAGAGAGAGAGATGATTAAGCAGCCACCATGCCCAGCACCAGCACAATGCAGGTTCAGCCTCACTATCCCAAGGTTGACCATGACCCGAGTCAAAATCAAGAGTTGGACTAACTGACTGAGCCACCCAGATGCTCCTCCTCCTTTCTAATGTATGCATTGAGTGCTAAAAATTGAGCTCTCTGTTGATTTAGCTGTGTCCCATCAATTTTAATACGTGGTAGTTTTATTTTCCTTCGGGTCAGTGCACTGAAATTTTATCTTTTGTCTCCGATAATCTAGAAAGTTACTTTCTACGTGTTTAGATTTTGTTATCTTTCTCGCTTTGATATCTAGTTTCATTTTTAACTTTTTTTTATAAGTGTCAAAGTTTAATTCCAAGACAATGCTACATAGGGTTGCATTTTTTTCAGGTACACAATATAGAGATTCTCCTCCGCTGCCCAACGACTGTTAGCTCCTGTTGCCAGGCACTGATTTGCCTTGGAGTCTCGGGTGCACCTCCCCCACCCCTACTCCCTTCAGCTCCTGTTGCCAGGCACTGGTTTGCATTGGAGACGGAACCCTCGTAGGGGTTCCAAGCAGTTTCTAGTGGCCGAGAGGACACTGGTGATCAGAGACAAAGCCCCCAGGCTCTCTGGAGCCAGCTGGTGGCCATTACAATGTCTCCCCACACAGTTCTGGAGCCGCTGTGGGCTCTCCGGGAACAGCTGTGGGCTTCTGGGTTGCCGATAATCGAACGTTGGCCACATGGGCCACGAGACTCTGGGTTTGGCTGGGAGATCCTCGTGTGCACTGTGTTGCTGGTGTTCATTCCAGTAAAGTGTGGACTCCGCTTAAGAGGAAGAAAGGGGCACTGTGCCCAGAATGAAGTATCTGGAAAAGACATGGAGAAGACCGTCCCGGATGCACCAGCCCATGGAACCGTCGCATCATCGGAGCACAAGGCCAGTCCTCTCCCGCTACAGATCCTTGCTCTGTCTGCCCTGAATCAAGATGTCGGGTACTTTTCTGTGGGAGACGCTACGCAACTGCTGAAGGGAGTTCGGCAAAGGCTGTTGAAGAAGAGCCCTCACCAGCTCACCGATGAAAATCCCATCTGTGGAGCAGCCCAGGACGATGGAGAACCCCCTGCGAGGAATATGCCAGAAGACTTCAAGGACAGCCCTGATCTGCGGGGAAGTGCAGACTCTCTGTCTCAGGACATTGGCAGCTGTGGACTGAGAGGGCAGGAAGAGGCAGGGGAGGCAGGCAGGCCAGAGCTTCCTGACGGAGGTGTGCCGTGGCAGGCCCCCGCTGAGGGCCAGAGCCAACACCACACCCTCAGCCAGATCCTACTGACGGTGATGCATCTGCTAGAGCTCCTTCGAGATCTTCTGGAAGGTGGGGGCTCAAGGAGGCAGGTGCAGACTGGCTCCTCCTCCACTGATCACGTGCCCCGTGGGAGCCCCCTGAATCAAGGAAAGCCATCCAGGGCACTGAAGAATGCACGTCAGGGGAATGAAGAGCTCCCAGGAAACACAACAATCCACCAAGCTGAGCAAGTATCTTTTCACCAGCGAAACAGCCTCCTGGAAAGGGAGATTCAGAAGCTGCACCTGAAGCTCGAGGCAGAGCCTAAGCTGTGCGAAGAGCACCTCAAACACCTGGAGAGGAAGATGATGGAGGAGAAGGCACGCTGCCTGCAAGTGAAGAACGAACTCGCCAAGGTGCGCAGGAAGGTGCATGCTGCCCACTGGAACTTAGGCCTCTACAAGAAGATGGCCGACGACCTGCACCGAGAATGGCAGAGAATCACCTCCTTGCATGACCGAGAGCGCCTCCTGGTGGAGAACAGAAGTGAGCAGAGCCAGAAGGCTGTTCTGTGGGCAGAGAGGGAGTTCCAAAGGCTCAAGGAAGAAAACCATTGCCTCAGGCAGAAGCTGGCCAACTCTGGGCCCAAGGTCCAGCCTGTCTCCGGGGGGCCTCCTGCTCCTGCTCCTGCTCCAGCTCCAGCTCCTGCTCCTGCTCTTCTGGGCACAGCCTCCAAATGCCCTCAAGGGCCACAGGCTCCCCTGAAAGCCCAGAAGCCCAAGAAGGGAGCAAGGGAGCACTGGCCAGACTCCAAGTTCTCGGGTCCCCTGCAGGTCTGATTCCCTTTCCCAGCAGCCACCAACACTCACAACCAGAGCACAAAAGCTCCTGTGCTTCCTTACCCCTTCAGCCACACCCATTGCTCCTTTGACTGGAGATCCACCCCATTCTTGAACTGATGCTACCTATTCCCTATAGCCATGTGAGAGAGCATTTTTCATTGTTAAGGACCAAAAAAATAAAACGATCAAATTGCTGATCCTACTGCGACTGAGAATTGATTGTATGAAGGGATTCTATGCCAAGCAACCAAGGGTTTTAAGTGTCCTTTACTGATCACTTAATTGTCCCAATAACCCAGTGTGTCCTATACTACTGAGGTTCAGAGAGGGGACACAACTTGCCCCAAGATCACACAGCTAGTGAATTTCAGAGCTCCCATTCCAAGCCAAGGTTGTCTCATTACCCACTGATGTGAAAATAACTACCACTCCTACCACTACGATGACTTCTGCTTCTTCATTTCTGAGAGAGAGAAAGAGCGAGGGCACACACACATGCAAGCGGGGGAGGGGCAGGGAGAGAGAGATTCCTAGACAGCCTTCGACTCAAGTGCACAACCAGACGCTGGGCTGGATTTCACAGACCATGGGACCACGCCCTGAGCCAAAATCAAGAGTCAGACGTTGACCTGACTAAGCCACACAGGCACCCTTCCCTTGTGCAAGGAACTTCTAGGCAAGCTGCTGTAAGGATCCCAGAAGGGCTTGACAAAATTTTCTCATAGGTCACGTTCTAGTTTGGATGCAAGGATTATGGTGATGCCTAGCTGAGGTAAAGTCCCAGCAAAGCATGGAGGGCAGCCTTTCAGGGTCTCCAACGATTCCCTTCGTGGGTACACCTCGTTTTGTGTTCCATACTCTACCACTGGATTAGAGTCAGGAACTCCTGCCTCACTTCGAAAGGACAGAATATGGCCCGAGAGATAGATAGCATGTCCCTTCTGAGGCTCGTAGACAAAGACACTGGTCTCCTCTTGGGCTTGCTCTCGCTCCCTCACCATTGGTTTCGAGGGAAGCCGCCTGCTCCTTGTGGGCTGTATGATGGAGAGGCCCATGTGGCAAGGAATGAATATTTCTTGCTCACCGCAATGGAGGACCTCTGGCTGCTAGGAGCCACCCGAGTGAGCACACAAGCAGATTTCCCGCCAACAAGCCTGGAGATGACTGAAGACCCACATGACATCTTGACTGCAGCCTTGTGAGAGATCCTGAGACACAGGTCCCTGGCTAGATGCACCTGGATGCCTGGCCCACGGAAACCATATGCGGTTATCAATTGGTGTTGTCGGAAGCCCTCTGGGTTGCGGAAAACATTCAAAAAAGACACAAGGGTGAAGCCACAGTTCTGGCTGCTGACCCACCCCCCTCTCCTGGGCTTGAAATTCCAGGGAAGTCAAGCGATGGTAGCAACCACTGAGAGATTAGGGTAAACAATGCCAGAAAGAGGTCCTCTATTCTGTTCTCCATGTATCTCTCTGAGAGGACATGCCCTCACCTGATCCACCCGAGCCAATAGGTGGCCCATGCAGGAGGAGACAACTGGCCGTGTGGTCCAAGTCGGCTGAGAGCACTAGACCCAGCGTCGCAGAGCCTCCTTGAAGCCAGAAAAAGAGCCCAGAAGTTCCCTGGTGTCCCTAGAGAAGGCACAGAAATTAGATGAGTTGAAAGCCTGGGACCTGGTCATTGGGCTTCTGGGCAAGAGGATAGATGGCCTGTGGAAGGGACACTGCCTGTAACCCCTCTTGGACCAGACCCCACCTGTCTGCTTTGGGATACTGAGGATTAAGACGAGAGTGAACTAGTGTAGAAGAGATGGTGTTCTAATGCTTGGCAGGTTGAAAGCGATTGAAATCGTTGACATTCCTATTCTCCTCGTCCTCAGGACCACCATTAAGGGGAAGGGGCCTTCAAAGAAGCAAGAGGAGTTTATCACTTACAGCAGCCATGTCAAGTGTCAATATCCAACCACTCCAGTCCCTTCCACCCCCTTGGCAGCCCCAATGTTTTCATAAGGACACAGATACATTCCCCTACAGGCTTTGGAGCAAACGTTAAGTTTTGATTTCTCTAAGATAAATGCCATAGTGCCATGACCTGCTCCTATGGCGGTAGCAAGTCTAGTTCTCAAAGAATCTGTGTGGAGGGGTTGAGCCACTCTATTGGACACCTGAAATTGATATTATACTGCATGTGAACGGGAATGTAACTCACGGCTTGGAAAAGGAAAAGAAACTCTTAACTGTTTTCAAGAGTCAGCTGTATCATTTTCCATTCCCAACTGTGATGCGGGAGTGATCCAGTCATTCCACATCCTGCCTTGCATTTGGTGGTGGGGTCTCTCTCTCCCTCTATGGCGCATTTGGTTTGAATCACTGTGATAGGTGTGCAGTGAGAGCTCACTGGAGTTTTCATTTGAATTGCCCCAATGGCAACTTTCTATGTGGTCTCCATCTGTCTACGCTTTGGTAAAGGTGGCAGGCCCTTTACTTTTTCCCCACCCCCCCTTCTCTTTCCTTTTGCTAACTAGATTGCATGCTTACTTGGGGATCAAATTCTGAGTTTCCATGCTTCAGACAGGAGTCCTCTATTAGCTATGTGATTTGGACCTATTTCCTCCAAATTGGTAGCTTGTCTTTTGGGTCTCCTTAAGGAGGTGTTTCACATGGCACAGATTTACAATTCTGATTGTTGGATAAAGTCTAATTAATCAACTTTACCTTAGGGAAAATAATTTGATGTTCGACTGGAGGATTCTTTACCTAGCTTTCCATTCTGGAAATTTTTCCCCACATTTTCCCTATAAGATTTATCATTTTCCATGTAAGGCAGTGATTAATTTTGAGCTACTTTTTAAAATACTCTTTTATTCTTTTTTTCCTTTGGGAGAGTGAACATGTGCATGAGCGGGCAGGGGCCCGGAGGGAGAAGGGAAAAGAGCATCCTCAAGCAGCCTCGCCAGTGAGCTTGGAGCCTGACTTTGTCCCGGGACGCTAAGAGCTTGACAAGAGTCGAAATCAATAGCTGGCTGCCGCACAGGCTGCCTCACCCAGGCAGCCTGAGTTAAGTTTTGTATAGGGTTTGATACTTAGATTGTGGTCCCCGGCCTCCTCGTCCTCCACCTCCTCCTCCCCTCTCCCGCTCCCTCTTCTGCTTCTCCTTCTTCTTTGCCTATGCATGTCCACTTGCTCTAGCACCATTTATTCAAAACGCTGTCACTCCTCCACTGAACGGCTTTTTACCTTTGTCAAGGCCCCATTCGACATATGGGTGTAGTTCTCTTTCTGGGTCCCTGATTCTGTTCCACTTATCCATCTGTATTCTGTTCCATTGGTCTAGCTCTTCACCAACACCACGCACTTTTGATTACTGTAGACGAGTATCTTGAAATGGGGTAGAAGGATTCTTCTGGTTTTCTCCTTTGTTTTAGTTTCTCCTCTTTTTCTAGGTTCTAAAATAGAAAGATTATAGTTTTGAGACTCCTTTTCTTTTTAGAGAGAGAGAGAGAGATAGACACAGAGACAGAGACAGAGACAGAGACAGAGAAACGGAAGCGGTGCAGAAAGAGAGAGAGATGATTAAGCAGCCACCATGCCCAGCACCAGCACAATGCAGGTTCAGCCTCACTATCCCAAGGTTGACCATGACCCGAGTCAAAATCAAGAGTTGGACTAACTGACTGAGCCACCCAGATGCTCCTCCTCCTTTCTAATGTATGCATTGAGTGCTAAAAATTGAGCTCTCTGTTGATTTAGCTGTGTCCCATCAATTTTAATACGTGGTAGTTTTATTTTCCTTCGGGTCAGTGCACTGAAATTTTATCTTTTGTCTCCGATAATCTAGAAAGTTACTTTCTACGTGTTTAGATTTTGTTATCTTTCTCGCTTTGATATCTAGTTTCATTTTTAACTTTTTTTTATAAGTGTCAAAGTTTAATTCCAAGACAATGCTACATAGGGTTGCATTTTTTTCAGGTACACAATATAGAGATTCTCCTCCGCTGCCCAACGACTGTTAGCTCCTGTTGCCAGGCACTGATTTGCCTTGGAGTCTCGGGTGCACCTCCCCCACCCCTACTCCCTTCAGCTCCTGTTGCCAGGCACTGGTTTGCATTGGAGACGGAACCCTCGTAGGGGTTCCAAGCAGTTTCTAGTGGCCGAGAGGACACTGGTGATCAGAGACAAAGCCCCCAGGCTCTCTGGAGCCAGCTGGTGGCCATTACAATGTCTCCCCACACAGTTCTGGAGCCGCTGTGGGCTCTCCGGGAACAGCTGTGGGCTTCTGGGTTGCCGATAATCGAACGTTGGCCACATGGGCCACGAGACTCTGGGTTTGGCTGGGAGATCCTCGTGTGCACTGTGTTGCTGGTGTTCATTCCAGTAAAGTGTGGACTCCGCTTAAGAGGAAGAAAGGGGCACTGTGCCCAGAATGAAGTATCTGGAAAAGACATGGAGAAGACCGTCCCGGATGCACCAGCCCATGGAACCGTCGCATCATCGGAGCACAAGGCCAGTCCTCTCCCGCTACAGATCCTTGCTCTGGCTGCCCTGAATCAAGATGTCGGGTACTTTTCTGTGGGAGACGCTACGCAACTGCTGAAGGGAGTTCGGCAAAGGCTGTTGAAGAAGAGCCCTCACCAGCTCACCGATGAAAATCCCATCTGTGGAGCAGCCCAGGACGATGGAGAACCCCCTGCGAGGAATATGCCAGAAGACTTCAAGGACAGCCCTGATCTGCGGGGAAGTGCAGACTCTCTGTCTCAGGACATTGGCAGCTGTGGACTGAGAGGGCAGGAAGAGGCAGGGGAGGCAGGCAGGCCAGAGCTTCCTGACGGAGGTGTGCCGTGGCAGGCCCCCGCTGAGGGCCAGAGCCAACACCACACCCTCAGCCAGATCCTACTGACGGTGATGCATCTGCTAGAGCTCCTTCGAGATCTTCTGGAAGGTGGGGGCTCAAGGAGGCAGGTGCAGACTGGCTCCTCCTCCACTGATCACGTGCCCCGTGGGAGCCCCCTGAATCAAGGAAAGCCATCCAGGGCACTGAAGAATGCACGTCAGGGGAATGAAGAGCTCCCAGGAAACACAACAATCCACCAAGCTGAGCAAGTATCTTTTCACCAGCGAAACAGCCTCCTGGAAAGGGAGATTCAGAAGCTGCACCTGAAGCTCGAGGCAGAGCCTAAGCTGTGCGAAGAGCACCTCAAACACCTGGAGAGGAAGATGATGGAGGAGAAGGCACGCTGCCTGCAAGTGAAGAACGAACTCGCCAAGGTGCGCAGGAAGGTGGATGCTGCCCACTGGAACTTAGGCCTCTACAAGAAGATGGCCGACGACCTGCACCGAGAATGGCAGAGAATCTCCTCCTTGCATGACCGAGAGCGCCTCCTGGTGGAGAACAGAAGTGAGGAGAGCCAGAAGGCTGTTCTGTGGGCAGAGAGGGAGTTCCAAAGGCTCAAGGAAGAAAACCATTGCCTCAGGCAGAAGCTGGCCAACTTTGGGCCCAAGGTACAGCCTGTCTCCGGGGGGCCTCCTGCTCCTGCTCCTGCTCCTGCTCCTGCTCCTGCTCCAGCTCCAGCTCCTGCTCCTGCTCTTCTGGGCACAGCCTCCAAATGCCCTCAAAAGCCACAGGCTCCCCTGAAAGCCCAGAAGCCCAAGAAGGGAGCAAGGGTGCACTGGCCAGACTCCAAGTTCTCGGGTCCCCTGCAGGTCTGATTCCCTTTCCCAGCAGCCACCAACACTCACAACCAGAGCACAAAAGCTCCTGTGCTTCCTTACCCCTTCAGCCACACCCATTGCTCCTTTGACTGGAGATCCACCCCATTCTTGAACTGATGCTACCTATTCCCTATAGCCATGTGAGAGAGCATTTTTCATTGTTAAGGACCAAAAAAATAAAACGATCAAATTGCTGATCCTACTGCGACTGAGAATTGATTGTATGAAGGGATTCTATGCCAAGCAACGAAGGGTTTTAAGTGTCCTTTACTGATCACTTAATTGTCCCAATAACCCAGTGTGTCATATACTACTGAGGTTCAGAGAGGGGACACAACTTGCCCCAAGATCACACAGCTAGGGAATTTCAGAGCTCCCATTCCAAGCCAAGGTTGTCTCATTACCCACTGATGTGAAAATAACTACCACTCCTACCACTACGATGACTTCTGCTTCTTCATTTCTGAGAGAGAGAAAGAGCGAGGGCACACACACATGCAAGCGGGGGAGGGGCAGGGAGAGAGAGATTCCTAGACAGCCTTCGACTCAAGTGCACAACCATACGCTGGGCTGGATTTCACAGACCATGGGACCACGCCCTGAGCCGAAATCAAGAGTCAGACGTTGACCTGACTAAGCCACACAGGCACCCTTCCCTTGTGCAAGGAACTTCTAGGCAAGCTGCTGTAAGGATCCCAGAAGGGCTTGACAAAATTTTCTCATAGGTCACGTTCTAGTTTGGATGCAAGGATTATGGTGATGCCTAGCTGAGGTAAAGTCCCAGCAAAGCATGGAGGGCAGCCTTTCAGGGTCTCCAACGATTCCCTTCGTGGGTACACCTCGTTTTGTGTTTCATACTCTACCACTGGATTAGAGTCAGGAACTCCTGCCTCACTTCGAAAGGACAGAATATGGCCCGAGAGATAGATAGCATTTCCCTTCTGAGGCTCGTAGACAAAGACACTGGTCTCCTCTTGGGCTTGCTCTCGCTCCCTCACCATTGGTTTCGAGGGAAGCCGCCTGCTCCTTGTGGGCTGTATGATGGAGAGGCCCATGTGGCAAGGAATGAATATTTCTTGCTCACCGCAATGGAGGACCTCTGGCTGCTAGGAGCCACCCGAGTGAGCACACAAGCAGATTTCCCGCCAACAAGCCTGGAGATGACTGAAGACCCACATGACATCTTGACTGCAGCCTTGTGAGAGATCCTGAGACACAGGTCCCTGGCTAGATGCACCTGGATGCCTGGCCCACGGAAACCATATGCGGTTATCAATTGGTGTTGTCGGAAGCCCTCTGGGTTGCGGAAAACATTCAAAAAAGACACAAGGGTGAAGCCACAGTTCTGGCTGCTGACCCACCCCCCTCTCCTGGGCTTGAAATTCCAGGGAAGTCAAGCGATGGTAGCAACCACTGAGAGATTAGGGTAAACAATGCCAGAAAGAGGTCCTCTATTCTGTTCTCCATGTATCTCTCTGAGAGGACATGCCCTCACCTGATCCACCCGAGCCAATAGGTGGCCCATGCAGGAGGAGACAACTGGCCGTGTGGTCCAAGTCGGCTGAGAGCACTAGACCCAGCGTCGCAGAGCCTCCTTGAAGGCAGAAAAAGAGCCCAGAAGTTCCCTGGTGTCCCTAGAGAAGGCACAGAAATTAGATGAGTTGAAAGCCTGGGACCTGGTCATTGGGCTTCTGGGCAAGAGGATAGATGGCCTGTGGAAGGGACACTGCCTGTAACCCCTCTTGGACCAGACCCCACCTGTCTGCTTTGGGATACTGAGGATTAAGACGAGAGTGAACTAGTGTAGAAGAGATGGTGTTCTAATGCTTGGCAGGTTGAAAGCGATTGAAATCGTTGACATTCCTATTCTCCTCGTCCTCAGGACCACCATTAAGGGGAAGGGGCCTTCAAAGAAGCAAGAGGAGTTTATCACTTACAGCAGCCATGTCAAGTGTCAATATCCAACCACTCCAGTCCCTTCCACCCCCTTGGCAGCCCCAATGTTTTCATAAGGACACAGATACATTCCCCTACAGGCTTTGGAGCAAACGTTAAGTTTTGATTTCTCTAAGATAAATGCCATAGTGCCATGACCTGCTCCTATGGCGGTAGCAAGTCTAGTTCTCAAAGAATCTGTGTGGAGGGGTTGAGCCACTCTATTGGACACCTGAAATTGATATTATACTGCATGTGAACGGGAATGTAACTCACGGCTTGGAAAAGGAAAAGAAACTCTTAACTGTTTTCAAGAGTCAGCTGTATCATTTTCCATTCCCAACTGTGATGCGGGAGTGATCCAGTCATTCCACATCCTGCCTTGCATTTGGTGGTGGGGTCTCTCTCTCCCTCTCTGGCGCATTTGGTTTGAATCACTGTGATAGGTGTGCAGTGAGAGCTCACTGGAGTTTTCATTTGAATTGCCCCAATGGCAACTTTCTATGTGGTCTCCATCTGTCTACGCTTTGGTAAAGGTGGCAGGCCCTTTACTTTTTCCCCACCCCCCCTTCTCTTTCCTTTTGCTAACTAGATTGCATGCTTACTTGGGGATCAAATTCTGAGTTTCCATGCTTCAGACAGGAGTCCTCTATTAGCTATGTGATTTGGACCTATTTCCTCCAAATTGGTAGCTTGTCTTTTGGGTCTTCTTAAGGAGGTGTTTCACATGGCACAGATTTACAATTCTGATTGTTGGATAAAGTCTAATTAATCAACTTTACCTTAGGGAAAATAATTTGATGTTCGACTGGAGGATTCTTTACCTAGCTTTCCATTCTGGAAATTTTTCCCCACATTTTCCCTATAAGATTTATCATTTTCCATGTAAGGCAGTGATTAATTTTGAGCTACTTTTTAAAATACTCTTTTATTCTTTTTTTCCTTTGGGAGAGTGAACATGTGCATGAGCGGGCAGGGGCCCGGAGGGAGAAGGGAAAAGAGCATCCTCAAGCAGCCTCGCCAGTGAGCTTGGAGCCTGACTTTGTCCCGGGACGCTAAGAGCTTGACAAGAGTCGAAATCAATAGCTGGCTGCCGCACAGGCTGCCTCACCCAGGCAGCCTGAGTTAAGTTTTGTATAGGGTTTGATACTTAGATTGTGGTCCCCGGCCTCCTCGTCCTCCACCTCCTCCTCCCCTCTCCCGCTCCCTCTTCTGCTTCTCCTTCTTCTTTGCCTATGCATGTCCACTTGCTCTAGCACCATTTATTCAAAACGCTGTCACTCCTCCACTGAACGGCTTTTTACCTTTGTCAAGGCCCCATTCGACATATGGGTGTAGTTCTCTTTCTGGGTCCCTGATTCTGTTCCACTTATCCATCTGTATTCTGTTCCATTGGTCTAGCTCTTCACCAACACCACGCACTTTTGATTACTGTAGACGAGTATCTTGAAATGGGGTAGAAGGATTCTTCTGGTTTTCTCCTTTGTTTTAGTTTCTCCTCTTTTTCTAGGTTCTAAAATAGAAAGATTATAGTTTTGAGACTCCTTTTCTTTTTAGAGAGAGAGAGAGAGATAGACACAGAGACAGAGACAGAGACAGAGACAGAGAAACGGAAGCGGTGCAGAAAGAGAGAGAGATGATTAAGCAGCCACCATGCCCAGCACCAGCACAATGCAGGTTCAGCCTCACTATCCCAAGGTTGACCATGACCCGAGTCAAAATCAAGAGTTGGACTAACTGACTGAGCCACCCAGATGCTCCTCCTCCTTTCTAATGTATGCATTGAGTGCTAAAAATTGAGCTCTCTGTTGATTTAGCTGTGTCCCATCAATTTTAATACGTGGTAGTTTTATTTTCCTTCGGGTCAGTGCACTGAAATTTTATCTTTTGTCTCCGATAATCTAGAAAGTTACTTTCTACGTGTTTAGATTTTGTTATCTTTCTCGCTTTGATATCTAGTTTCATTTTTAACTTTTTTTTATAAGTGTCAAAGTTTAATTCCAAGACAATGCTACATAGGGTTGCATTTTTTTCAGGTACACAATATAGAGATTCTCCTCCGCTGCCCAACGACTGTTAGCTCCTGTTGCCAGGCACTGATTTGCCTTGGAGTCTCGGGTGCACCTCCCCCACCCCTACTCCCTTCAGCTCCTGTTGCCAGGCACTGGTTTGCATTGGAGACGGAACCCTCGTAGGGGTTCCAAGCAGTTTCTAGTGGCCGAGAGGACACTGGTGATCAGAGACAAAGCCCCCAGGCTCTCTGGAGCCAGCTGGTGGCCATTTCAATGTCTCCCCACACAGTTCTGGAGCCGCTGTGGGCTCTCCGGGAACAGCTGTGGGCTTCTGGGTTGCCGATAATCGAACGTTGGCCACATGGGCCACGAGACTCTGGGTTTGGCTGGGAGATCCTCGTGTGCACTGTGTTGCTGGTGTTCATTCCAGTAAAGTGTGGACTCCGCTTAAGAGGAAGAAAGGGGCACTGTGCCCAGAATGAAGTATCTGGAAAAGACATGGAGAAGACCGTCCCGGATGCACCAGCCCATGGAACCGTCGCATCATCGGAGCACAAGGCCAGTCCTCTCCCGCTACAGATCCTTGCTCTGGCTGCCCTGAATCAAGATGTCGGGTACTTTTCTGTGGGAGACGCTACGCAACTGCTGAAGGGAGTTCGGCAAAGGCTGTTGAAGAAGAGCCCTCACCAGCTCACCGATGAAAATCCCATCTGTGGAGCAGCCCAGGACGATGGAGAACCCCCTGCGAGGAATATGCCAGAAGACTTCAAGGACAGCCCTGATCTGCGGGGAAGTGCAGACTCTCTGTCTCAGGACATTGGCAGCTGTGGACTGAGAGGGCAGGAAGAGGCAGGGGAGGCAGGCAGGCCAGAGCTTCCTGACGGAGGTGTGCCGTGGCAGGCCCCCGCTGAGGGCCAGAGCCAACACCACACCCTCAGCCAGATCCTACTGACGGTGATGCATCTGCTAGAGCTCCTTCGAGATCTTCTGGAAGGTGGGGGCTCAAGGAGGCAGGTGCAGACTGGCTCCTCCTCCACTGATCACGTGCCCCGTGGGAGCCCCCTGAATCAAGGAAAGCCATCCAGGGCACTGAAGAATGCACGTCAGGGGAATGAAGAGCTCCCAGGAAACACAACAATCCACCAAGCTGAGCAAGTATCTTTTCACCAGCGAAACAGCCTCCTGGAAAGGGAGATTCAGAAGCTGCACCTGAAGCTCGAGGCAGAGCCTAAGCTGTGCGAAGAGCACCTCAAACACCTGGAGAGGAAGATGATGGAGGAGAAGGCACGCTGCCTGCAAGTGAAGAACGAACTCGCCAAGGTGCGCAGGAAGGTGGATGCTGCCCACTGGAACTTAGGCCTCTACAAGAAGATGGCCGACGACCTGCACCGAGAATGGCAGAGAATCTCCTCCTTGCATGACCGAGAGCGCCTCCTGGTGGAGAACAGAAGTGAGGAGAGCCAGAAGGCTGTTCTGTGGGCAGAGAGGGAGTTCCAAAGGCTCAAGGAAGAAAACCATTGCCTCAGGCAGAAGCTGGCCAACTTTGGGCCCAAGGTACAGCCTGTCTCCGGGGGGCCTCCTGCTCCTGCTCCTGCTCCTGCTCCTGCTCCAGCTCCAGCTCCTGCTCCTGCTCTTCTGGGCACAGCCTCCAAATGCCCTCAAAAGCCACAGGCTCCCCTGAAAGTCCAGAAGCCCAAGAAGGGAGCAAGGGTGCACTGGCCAGACTCCAAGTTCTCGGGTCCCCTGCAGGTCTGATTCCCTTTCCCAGCAGCCACCAACACTCACAACCAGAGCACAAAAGCTCCTGTGCTTCCTTACCCCTTCAGCCACACCCATTGCTCCTTTGACTGGAGATCCACCCCATTCTTGAACTGATGCTACCTATTCCCTATAGCCATGTGAGAGAGCATTTTTCATTGTTAAGGACCAAAAAAATAAAACGATCAAATTGCTGATCCTACTGCGACTGAGAATTGATTGTATGAAGGGATTCTATGCCAAGCAACGAAGGGTTTTAAGTGTCCTTTACTGATCACTTAATTGTCCCAATAACCCAGTGTGTCATATACTACTGAGGTTCAGAGAGGGGACACAACTTGCCCCAAGATCACACAGCTAGGGAATTTCAGAGCTCCCATTCCAAGCCAAGGTTGTCTCATTACCCACTGATGTGAAAATAACTACCACTCCTACCACTACGATGACTTCTGCTTCTTCATTTCTGAGAGAGAGAAAGAGCGAGGGCACACACACATGCAAGCGGGGGAGGGGCAGGGAGAGAGAGATTCCTAGACAGCCTTCCCACTCAAGTGCACAACCAGACGCTGGGCTGGATTTCACAGACCATGGGACAACGCCCTGAGCCTAAATCAAGAGTCAGACGTTGACCTGACTAAGCCACACAGGCACCCTTCCCTTGTGCAAGGAACTTCTAGGCAAGCTGCTGTAAGGATCCCAGAAGGGCTTGACAAAATTTTCTCATAGGTCACGTTCTAGTTTGGATGCAAGGATTATGGTGATGCCTAGCTGAGGTAAAGTCCCAGCAAAGCATGGAGGGCAGCCTTTCAGGGTCTCCAACGATTCCCTTCGTGGGTACACCTCGTTTTGTGTTCCATACTCTACCACTGGATTAGAGTCAGGAACTCCTGCCTCACTTCGAAAGGACAGAATATGGCCCGAGAGATAGATAGCATGTCCCTTCTGAGGCTCGTAGACAAAGACACTGGTCTCCTCTTGGGCTTGCTCTCGCTCCCTCACCATTGGTTTCGAGGGAAGCCGCCTGCTCCTTGTGGGCTGTATGATGGAGAGGCCCATGTGGCAAGGAATGAATATTTCTTGCTCACCGCAATGGAGGACCTCTGGCTGCTAGGAGCCACCCGAGTGAGCACACAAGCATATTTCCCGCCAACAAGCCTGGAGATGACTGAAGACCCACATGACATCTTGACTGCAGCCTTGTGAGAGATCCTGAGACACAGGTCCCTGGCTAGATGCACCTGGATGCCTGGCCCACGGAAACCATATGCGGTTATCAATTGGTGTTGTCGGAAGCCCTCTGGGTTGCGGAAAACATTCAAAAAAGACACAAGGGTGAAGCCACAGTTCTGGCTGCTGACCCACCCCCCTCTCCTGGGCTTGGAATTCCAGGGAAGTCAAGCGATGGTAGCAACCACTGAGAGATTAGGGTAAACAATGCCAGAAAGAGGTCCTCTATTCTGGTCTCCATGTATCTCTCTGAGAGGACATGCCCTCACCTGATCCACCCGAGCCAATAGGTGGCCCATGCAGGAGGAGACAACTGGCCGTGTGGTCCAAGTCGGCTGAGAGCACTAGACCCAGCGTCGCAGAGCCTCCTTGAAGCCAGAAAAAGAGCCCAGAAGTTCCCTGGTGTCCCTAGAGAAGGCACAGAAATTAGATGAGTTGAAAGCCTGGGACCTGGTCATTGGGCTTCTGGGCAAGAGGGGAGATGGCCTGTGGAAGGGACACTGCCTGCAACCCCTCTTGGACCAGACCCCACCTGTCTGCTTTGGGATACTGAGGATTAAGACGAGAGTGAACTAGTGTAGAAGAGATGGTGTTCTAATGCTTGGCAGGTTGAAAGCGATTGAAATTGTTGACATTCCTATTCTCCTCGTCCTCAGGACCACCATTAAGGGGAAGGGGCCTTCAAAGAAGCAAGAGGAGTTTATCACTTACAGCAGCCCTGTCAAGTGTCAATATCCAACCACTCCAGTCCCTTCCACCCCCTTGGCAGCCCCAATGCTTTCATAAGGACACAGATACATTCCCCTACAGGCTTTGGAGCAAACGTTAAGTTTTGATTTCTCTAAGATAAATGCCATAGTGCCATGACCTGCTCCTATGGCGGTAGCAAGTCTAGTTCTCAAAGAATCTGTGTGGAGGGGTTGAGCCACTCTATTGGACACCTGAAATTGATATTATACTGCATGTGAACGGGAATGTAACTCACGGCTTGGAAAGGAAAAGAAACTCTTAACTGTTTTCAAGAGTCAGCTCTATCATTTTCCATTCCCAACTGTGATGCGGGAGTGATCCAGTCATTCCACATCCTGCCTTGCATTTGGTGGTGGGGTCTCTCTCTCCCTCTCTGGCGCATTTGGTTTGAATCACTGTGATAGGTGTGCAGTGAGAGCTCACTGGAGTTTTCATTTGAATTGCCCCAATGGCAACTTTCTATGTGGTCTCCATCTGTCTACGCTTTGGTAAAGGTGGCAGGCCCTTTACTTTTTCCCCACCCCCCCTTCTCTTTCCTTTTGCTAACTAGATTGCATGCTTACTTGGGGATCAAATTCTGAGTTTTCATGCTTCAGACAGGAGTCCTCTATTAGCTATGTGATTTGGACCTATTTCCTCCAAATTGGTAGCTTGTCTTTTGGGTCTTCTTAAGGAGGTCTTTCACACGGCACAGATTTACAATTCTGATTGTTGGATAAAGTCTAATTAATCAACTTTACCTTAGGGAAAATAATTTGATGTTCGACTGGAGGATTCTTTACCTAGCTTTCCATTCTGGAAAATTTTCCCCACATTTTCCCTATAAGATTTATCATTTTCCATGTAAGGCAGTGATTAATTTTGAGCTACTTTTTAAAATACTCTTTTTTTCTTTTTTTCCTTTGGGAGAGTGAACATGTGCATGAGCGGGCAGGTGCCTGGAGGGAGAAGGGAAAAGAGCATCCTCAAGCAGCCTCGCCAGTGAGCTTGGAGCCTGACTTTGTCCCGGGACGCTGAGAGCTTGACAAGAGCCGAAATCAAGAGCTGGCTGCTGCACAGGCTGCCTCACCCAGGCAGCCTGAGTTAAGTTTTGTATAGGGTTTGATACTTAGATTGTGGTCCCCGGCCTCCTCGTCCTCCACCTCCTCCTCCCCTCTCCCGCTCCCTCTTCTGCTTCTCCTTCTTCTTTGCCTATGCATGTCCACTTGCTCTAGCACCATTTATTCAAAACGCTGTCACTCCTCCACTGAACGGCTTTTTACCTTTGTCAAGGCCCCATTCGACATATGGGTGTAGTTCACTTTCTGGGTCCTTGATTCTGTTCCACTTATCCATCTTTATTCTTTTCCATTGGTCTAGCTCTTCACCAACACCACGCACTTTTGATTACTGTAGACGAATATCTTGAAATGGGGTAGAAGGATTCTTCTGGTTTTCTTCTTTAGTTTTAGTTTCTCCTCTTTTTCTAGGTTCTAAAATAGAAAGATTATAGTTTTGAGACTCCTTTTCTTTTTAGAGAGAGAGACAGAGACAGAGACAGAGAAAGGGAGAGAGAGATGATTAAGCAGCCACCATGCCCAGCACCAGCACAATGCAGGTTCAGCCTCACTATCCCAAGGTTGACCATGACCCGAGTCAAAATCAAGAGTTGGACTAACTGACTGAGCCACCCAGATGCTCCTCCTCCTTTCTAATGTATGCATTGAGTGCTATAAATTGAGCTCTCTGTTGATTTAGCTGTGTCCCACCAATTTTAATACGTTGTAGTTTTATTTTCCTTCGGTTCAGTGCACTGAAATTTTATCTTTTGTCTCCGATAATCTAGAAAGTTACTTTCTACGTGTTTAGATTTTGTTATGTTTCTACCTTTGATATCTAGTTTCATTTTTAACTTTTTTTTATAAGTGTCAAAGTTTAATTCCAAGACAATGCTACAGAGGGTTGCATTTTTTTCAGGTACACAATATAGAGATTCTTCTCCGCTGCCCAACGACTGTTAGCTCCTGTTGCCAGGCACTGATTTGCCTTGGAGTCTCGGGTGCACCTCCCCCACCCCTACTCCCTTCAGCTCCTGTTGCCAGGCACTGGTTTGCATTGGAGACGGAACCCTCGTAGGGGTTCCAAGCAGTTTCTAGTGGCCGAGAGGACACTGGTGATCAGAGACAAAGCCCCCAGGCTCTCTGGAGCCAGCTGGTGGCCATTACAATGTCTCCCCACACAGTTCTGGAGCCGCTGTGGGCTCTCCGGGAACAGCTGTGGGCTTCTGGGTTGCCGATAATCGAACGTTGGCCACATGGGCCACGAGACTCTGGGTTTGGCTGGGAGATCCTCGTGTGCACTGTGTTGCTGGTGTTCATTCCAGTAAAGTGTGGACTCCGCTTAAGAGGAAGAAAGGGGCACTGTGCTCAGAATGAAGTATCTGGAAAAGACATGGAGAAGACCGACCCGGATGCACCAGCCCATGGAGCCGTCGCATCATCGGAGCACAAGGCCAGTCCTCTCCCGCTACAGATCCTTGCTCTGGCTGCCCTGAATCAAGATGTCGGGTACTTTTCTGTGGGAGACGCTACGCAACTGCTGAAGGGAGTTCGGCAAAGGCTGTTGAAGAAGAGCCCTCACCAGCTCACCGATGAAAATCCCATCTGTGGAGCAGCCCAGGACGATGGAGAACCCCCTGCGAGGAATATGCCAGAAGACTTCAAGGACAGCCCTGATCTGCGGGGAAGTGCAGACCTTCTGTCTCAGGACATTGGCAGCTGTGGACTGAGAGGGCAGGAAGAGGCAGGGGAGGCAGGCAGGCCAGAGCTTCCTGACGGAGGTGTGCCGTGGCAGGCCCCCGCTGAGGGCCAGAGCCAACACCACACCCTCAGCCAGATCCTACTGACGGTGATGCATCTGCTAGAGCTCCTTCGAGATAATCTGGAAGGTGGGGGCTCAAGGAGGCAGGTGCAGACTGGCTCCTCCTCCACTGATCACGTGCCCCGTGGGAGCCCCCTGAATCAAGGAAAGCCATCCAGGGCACTGAAGAAGGCACGTCAGGGGAATGAAGAGCTCCCAGGAAACACAACAATCCACCAAGCTGAGCAAGTATCTTTTCACCAGCGAAACAGCCTCCTGGAAAGGGAGATTCAGAAGCTGCACCTGAAGCTCGAGGCAGAGCCTAAGCTGTGCGAAGAGCACCTCAAACACCTGGAGAGGAAGATGATGGAGGAGAAGGCACGCTGCCTGCAAGTGAAGAACGAACTCGCCAAGGTGCGCAGGAAGGTGGATGCTGCCCACTGGAACTTAGGCCTCTACAAGAAGATGGCCGACGACCTGCACCGAGAATGGCAGAGAATCTCCTCCTTGCATGACCGAGAGCGCCTCCTGGTGGAGAACAGAAGTGAGGAGAGCCAGAAGGCTGTTCTGTGGGCAGAGAGGGAGTTCCAAAGGCTCAAGGAAGAAAACCATTGCCTCAGGCAGAAGCTGGCCAACTCTGGGCCCAAGGTCCAGCCTGTCTCCGGGGGGCCTCCTGCTCCTGCTCCTGCTCCTGCTCCAGCTCCAGCTCCAGCTCCTACTCCTGCTCCTGCTCTTCTGGGCACAGCCTCCAAATGCCCTCAAGGGCCACAGACTCCCCTGAAAGCCCAGAAGCCCAAGAAGGGAGCAAGGGTGCACTGGCCAGACTCCAAGTTCTCGGGTCCCCTGCAGGTCTGATTCCCTTTCCCAGCAGCCACCAACACTCACAACCAGAGCACAAAAGCTCCTGTGCTTCCTTACCCCTTCAGCCACACCCATTGCTCCTTTGACTGGAGATCCACCCCATTCTTGAACTGATGCTACCTATTCCCTATAGCCATGTGAGAGAGCATTTTTCATTGTTAAGGACCAAAAAAATAAAACGATCAAATTGCTGATCCTACTGCGACTGAGAATTGATTGTATGAAGGGATTCTATGCCAAGCAACGAAGAGTTTTAAGTGTCCTTTACTGATCACTTAATTGTCCCAATAACCCAGTGTGTCATATACTACTGAGGTTCAGAGAGGGGACACAACTTGCCCCAAGATCACACAGCTAGTGAATTTCAGAGCTCCCATTCCAAGCCAAGGTTGTCTCATTACCCACTGATGTGAAAATAACTACCACTCCTACCACTACGATGACTTCTGCTTCTTCATTTCTGAGAGAGAGAAAGAGCGAGGGCACACACACATGCAAGCGGGGGAGGGGCAGGGAGAGAGAGATTCCTAGACAGCCTTCCCACTCAAGTGCACAACCAGACGCTGGGCTGGATTTCACAGACCATGGGACCACGCCCTGAGCCGAAATCAAGAGTTAGACGTTGACCTGACTAAGCCACACAGGCACCCTTCCCTTGTGCAAGGAACTTCTAGGCAAGCTGCTGTAAGGATCCCAGAAGGGCTTGACAAAATTTTCTCAAAAGTCACGTTCTAGTTTGGATGCAAGGATTATGGTGATGCCTAGCTGAGGTAAAGTCCCAGCAAAGCATGGAGGGCAGCCGTTCAGGGTTTCCAACGATTCCCTTTGTGGGTACACCTCGTTTTGTGTTCCATACTCTACCACTGGATTAGAGTCAGGAACTCCTGCCTCACTTCGAAAGGACAGAATATGGCCCGAGAGATAGATAGCATGTCCCTTCTGAGGCTCGTAGACAAAGACACTGGTCTCCTCTTGGGCTTGCTCTCGCTCCCTCACCATTGGTTTCGAGGGAAGCCGCCTGCTCCTTGTGGGCTGTATGATAGAGAGGCCCATGTGGCAAGGAATGAATATTTCTTGCTCACCGCAATGGAGGACCTCTGGCTGCTAGGAGCCACCCGAGTGAGCACACAAGCAGATTTCCCGCCAACAAGCCTGGAGATGACTGAAGACCCACATGACATCTTGACTGCAGCCTTGTGAGAGATCCTGAGACACAGGTCCCTGGCTAGATGCACCTGGATGCCTGGCCCACGGAAACCATATGCGGTTATCAATTGGTGTTGTCGGAAGCCCTCTGGGTTGCGGAAAACATTCAAAAAAGACACAAGGGTGAAGCCACAGTTCTGGCTGCTGACCCACCCCCCTCTCCTGGGCTTGGAATTCCAGGGAAGTCAAGCGATGGTAGCAACCACTGAGAGATTAGGGTAAACAATGCCAGAAAGAGGTCCTCTATTCTGTTCTCCATGTATCTCTCTGAGAGGACATGCCCTCACCTGATCCACCCGAGCCAATAGGTGGCCCATGCAGGAGGAGACAACTGGCCGTGTGGTCCAAGTCGGCTGAGAGCACTAGACCCAGCGTCGCAGAGCCTCCTTGAAGCCAGAAAAAGAGCCCAGAAGTTCCCTGGTGTCCCTAGAGAAGGCACAGAAATTAGATGAGTTGAAAGCCTGGGACCTGGTCATTGGGCTTCTGGGCTAGAGGGGAGATGGCCTGTGGAAGGGACTCTGCCTGCAACCCCTCTTGGACCAGACCCCACCTGTCTGCTTTGGGATACTGAGGATTAAGACGAGAGTGAACTAGTGTAGAAGAGATGGTGTTCTAATGCTTGGCAGGTTGAAAGCGATTGAAATCGTTGACATTCCTATTCTCCTCGTCCTCAGGACCACCATTAAGGGGAAGGGGCCTTCAAAGAAGCAAGAGGAGTTTATCACTTACAGCAGCCATGTCAAGTGTCAATATCCAACCACTCCAGTCCCTTCCACCCCCTTGGCAGCCCCACTGCTTTCATAAGGACACAGATACATTCCCCTACAGGCTTTGGAGCAAACGTTAAGTTTTGATTTCTCTAAGATAAATGCCATAGTGCCATGACCTGCTCCTATGGCGGTAGCAAGTCTAGTTCTCAAAGAATCTGTGTGGAAGGGTTGAGCCACTCTATTGGACACCTGAAATTGATATTATACTGCATGTGAACGGGAATGTAACTCACGGCTTGGAAAAGGAATAGAAACTCTTAACTGTTTTCAAGAGTCAGCTCTATCATTTTCCATTCCCAACTGTGATGCGGGAGTGATCCAGTCATTCCACATCCTGCCTTGCATTTGGTGGTGGGGTCTCTCTCTCCCTCTCTGGCGCATTTGGTTTGAATCACTGTGATAGGTGTGCAGTGAGAGCTCACTGGAGTTTTCATTTGAATTGCCCCAATGGCAACTTTCTATGTGGTCTCCATCTGTCTACGCTTTGGTAAAGGTGGCAGGCCCTTTACTTTTTCCCCACCCCCCTTCTATTTCCTTTTGCTAACTAGATTGCATGCTTACTTGGGGATCAAATTCTGAGTTTCCATGCTTCAGACAGGAGTCCTCTATTAGCTATGTGATTTGGACCTATTTCCTCCAAGTTGGTAGCTTGTCTTTTGGGTCTTCTTAAGGAGGTCTTTCACACGGCACAGATTTACAATTCTGATTGTTGGATAAAGTCTAATTAATCAACTTTACCTTAGGGAAAATAATTTGATGTTCGACTGGAGGATTCTTTACCTAGCTTTCCATTCTGGAAATTTTTCCCCACATTTTCCCTATAAGATTTATCATTTTCCATGTAAGGCAGTGATTAATTTTGAGCTACTTTTTAAAATACTCTTTTTTTCTTTTTTTCCTTTGGGAGAGTGAACATGTGCATGAGCGGGCAGGGGCCTGGAGGGAGAAGGGAAAAGAGCATCCTCAAGCAGCCTCGCCAGTGAGCTTGGAGCCTGACTTTGTCCCGGGACGCTGAGAGCTTGACAAGAGCCGAAATTAAGAGCTGGCTGCCGCACAGGCTGCCTCACCCAGGCAGCCTGAGTTAAGTTTTGTATAGGGTTTGATACTTAGATTGTGGTCCCCGGCCTCTTCGTCCTCTACCTCCTCCTCCCCTCTCCCGCTCCCTCTTCTGCTTCTCCTTCTTCTTTGCCTATGCATGTCCACTTGCTCTAGCACCATTTATTCAAAACGCTGTCACTCCTCCACTGAACGGCTTTTTACCTTTGTCAAGGCCCCATTCGACATATGGGCGTAGTTCTCTTTCTGGGTCCCTGATTCTGTTCCACTTATCCATCTTTATTCTGTTCCATTGGTCTAGCTCTTCACCAACACCACGCACTTTTGATTACTGTAGACGAATATCTTGAAATGGGGTAGAAGGATTCTTCTGGTTTTCTTCTTTAGTTTTAGTTTCTGCTCATTTTCTAGGTTCTAAAATAGAAAGATTATAGTTTTGAGACTCCTTTTCTTTTTAGAGAGAGAGAGAGAGATAGACACAGAGAGAGACAGAGACAGAGACAGAGAAACGGAAGCGGTGCAGAAAGAGAGAGAGATGATTAAGCAGCCACCATGCCCAGCACCAGCACAATGCAGGTTCAGCCACACTATCCCAAGGTTGACCATGACCCGAGTCAAAATCAAGAGTTGGACTAACTGACTGAGCCACCCAGATGCTCCTCCTCCTTTCTAATGTATGCATTGAGTGCTAAAAATTGAGCTCTCTGTTGATTTAGCTGTGTCCCATCAATTTTAATACGTGGTAGTTTTATTTTCCTTCGGGTCAGTGCACTGAAATTTTATCTTTTGTCTCCGATAATCTAGAAAGTTACTTTCTACGTGTTTAGATTTTGTTATCTTTCTCCCTTTGATATCTAGTTTCATTTTTAACTTTTTTTTATAAGTGTCAAAGTTTAATTCCAAGACAATGCTACAGAGGGTTGCATTTTTTTCAGGTACACAATATAGAGATTCTCCTCCGCTGCCCAACGACTGTTAGCTCCTGTTGCCAGGCACTGATTTGCCTTGGAGTCTCGGGTGCACCTCCCCCACCCCTACTCCCTTCAGCTCCTGTTGCCAGGCACTGGTTTCCATTGGAGACAGAACCCTCGTAGGGGTTCCAAGCAGTTTCTAGTGGCCGAGAGGACACTGGTGATCAGAGACAAAGCCCCCAGGCTCTCTGGAGCCAGCGGGTGGCCATTTCAATGTCTCCCCACACAGTTCTGGAGCCGCTGTGGGCTCTCCGGGAACAGCTGTGGGCTTCTGGGTTGCCGATAATCGAACGTTGGCCACATGGGCCACGAGACTCTGGGTTTGGCTGGGAGATCCTCGTGTGCACTGTGTTGCTGGTGTTCATTCCAGTAAAGTGTGGACTCCGCTTAAGAGGAAGAAAGGGGCACTGTGCCCAGAATGAAGTATCTGGAAAAGACATGGAGAAGACCGACCCGGATGCACCAGCCCATGGAGCCGTCGCATCATCAGAGCACAAGGCCAGTCCTCTCCCGCTACAGATCCTTGCTCTGGCTGCCCTGAATCAAGATGTCGGGTACTTTTCTGTGGGAGACGCTACGCAACTGCTGAAGGGAGTTCGGCAAAGGCTGTTGAAGAAGAGCCCTCACCAGCTCACCGATGAAAATCCCATCTGTGGAGCAGCCCAGGACGATGGAGAACCCCCTGCGAGGAATATGCCAGAAGACTTCAAGGACAGCCCTGATCTGCGGGGAAGTGCAGACCCTCTGTCTCAGGACATTGGCAGCTGTGGACTGAGAGGGCAGGAAGAGGCAGGGGAGGCAGGCAGGCCAGAGCTTCCTGACGGAGGTGTGCCGTGGCAGGCCCCCGCTGAGGGCCAGAGCCAACACCACACCCTCAGCCAGATCCTACTGACGGTGATGCATCTGCTAGAGCTCCTTCGAGATAATCTGGAAGGTGGGGGCTCAAGGAGGCAGGGGCAGACTGGCTCCTCCTCCACTGATCACGTGCCCCGTGGGAGCCCCCTGAATCAAGGAAAGCCATCCAGGGCACTGAAGAAGGCACGTCAGGGGAATGAAGAGCTCCCAGGAAACACAACAATCCACCAAGCTGAGCAAGTATCTTTTCACCAGCGAAACAGCCTCCTGGAAAGGGAGATTCAGAAGCTGCACCTGAAGCTCGAGGCAGAGCCTAAGCTGTGCGAAGAGCACCTCAAACACCTGGAGAGGTGGATGATGGAGGAGAAGGCACGCTGCCTGCAAGTGAAGAACGAACTCGCCAAGGTGCGCAGGAAGGTGGATGCTGCCCACTGGAACTTAGGCCTCTACAAGAAGATGGCCGACGACCTGCACCGAGAATGGCAGAGAATCTCCTCCTTGCATGACCGAGAGCGCCTCCTGGTGGAGAACAGAAGTGAGGAGAGCCAGAAGGCTGTTCTGTGGGCAGAGAGGGAGTTCCAAAGGCTCAAGGAAGAAAACCATTGCCTCAGGCAGAAGCTGGCCAACTCTGGGCCCAAGGTCCAGCCTGTCTCCGGGGGGCCTCCTGCTCCTGCTCCTGCTCCTGCTCCAGCTCCAGCTCCTGCTCCTGCTCTTCTGGGCACAGCCTCCAAATGCCCTCAAGGGCCACAGGCTCCCCTGAAAGCCCAGAAGCCCAAGAAGGGAGCAAGGGAGCACTGGCCAGACTCCAAGTTCTCGGGTCCCCTGCAGGTCTGATTCCCTTTCCCAGCAGCCACCAACACTCACAACCAGAGCACAAAAGCTCCTGTGCTTCCTTACCCCTTCAGCCACACCCATTGCTCCTTTGACTGGAGATCCACCCCATTCTTGAACTGATGCTACCTATTCCCTATAGCCATGTGAGAGAGCATTTTTCATTGTTAAGGACCAAAAAAATAAAACGATCAAATTGCTGATCCTACTGCGACTGAGAATTGATTGTATGAAGGGATTCTATGCCAAGCAACCAAGGGTTTTAAGTGTCCTTTACTGATCACTTAATTGTCCCAATAACCCAGTGTGTCCTATACTACTGAGGTTCAGAGAGGGGACACAACTTGCCCCAAGATCACACAGCTAGTGAATTTCAGAGCTCCCATTCCAAGCCAAGGTTGTCTCATTACCCACTGATGTGAAAATAACTACCACTCCTACCACTACGATGACTTCTGCTTCTTCATTTCTGAGAGAGAGAAAGAGCGAGGGCACACACACATGCAAGCAGGGGAGGGGCAGGGAGAGAGAGATTCCTAGACAGCCTTCCCACTCAAGTGCACAACCAGACGCTGGGCTGGATTTCACAGACCATGGGACCACGCCCTGAGCCAAAATCAAGAGTCAGACGTTGACCTGACTAAGCCACACAGGCACCCTTCCCTTGTGCAAGGAACTTCTAGGCAAGCTGCTGTAAGGATCCCAGAAGGGCTTGACAAAATTTTCTCATAGGTCACGTTCTAGTTTGGATGCAAGGATTATGTTGATGCCTAGCTGAGGTAAAGTCCCAGCAAAGCATGGAGGGCAGCCTTTCAGGGTCTCCAACGATTCCCTTCGTGGGTACACCTCGTTTTGTGTTCCATACTCTACCACTGGATTAGAGTCAGGAACTCCTGCCTCACTTCGAAAGGACAGAATATGGCCCGAGAGATAGATAGCATGTCCCTTCTGAGGCTCGTAGACAAAGACACTGGTCTCCTCTTGGGCTTGCTCTCGCTCCCTCACCATTGGTTTCGAGGGAAGCCGCCTGCTCCTTGTGGGCTGTATGATGGAGAGGCCCATGTGGCAAGGAATGAATATTTCTTGCTCACCGCAATGGAGGACCTCTGGCTGCTAGGAGCCACCCGAGTGAGCACACAAGCAGATTTCCCGCCAACAAGCCTGGAGATGACTGAAGACCCACATGACATCTTGACTGCAGCCTTGTGAGAGATCCTGAGACACAGGTCCCTGGCTAGATGCACCTGGATGCCTGGCCCACGGAAACCATATGCGGTTATCAATTGGTGTTGTCGGAAGCCCTCTGGGTTGCGGAAAACATTCAAAAAAGACACAAGGGTGAAGCCACAGTTCTGGCTGCTGACCCACCCCCCTCTCCTGGGCTTGAAATTCCAGGGAAGTCAAGCGATGGTAGCAACCACTGAGAGATTAGGGTAAACAATGCCAGAAAGAGGTCCTCTATTCTGTTCTCCATGTATCTCTCTGAGAGGACATGCCCTCACCTGATCCACCCGAGCCAATAGGTGGCCCATGCAGGAGGAGACAACTGGCCGTGTGGTCCAAGTCGGCTGAGAGCACTAGACCCAGCGTCGCAGAGCCTCCTTGAAGCCAGAAAAAGAGCCCAGAAGTTCCCTGGTGTCCCTAGAGAAGGCACAGAAATTAGATGAGTTGAAAGCCTGGGACCTGGTCATTGGGCTTCTGGGCAAGAGGGGAGATGGCCTGTGGAAGGGACACTGCCTGCAACCCCTCTTGGACCAGACCCCACCTGTCTGCTTTGGGATACTGAGGATTAAGACGAGAGTGAACTAGTGTAGAAGAGATGGTGTTCTAATGCTTGGCAGGTTGAAAGCGATTGAAATTGTTGACATTCCTATTCTCCTCGTCCTCAGGACCACCATTAAGGGGAAGGGGCCTTCAAAGAAGCAAGAGGAGTTTATCACTTACAGCAGCCCTGTCAAGTGTCAATATCCAACCACTCCAGTCCCTTCCACCCCCTTGGCAGCCCCACTGCTTTCATAAGGACACAGATACATTCCCCTACAGGCTTTGGAGCAAACGTTAAGTTTTGATTTCTCTAAGATAAATGCCATAGTGCCATGACCTGCTCCTATGGCGGTAGCAAGTCTAGTTCTCAAAGAATCTGTGTGGAAGGGTTGAGCCACTCTATTGGACACCTGAAATTGATATTATACTGCATGTGAACGGGAATGTAACTCACGGCTTGGAAAAGGCAAAGAAACTCTTAACTGTTTTCAAGAGTCAGCTCTATCATTTTCCATTCCCAACTGTGATGCGGGAGTGATCCAGTCATTCCACATCCTGCCTTGCATTTGGTGGTGGGGTCTCTCTCTCCCTCTCTGGCGCATTTGGTTTGAATCACTGTGATAGGTGTGCAGTGAGAGCTCACTGGAGTTTTCATTTGAATTGCCCCAATGGCAACTTTCTATGTGGTCTCCATCTGTTTACGCTTTGGTAAAGGTGGCAGGCCCTTTACTTTTTCCCCACCCCCCTTCTCTTTCCTCATGGTAACCTGATTGCATGCTTACTTGGGGATCAAATTCTGAGTTTCCATGCTTCAGACAGGAGTCCTCTATTAGCTATGTGATTTGGACCTATTTCCTCCAAGTTGGTAGCTTGTCTTTTGGGTCTTCTTAAGGAGGTCTTTCACAAGGCACAGATTTACAATTCTGATTTTTGGATAAAGTCTAATTAATCAACTTTACCTTAGGGAAAATAATTTCATGTGCGACTGGAGGATTCTTTACCTAGCTTTCCATTCTGGAAATTTTTCCCCACATTTTCCCTATAAGATTTATCATTTTCCATGTAAGGCAGTGATTAATTTTGAGCTACTTTTTAAAATACTCTTTTTTTCTTTTTTTCCTTTGGGAGAGTGAACATGTGCATGAGCGGGCAGGGGCCTGGAGGGAGAAGGGAAAAGAGCATCCTCAAGCAGCCTCGCCAGTGAGCTTGGAGCCTGACTTTGTCCCGGGACGCTGAGAGCTTGACAAGAGCCGAAATCAAGAGCTGGCTGCCGCACAGGCTGCCTCACCCAGGCAGCCTGAGTTAAGTTTTGTATAGGGTTTGATACTTAGATTGTGGTCCCCGGCCTCCTCGTCCTCCACCTCCTCCTCCCCTCTCCCGCTCCCTCTTCTGCTTCTCCTTCTTCTTTGCCTATGCATGTCCACTTGCTCTAGCACCATTTATTCAAAACGCTGTCACTCCTCCACTGAACGGCTTTTTACCTTTGTCAAGGCCCCATTCGACATATGGGCGTAGTTCTCTTTCTGGGTCCCTGATTCTATTCCACTTATCCATCTTTATTCTGTTCCATTGGTCTAGCTCTTCACCAACACCACGCACTTTTGATTACTGTAGACGAATATCTTGAAATGGGGTAGAAGGATTCTTCTGGTTTTCTTCTTTAGTTTTAGTTTCTCCTCTTTTTCTAGGTTCTAAAATAGAAAGATTATAGTTTTGAGACTCCTTTTCTTTTTAGAGAGAGAGAGAGAGAGAGACACAGAGACAGAGATAGAGACAGAGACAGAGACAGAGAAACGGAAGCGGTGCAGAAAGAGAGAGAGATGATTAAGCAGCCACCATGCCCAGCACCAGCACAATGCAGGTTCAGCCTCACTATCCCAAGGTTGACCATGACCCGAGTCAAAATCAAGAGTTGGACTAACTGACTGAGCCACCCAGATGCTCCTCCTCCTTTCTAATGTATGCATTGAGTGCTAAAAATTGAGCTCTCTGTTGATTTAGCTGTGTCCCATCAATTTTAATACGTTGTAGTTTTATTTTCCTTCGGGTCAGTGCACTGAAATTTTATCTTTTGTCTCCGATAATCTAGAAAGTTACTTTCTACGTGTTTAGATTTTGTTATGTTTCTCCCTTTGATATCTAGTTTCATTTTTAACTTTTTTTTATAAGTGTCAAAGTTTAATTCCAAGACAATGCTACAGAGGGTTGCATTTTTTTCAGGTACACAATATAGAGATTCTCCTCCGCTGCCCAACGACTGTTAGCTCCTGTTGCCAGGCACTGATTTGCCTTGGAGTCTCGGGTGCACCTCCCCCACCCCTACTCCCTTCAGCTCCTGTTGCCAGGCACTGGTTTGCATTGGAGACGGAACCCTCGTAGGGGTTCCAAGCAGTTTCTAGTGGCCGAGAGGACACTGGTGATCAGAGACAAAGCCCCCAGGCTCTCTGGAGCCAGCTGGTGGCCATTACAATGTCTCCCCACACAGTTCTGGAGCCGCTGTGGGCTCTCCGGGAACAGCTGTGGGCTTCTGGGTTGCCAATAATCGAACGTTGGCCACATGGGCCACGAGACTCTGGGTTTGGCTGGGAGATCCTCGTGTGCACTGTGTTGCTGGTGTTCATTCCAGTAAAGTGTGGACTCCGCTTAAGAGGAAGAAAGGGGCACTGTGCCCAGAATGAAGTATCTGGAAAAGACATGGAGAAGACCGACCCGGATGCACCAGCCCATGGAGCCGTCGCATCATCGGAGCACAAGGCCAGTCCTCTCCCGCTACAGATCCTTGCTCTGGCTGCCCTGAATCAAGATGTCGGGTACTTTTCTGTGGGAGACGCTACGCAACTGCTGAAGGGAGTTCGGCAAAGGCTGTTGAAGAAGAGCCCTCACCAGCTCACCGATGAAAATCCCATCTGTGGAGCAGCCCAGGACGATGGAGAACCCCCTGCGAGGAATATGCCAGAAGACTTCAAGGACAGCCCTGATCTGCGGGGAAGTGCAGACCCTCTGTCTCAGGACATTGGCAGCTGTGGACTGAGAGGGCAGGAAGAGGCAGGGGAGGCAGGCAGGCCAGAGCTTCCTGACGGAGGTGTGCCGTGGCAGGCCCCCGCTGAGGGCCAGAGCCAACACCACACCCTCAGCCAGATCCGACTGACGGTGATGCATCTGCTAGAGCTCCTTCGAGATCATCTGGAAGGTGGGGGCTCAAGGAGGCAGGTGCAGACTGGCTCCTCCTCCACTGATCACGTGCCCCGTGGGAGCCCCCTGAATCAAGGAAAGCCATCCAGGGCACTGAAGAAGGCACGTCAGGGGAATGAAGAGCTCCCAGGAAACACAACAATCCACCAAGCTGAGCAAGTATCTTTTCACCAGCGAAACAGCCTCCTGGAAAGGGAGATTCAGAAGCTGCACCTGAAGCTCGAGGCAGAGCCTAAGCTGTGCGAAGAGCACCTCAAACACCTGGAGAGGAAGATGATGGAGGAGAAGGCACGCTGCCTGCAAGTGAAGAACGAACTCACCAAGGTGCGCAGGAAGGTGGATGCTGCCCACTGGAACTTAGGCCTCTACAAGAAGATGGCCGACGACCTGCACCGAGAATGGCAGAGAATCTCCTCCTTGCATGACCGAGAGCGCCTCCTGGTGGAGAACAGAAGTGAGGAGAGCCAGAAGGCTGTTCTGTGGGCAGAGAGGGAGTTCCAAAGGCTCAAGGAAGAAAACCTTTGCCTCAGGCAGAAGCTGGCCAACTCTGGGCCCAAGGTCCAGCCTGTCTCCGGGGGGCCTCCTGCTCCTGCTCCTGCTCCTGCTCCAGCTCCAGCTCCTGCTCCTGCTCTTCTGGGCACAGCCTCCAAATGCCCTCAAGTGCCACAGGCTCCCCTCAAAGCCCAGAAGCCCAAGAAGGGAGCAAGGGTGCACTGGCCAGACTCCAAGTTCTCGGGTCCCCTGCAGGTCTGATTCCCTTTCCCAGCAGCCACCAACACTCACAACCAGAGCACAAAAGCTCCTGTGCTTCCTTACCCCTTCAGCCACACCCATTGCTCCTTTGACTGGAGATCCACCCCATTCTTGAACTGATGCTACCTATTCCCTATAGCCATGTGAGAGAGCATTTTTCATTGTTAAGGACCAAAAAAATAAAACGATCAAATTGCTGATCCTACTGCGACTGAGAATTGATTGTATGAAGGGATTCTATGCCAAGCAACCAAGGGTTTTAAGTGTCCTTTACTGATCACTTAATTGTCCCAATAACCCAGTGTGTCCTATACTACTGAGGTTCAGAGAGGGGACACAACTTGCCCCAAGATCACACAGCTAGTGAATTTCAGAGCTCCCATTCCAAGCCAAGGTTGTCTCATTACCCACTGATGTGAAAATAACTACCACTCCTACCACTACGATGACTTCTGCTTCTTCATTTCTGAGAGAGAGAAAGAGCGAGGGCACACACACATGCAAGCGGGCGAGGGGCAGGGAGAGAGAGATTCCTAGACAGCCTTCGACTCAAGTGCACAACCAGACGCTGGGCTGGATTTCACAGACCATGGGACCACGCCCTGAGCCAAAATCAAGAGTCAGACGTTGACCTGACTAAGCCACACAGGCACCCTTCCCTTGTGCAAGGAACTTCTAGGCAAGCTGCTGTAAGGATCCCAGAAGGGCTTGACAAAATTTTCTCATAGGTCACGTTCTAGTTTGGATGCAAGGATTATGGTGATGCCTAGCTGAGGTAAAGTCCCAGCAAAGCATGGAGGGCAGCCTTTCAGGGTCTCCAACGATTCCCTTCGTGGGTACACCTCGTTTTGTGTTCCATACTCTACCACTGGATTAGAGTCAGGAACTCCTGCCTCACTTCGAAAGGACAGAATATGGCCCGAGAGATAGATAGCATGTCCCTTCTGAGGCTCGTAGACAAAGACACTGGTCTCCTCTTGGGCTTGCTCTCGCTCCCTCACCATTGGTTTCGAGGGAAGCCGCCTGCTCCTTGTGGGCTGTATGATGGAGAGGCCCATGTGGCAAGGAATGAATATTTCTTGCTCACCGCAATGGAGGACCTCTGGCTGCTAGGAGCCACCCGAGTGAGCACACAAGCAGATTTCCCGCCAACAAGCCTGGAGATGACTGAAGACCCACATGACATCTTGACTGCAGCCTTGTGAGAGATCCTGAGACACAGGTCCCTGGCTAGATGCACCTGGCTGCCTGGCCCATGGAAACCATATGCGGTTATCAATTGGTGTTGTCGGAAGCCCTCTGGGTTGCGGAAAACATTCAAAAAAGACACAAGGGTGAAGCCACAGTTCTGGCTGCTGACCCACCCCCCTCTCCTGGGCTTGAAATTCCAGGGAAGTCAAGCGATGGTAGCAACCACTGAGAGATTAGGGTAAACAATACCAGAAAGAGGTCCTCTATTCTGTTCTCCATGTATCTCTCTGAGAGGACATGCCCTCACCTGATCCACCCGAGCCAATAGGTGGCCCATGCAGGAGGAGACAACTGGCCGTGTGGTCCAAGTCGGCTGAGAGCACTAGACCCAGCGTCGCAGAGCCTCCTTGAAGCCAGAAAAAGAGCCCAGAAGTTCCCTGGTGTGCCTAGAGAAGGCACAGAAATTAGATGAGTTGAAAGCCTGGGACCTGGTCATTGGGCTTCTGGGCAAGAGGGGAGATGGCCTGTGGAAGGGACACTGCCTGCAACCCCTCTTGGACCAGACCCCACCTGTCTGCTTTGGGATACTGAGGATTAAGACGAGAGTGAACTAGTGTAGAAGAGATGGTGTTCTAATGCTTGGCAGGTTGAAAGCGATTAAAATCGTTGACATTCCTATTCTCCTCGTCCTCAGGACCACCATTAAGGGGAAGGGGCCTTCAAAGAAGCAAGAGGAGTTTATCACTTACAGCAGCCCTGTCAAGTGTCAATATCCAACCACTCCAGTCCCTTCCACCCCCTTGGCAGCCCCAATACTTTCATAAGGACACAGATACATTCCCCTACAGGCTTTGGAGCAAACGTTAAGTTTTGATTTCTCTAAGATAAATGCCATAGTGCCATGACCTGCTCCTATGGCGGTAGCAAGTCTAGTTCTCAAAGAATCTGTGTGGAAGGGTTGAGCCACTCTATTGGACACCTGAAATTGATATTATACTGCATGTGAACGGGAATGTAACTCACGGCTTGGAAAAGGCAAAGAAACTCTTAACTGTTTTCAAGAGTCAGCTCTATCATTTTCCATTCCCAACTGTGATGCGGGAGTGATCCAGTCATTCCACATCCTGCCTTGCATTTGGTGGTGGGGTCTCTCTCTCCCTCTCTGGCGCATTTGGTTTGAATCACTGTGATAGGTGTGCAGTGAGAGCTCACTGGAGTTTTCATTTGAATTGCCCCAATGGCAACTTTCTATGTGGTCTCCATCTGTTTACGCTTTGGTAAAGGTGGCAGGCCCTTTACTTTTTCCCCACCCCCCTTCTCTTTCCTCATGGTAACCTGATTGCATGCTTACTTGGGGATCAAATTCTGAGTTTCCATGCTTCAGACAGGAGTCCTCTATTAGCTATGTGATTTGGACCTATTTCCTCCAAGTTGGTAGCTTGTCTTTTGGGTCTTCTTAAGGAGGTCTTTCACACGGCACAGATTTACAATTCTGATTTTTGGATAAAGTCTAATTAATCAACTTTACCTTAGGGAAAATAATTTCATGTGCGACTGGAGGATTCTTTACCTAGCTTTCCATTCTGGAAATTTTTCCCCACATTTTCCCTATAAGATTTATCATTTTCCATGTAAGGCAGTGATTAATTTTGAGCTACTTTTTAAAATACTCTTTTTTTCTTTTTTTCCTTTGGGAGAGTGAACATGTGCATGAGCGGGCAGGGGCCTGGAGGGAGAAGGGAAAAGAGCATCCTCAAGCAGCCTCGCCAGTGAGCTTGGAGCCTGACTTTGTCCCGGGACGCTGAGAGCTTGACAAGAGCCGAAATCAAGAGCTGGCTGCCGCACAGGCTGCCTCACCCAGGCAGCCTGAGTTAAGTTTTGTATAGGGTTTGATACTTAGATTGTGGTCCCCGGCCTCCTCGTCCTCCACCTCCTCCTCCCCTCTCCCGCTCCCTCTTCTGCTTCTCCTTCTTCTTTGCCTATGCATGTCCACTTGCTCTAGCACCATTTATTCAAAACGCTGTCACTCCTCCACTGAACGGCTTTTTACCTTTGTCAAGGCCCCATTCGACATATGGGCGTAGTTCTCTTTCTGGGTCCCTGATTCTATTCCACTTATCCATCTTTATTCTGTTCCATTGGTCTAGCTCTTCACCAACACCACGCACTTTTGATTACTGTAGACGAATATCTTGAAATGGGGTAGAAGGATTCTTCTGGTTTTCTTCTTTAGTTTTAGTTTCTCCTCTTTTTCTAGGTTCTAAAATAGAAAGATTATAGTTTTGAGACTCCTTTTCTTTTTAGAGAGAGAGAGAGAGAGAGACACAGAGACAGAGATAGAGACAGAGACAGAGACAGAGAAACGGAAGCGGTGCAGAAAGAGAGAGAGATGATTAAGCAGCCACCATGCCCAGCACCAGCACAATGCAGGTTCAGCCTCACTATCCCAAGGTTGACCATGACCCGAGTCAAAATCAAGAGTTGGACTAACTGACTGAGCCACCCAGATGCTCCTCCTCCTTTCTAATGTATGCATTGAGTGCTAAAAATTGAGCTCTCTGTTGATTTAGCTGTGTCCCATCAATTTTAATACGTTGTAGTTTTATTTTCCTTCGGGTCAGTGCACTGAAATTTTATCTTTTGTCTCCGATAATCTAGAAAGTTACTTTCTACGTGTTTAGATTTTGTTATGTTTCTCCCTTTGATATCTAGTTTCATTTTTAACTTTTTTTTATAAGTGTCAAAGTTTAATTCCAAGACAATGCTACAGAGGGTTGCATTTTTTTCAGGTACACAATATAGAGATTCTCCTCCGCTGCCCAACGACTGTTAGCTCCTGTTGCCAGGCACTGATTTGCCTTGGAGTCTCGGGTGCACCTCCCCCACCCCTACTCCCTTCAGCTCCTGTTGCCAGGCACTGGTTTGCATTGGAGACGGAACCCTCGTAGGGGTTCCAAGCAGTTTCTAGTGGCCGAGAGGACACTGGTGATCAGAGACAAAGCCCCCAGGCTCTCTGGAGCCAGCTGGTGGCCATTACAATGTCTCCCCACACAGTTCTGGAGCCGCTGTGGGCTCTCCGGGAACAGCTGTGGGCTTCTGGGTTGCCAATAATCGAACGTTGGCCACATGGGCCACGAGACTCTGGGTTTGGCTGGGAGATCCTCGTGTGCACTGTGTTGCTGGTGTTCATTCCAGTAAAGTGTGGACTCCGCTTAAGAGGAAGAAAGGGGCACTGTGCCCAGAATGAAGTATCTGGAAAAGACATGGAGAAGACCGACCCGGATGCACCAGCCCATGGAGCCGTCGCATCATCGGAGCACAAGGCCAGTCCTCTCCCGCTACAGATCCTTGCTCTGGCTGCCCTGAATCAAGATGTCGGGTACTTTTCTGTGGGAGACGCTACGCAACTGCTGAAGGGAGTTCGGCAAAGGCTGTTGAAGAAGAGCCCTCACCAGCTCACCGATGAAAATCCCATCTGTGGAGCAGCCCAGGACGATGGAGAACCCCCTGCGAGGAATATGCCAGAAGACTTCAAGGACAGCCCTGATCTGCGGGGAAGTGCAGACCCTCTGTCTCAGGACATTGGCAGCTGTGGACTGAGAGGGCAGGAAGAGGCAGGGGAGGCAGGCAGGCCAGAGCTTCCTGACGGAGGTGTGCCGTGGCAGGCCCCCGCTGAGGGCCAGAGCCAACACCACACCCTCAGCCAGATCCGACTGACGGTGATGCATCTGCTAGAGCTCCTTCGAGATCATCTGGAAGGTGGGGGCTCAAGGAGGCAGGTGCAGACTGGCTCCTCCTCCACTGATCACGTGCCCCGTGGGAGCCCCCTGAATCAAGGAAAGCCATCCAGGGCACTGAAGAAGGCACGTCAGGGGAATGAAGAGCTCCCAGGAAACACAACAATCCACCAAGCTGAGCAAGTATCTTTTCACCAGCGAAACAGCCTCCTGGAAAGGGAGATTCAGAAGCTGCACCTGAAGCTCGAGGCAGAGCCTAAGCTGTGCGAAGAGCACCTCAAACACCTGGAGAGGAAGATGATGGAGGAGAAGGCACGCTGCCTGCAAGTGAAGAACGAACTCACCAAGGTGCGCAGGAAGGTGGATGCTGCCCACTGGAACTTAGGCCTCTACAAGAAGATGGCCGACGACCTGCACCGAGAATGGCAGAGAATCTCCTCCTTGCATGACCGAGAGCGCCTCCTGGTGGAGAACAGAAGTGAGGAGAGCCAGAAGGCTGTTCTGTGGGCAGAGAGGGAGTTCCAAAGGCTCAAGGAAGAAAACCTTTGCCTCAGGCAGAAGCTGGCCAACTCTGGGCCCAAGGTCCAGCCTGTCTCCGGGGGGCCTCCTGCTCCTGCTCCTGCTCCTGCTCCAGCTCCAGCTCCTGCTCCTGCTCTTCTGGGCACAGCCTCCAAATGCCCTCAAGTGCCACAGGCTCCCCTCAAAGCCCAGAAGCCCAAGAAGGGAGCAAGGGTGCACTGGCCAGACTCCAAGTTCTCGGGTCCCCTGCAGGTCTGATTCCCTTTCCCAGCAGCCACCAACACTCACAACCAGAGCACAAAAGCTCCTGTGCTTCCTTACCCCTTCAGCCACACCCATTGCTCCTTTGACTGGAGATCCACCCCATTCTTGAACTGATGCTACCTATTCCCTATAGCCATGTGAGAGAGCATTTTTCATTGTTAAGGACCAAAAAAATAAAACGATCAAATTGCTGATCCTACTGCGACTGAGAATTGATTGTATGAAGGGATTCTATGCCAAGCAACCAAGGGTTTTAAGTGTCCTTTACTGATCACTTAATTGTCCCAATAACCCAGTGTGTCCTATACTACTGAGGTTCAGAGAGGGGACACAACTTGCCCCAAGATCACACAGCTAGTGAATTTCAGAGCTCCCATTCCAAGCCAAGGTTGTCTCATTACCCACTGATGTGAAAATAACTACCACTCCTACCACTACGATGACTTCTGCTTCTTCATTTCTGAGAGAGAGAAAGAGCGAGGGCACACACACATGCAAGCGGGCGAGGGGCAGGGAGAGAGAGATTCCTAGACAGCCTTCGACTCAAGTGCACAACCAGACGCTGGGCTGGATTTCACAGACCATGGGACCACGCCCTGAGCCAAAATCAAGAGTCAGACGTTGACCTGACTAAGCCACACAGGCACCCTTCCCTTGTGCAAGGAACTTCTAGGCAAGCTGCTGTAAGGATCCCAGAAGGGCTTGACAAAATTTTCTCATAGGTCACGTTCTAGTTTGGATGCAAGGATTATGGTGATGCCTAGCTGAGGTAAAGTCCCAGCAAAGCATGGAGGGCAGCCTTTCAGGGTCTCCAACGATTCCCTTCGTGGGTACACCTCGTTTTGTGTTCCATACTCTACCACTGGATTAGAGTCAGGAACTCCTGCCTCACTTCGAAAGGACAGAATATGGCCCGAGAGATAGATAGCATGTCCCTTCTGAGGCTCGTAGACAAAGACACTGGTCTCCTCTTGGGCTTGCTCTCGCTCCCTCACCATTGGTTTCGAGGGAAGCCGCCTGCTCCTTGTGGGCTGTATGATGGAGAGGCCCATGTGGCAAGGAATGAATATTTCTTGCTCACCGCAATGGAGGACCTCTGGCTGCTAGGAGCCACCCGAGTGAGCACACAAGCAGATTTCCCGCCAACAAGCCTGGAGATGACTGAAGACCCACATGACATCTTGACTGCAGCCTTGTGAGAGATCCTGAGACACAGGTCCCTGGCTAGATGCACCTGGATGCCTGGCCCACGGAAACCATATGCGGTTATCAATTGGTGTTGTCGGAAGCCCTCTGGGTTGCGGAAAACATTCAAAAAAGACACAAGGGTGAAGCCACAGTTCTGGCTGCTGACCCACCCCCCTCTCCTGGGCTTGAAATTCCAGGGAAGTCAAGCGATGGTAGCAACCACTGAGAGATTAGGGTAAACAATGCCAGAAAGAGGTCCTCTATTCTGTTTTCCATGTATCTCTCTGAGAGGACATGCCCTCACCTGATCCACCCGAGCCAATAGGTGGCCCATGCAGGAGGAGACAACTGGCCGTGTGGTCCAAGTCGGCTGAGAGCACTAGACCCAGCGTCGCAGAGCCTCCTTGAAGCCAGAAAAAGAGCCCAGAAGTTCCCTGGTGTGCCTAGAGAAGGCACAGAAATTAGATGAGTTGAAAGCCTGGGACCTGGTCATTGGGCTTCTGGGCAAGAGGGGAGATGGCCTGTGGAAGGGACACTGCCTGCAACCCCTCTTGGACCAGACCCCACCTGTCTGCTTTGGGATACTGAGGATTAAGACGAGAGTGAACTAGTGTAGAAGAGATGGTGTTCTAATGCTTGGCAGGTTGAAAGCGATTGAAATCGTTGACATTCCTATTCTCCTCGTCCTCAGGACCACCATTAAGGGGAAGGGGCCTTCAAAGAAGCAAGAGGAGTTTATCACTTACAGCAGCCCTGTCAAGTGTCAATATCCAACCACTCCAGTCCCTTCCACCCCCTTGGCAGCCCCAATGCTTTCATAAGGACACAGATACATTCCCCTACAGGCTTTGGAGCAAACGTTAAGTTTTGATTTCTCTAAGATAAATGCCATAGTGCCATGACCTGCTCCTAAGGCGGTAGTAAGTCCAGTTCTCAAAGAATCTGTGTGGAAGGGTTGAGCCACTCTATTGGACACCTGAAATTGATATTATACTGCATGTGAATGGGAATGTAACTCACGGCTTGGAAAAGGAAAAGAAACTCTTAAATGTTTTCAAGAGTCAGCTCTATCATTTTCCATTCCCAACTGTGATGCGGGAGTGATCCAGTCATTCCACATCCTGCCTTGCATTTGGTGGTGGGGTCTCTCTCTCCCTCTCTGGCGCATATGGTTTGAATCACTGTGATAGGTGTGCAGTGAGAGATCACTGGAGTTTTCATTTGAATTGCCCCAATGGCAACTTTCTATGTGGTCTCCATCTGTCTACGCTTTGGTAAAGGTGGCAGGCCCTTTACTTTTTCCCCACCCCCCTTCTATTTCCTTTTGGTAACTAGATTGCATGCTTACTTGGGGATCAAATTCTGAGTTTCCATGCTTCAGACAGGAGTCCTCTATTAGCTATGTGATTTGGACCTATTTCCTCCAAGTTGGTAGCTTGTCTTTTGGGTCTTCTTAAGGAGGTCTTTCACACGGCACAGATTTACAATTCTGATTTTTGGATAAAGTCTAATTAATCAACTTTACCTTAGGGAAAGTAATTTCATGTGCGACTGGAGGATTCTTTACCTAGCTTTCCATTCTGGAAATTTTTCCCCACATTTTCCCTATAAGATTTATCATTTTCCATGTAAGGCAGTGATTAATTTTGAGCTACTTTTTAAAATACTCTTTTTTTCTTTTTTTCCTTTGGGAGAGTGAACATGTGCATGAGCGGGCAGGGGCCTGGAGGGAGAAGGGAAAAGAGCATCCTCAAGCAGCCTCGCCAGTGAGCTTGGAGCCTGACTTTGTCCCGGGACGCTGAGAGCTTGACAAGAGCCGAAATCAAGAGCTGGCTGCCGCACAGGCTGCCTCACCCAGGCAGCCTGAGTTAAGTTTTGTATAGGGTTTGATACTTAGATTGTGGTCCCCGGCCTCCTCGTCCTCCACCTCCTCCTCCCCTCTCCCGCTCCCTCTTCTGCTTCTCCTTCTTCTTTGCCTATGCATGTCCACTTGCTCTAGCACCATTTATTCAAAACGCTGTCACTCCTCCACTGAACGGCTTTTTACCTTTGTCAAGGCCCCATTCGACATATGGGCGTAGTTCTCTTTCTGGGTCCCTGATTCTGTTCCACTTATCCATCTTTATTCTGTTCCATTGGTCTAGCTCTTCACCAACACCACGCACTTTTGATTACTGTAGACGAATATCTTGAAATGGGGTAGAAGGATTCTTCTGGTTTTCTTCTTTAGTTTTAGTTTCTCCTCTTTTTCTAGGTTCTAAAATAGAAAGATTATAGTTTTGAGACTCCTTTTCTTTTTAGAGAGAGAGACAGAGACAGAGACAGAGAAAGGGAGAGAGAGATGATTAAGCAGCCACCATGCCCAGCACCAGCACAATGCAGGTTCAGCCTCACTATCCCAAGGTTGACCATGACCCGAGTCAAAATCAAGAGTTGGACTAACTGACTGAGCCACCCAGATGCTCCTCCTCCTTTCTAATGTATGCATTGAGTGCTATAAATTGAGCTCTCTGTTGATTTAGCTGTGTCCCACCAATTTTAATACGTTGTAGTTTTATTTTCCTTCGGTTCAGTGCACTGAAATTTTATCTTTTGTCTCCGATAATCTAGAAAGTTACTTTCTACGTGTTTAGATTTTGTTATGTTTCTACCTTTGATATCTAGTTTCATTTTTAACTTTTTTTTATAAGTGTCAAAGTTTAATTCCAAGACAATGCTACAGAGGGTTGCATTTTTTTCAGGTCCACAATATAGAGATTCTCCTCCGCTGCCCAACGACTGTTAGCTCCTGTTGCCAGGCACTGATTTGCCTTGGAGTCTCGGGTGCACCTCCCCCACCCCTACTCCCTTCAGCTCTTGTTGCCAGGCACTGGTTTGCATTGGAGACGGAACCCTCGTAGGGGTTCCAAGCAGTTTCTAGTGGCCGAGAGGACACTGGTGATCAGAGACAAAGCCCCCAGGCTCTCTGGAGCCAGCTGGTGGCCATTTCAATGTCTCCCCACACAGTTCTGGAGCCGCTGTGGGCTCTCCGGGAACAGCTGTGGGCTTCTGGGTTGCCGATAATCGAACGTTGGCCACATGGGCCACGAGACTCTGGGTTTGGCTGGGAGATCCTCGTGTGCACTGTGTTGCTGGTGTTCATTCCAGTAAAGTGTGGACTCCGCTTAAGAGGAAGAAAGGGGCACTGTGCCCAGAATGAAGTATCTGGAAAAGACATGGAGAAGACCGACCCGGATGCACCAGCCCATGGAGCCGTCGCATCATCGGAGCACAAGGCCAGTCCTCTCCCGCTACAGATCCTTGCTCTGGCTGCCCTGAATCAAGATGTCGGGTACTTTTCTGTGGGAGACGCTACGCAACTGCTGAAGGGAGTTCGGCAAAGGCTGTTGAAGAAGAGCCCTCACCAGCTCACCGATGAAAATCCCATCTGTGGAGCAGCCCAGGACGATGGAGAACCCCCTGCGAGGAATATGCCAGAAGACTTCAAGGACAGCCCTGATCTGCGGGGAAGTGCAGACCCTCTGTCTCAGGACATTGGCAGCTGTGGACTGAGAGGGCAGGAAGAGGCAGGGGAGGCAGGCAGGCCAGAGCTTCCTGACGGAGGTGTGCCGTGGCAGGCACCCGCTGAGGGCCAGAGCCAACACCACACCCTCAGCCAGATCCGACTGACGGTGATGCATCTGCTAGAGCTCCTTCGAGATCATCTGGAAGGTGGGGGCTCAAGGAGGCAGGTGCAGACTGGCTCCTCCTCCACTGATCACGTGCCCCGTGGGAGCCCCCTGAATCAAGGAAAGCCATCCAGGGCACTGAAGAAGGCACGTCAGGGGAATGAAGAGCTCCCAGGAAACACAACAATCCACCAAGCGGAGCAAGTATCTTTTCACCAGCGAAACAGCCTCCTGGAAAGGGAGATTCAGAAGCTGCACCTGAAGCTCGAGGCAGAGCCTAAGCTGTGCGAAGAGCACCTCAAACACCTGGAGAGGAAGATGATGGAGGAGAAGGCACGCTGCCTGCAAGTGAAGAACGAACTCGCCAAGGTGCGCAGGAAGGTGGATGCTGCCCACTGGAACTTAGGCCTCTACAAGAAGATGGCCGACGACCTGCACCGAGAATGGCAGAGAATCTCCTCCTTGCATGACCGAGAGCGCCGCCTGGTGGAGAACAGAAGTGAGGAGAGCCAGAAGGCTGTTCTGTGGGCAGAGAGGGAGTTCCAAAGGCTCAAGGAAGAAAACCATTGCCTCAGGCAGAAGCTGGCCAACTCTGAGCCCAAGGTCCAGCCTGTCTCCGGGGGGCCTCCTGCTCCTGCTCCTGCTCCTGCTCCAGCTCCAGCTCCTGCTCCTGCTCTTCTGGGCACAGCCTCCAAATGCCCTCAAGGGCCACAGGCTCCCCTGAAAGCCCAGAAGCCCAAGAAGGGAGCAAGGGTGCACTGGCCAGACTCCAAGTTCTCGGGTCCCCTGCAGGTCTGATTCCCTTTCCCAGCAGCCACCAACACTCACAACCAGAGCACAAAAGCTCCTGTGCTTCCTTACCCCTTCAGCCACACCCATTGCTCCTTTGACTGGAGATCCACCCCATTCTTGAACTGATGCTACCTATTCCCTATAGCCATGTGAGAGAGCATTTTTCATTGTTAAGGACCAAAAAAATAAAACGATCAAATTGCTGATCCTACTGCGACTGAGAATTGATTGTATGAAGGGATTCTATGCCAAGCAACCAAGGGTTTTAAGTGTCCTTTACTGATCACTTAATTGTCCCAATAACCCAGTGTGTCCTATACTACTGAGGTTCAGAGAGGGGACACAACTTGCCCCAAGATCACACAGCTAGTGAATTTCAGAGTTCCCATTCCAAGCCAAGGTTGTCTCATTACCCACTGATGTGAAAATAACTACCACTCCTACCACTACGATGACTTCTGCTTCTTCATTTCTGAGAGAGAGAAAGAGCGAGGGCACACACACATGCAAGCGGGGGAGGGGCAGGGAGAGAGAGATTCCTAGACAGCCTTCCCACTCAAGTGCACAACCAGACTCTGGGCTGGATTTCACAGACCATGGGACCACGCCCTGAGCCGAAATCAAGAGTCAGACGTTGACCTGACTAAGCCACACAGGCACCCTTCCCTTGTGCAAGGAACTTCTAGGCAAGCTGCTGTAAGGATCCCAGAAGGGCTTGACAAAATTTTCTCATAGGTCACGTTCTAGTTTGGATGCAAGGATTATGGTGATGCCTAGCTGAGGTAAAGTCCCAGCAAAGCATGGAGGGCAGCCTTTCAGGGTCTCCAACGATTCCCTTCGTGGGTACACCTCGTTTTGTGTTCCATACTCTACCACTGGATTAGAGTCAGGAACTCCTGCCTCACTTCGAAAGGACAGAATATGGCCCGAGAGATAGATAGCATGTCCCTTCTGAGGCTCGTAGACAAAGACACTGGTCTCCTCTTGGGCTTGCTCTCGCTCCCTCACCATTGGTTTCGAGGGAAGCCGCCTGCTCCTTGTGGGCTGTATGATGGAGAGGCCCATGTGGCAAGGAATGAATATTTCTTGCTCACCGCAATGGAGGACCTCTGGCTGCTAGGAGCCACCCGAGTGAGCACACAAGCAGATTTCCCGCCAACAAGCCTGGAGATGACTGAAGACCCACATGACATCTTGACTGCAGCCTTGTGAGAGATCCTGAGACACAGGTCCCTGGCTAGATGCACCTGGATGCCTGGCCCACGGAAACCATATGCGGTTATCAATTGGTGTTGTCGGAAGCCCTCTGGGTTGCGGAAAACATTCAAAAAAGACACAAGGGTGAAGCCACAGTTCTGGCTGCTGACCCACCCCCCTCTCCTGGGCTTGAAATTCCAGGGAAGTCAAGCGATGGTAGCAACCACTGAGAGATTAGGGTAAACAATGCCAGAAAGAGGTCCTCTATTCTGTTCTCCATGTATCTCTCTGAGAGGACATGCCCTCACCTGATCCACCCGAGCCAATAGGTGGCCCATGCAGGAGGAGACAACTGGCCGTGTGGTCCAAGTCGGCTGAGAGCACTAGACCCAGCGTCGCAGAGCCTCCTTGAAGCCAGAAAAAGAGCCCAGAAGTTCCCTGGTGTCCCTAGAGAAGGCACAGAAATTAGATGAGTTGAAAGCCTGGGACCTGGTCATTGGGCTTCTGGGCAAGAGGGGAGATGGCCTGTGGAAGGGACACTGCCTGCAACCCCTCTTGGACCAGACCCCACCTGTCTGCTTTGGGATACTGAGGATTAAGACGAGAGTGAACTAGTGTAGAAGAGATGGTGTTCTAATGCTTGGCAGGTTTAAAGCGATTGAAATTGTTGACATTCCTATTCTCCTTGTCCTCAGGACCACCATTAAGGGGAAGGGGCTTTCAAAGAAGCAAGAGGAGTTTATCACTTACAGCAGCCCTGTCAAGTGTCAATATCCAACCACTCCAGTCCCTTCCACCCCCTTGGCAGCCCCACTGCTTTCATAAGGACACAGATACATTCCCCTACAGGCTTTGGAGCAAACGTTAAGTTTTGATTTCTCTAAGATAAATGCCATAGTGCCATGACCTGCTCCTAAGGCGGTAGCAAGTCTAGTTCTCAAAGAATCTGTGTGGAAGGGTTGAGCCACTCTATTGGACACCTGAAATTGATATTATACTGCATGTGAACGGGAATGTAACTCACGGCTTGGAAAAGGAAAAGAAACTCTTAACTGTTTTCAAGAGTCAGCTCTATCATTTTCCATTCCCAACTGTGATGTGGGAGTGATCCAGTCATTCCACATCCTGCCTTGCATTTGGTGGTGGGGTCTCTCTCTCCCTCTCTGGCGCATTTGGTTTGAATCACTGTGATAGGTGTGCAGTGAGAGCTCACTGGAGTTTTCATTTGAATTGCCCCAATGGCAACTTTCTATGTGGTTTCCATCTGTCTACGCTTTGGTAAAGTTGGCAGGCCCTTTACTTTTTCCCCACCCCCCTTCTATTTCCTTTTGCTAACTAGATTGCATGCTTACATGGGGATCAAATTCTGAGTTTCCATGCTTCAGACAGGAGTCCTCTATTAGCTATGTGATTTGGACCTATTTCCTCCAAGTTGGTAGCTTGTCTTTTGGGTCTTCTTAAGGAGGTCTTTCACACGGCACAGATTTACAATTCTGATTTTTGGATAAAGTCTAATTAATCAACTTTACCTTAGGGAAAATAATTTGATGTTCGACTGGAGGATTCTTTACCTAGCTTTCCATTCTGGAAATTTTTCCCCACATTTTCCCTATAAGATTTATCATTTTCCATGTAAGGCAGTGATTAATTTTGAGCTACTTTTTAAAATACTCTTTTTTTCTTTTTGTCCTTTGGGAGAGTGAACATGTGCATGAGCGGGCAGGGGCCTGGAGGGAGAAGGGAAAAGAGCATCCTCAAGCAGCCTCGCCAGTGAGCTTGGAGCCTGACTTTGTCCCGGGACGCTGAGAGCTTGACAAGAGCCGAAATCAAGAGCTGGCTGCCGCACAGGCTGCCTCACCCAGGCAGCCTGAGTTAAGTTTTGTATAGGGTTTGATACTTAGATTGTGGTCCCCGGCCTCCTCGTCCTCCACCTCCTCCTCCCCTCTCCCGCTCCCTCTTCTGCTTCTCCTTCTTCTTTCATGCCTATGCATGTCCACTTGCTCTAGCACCATTTATTCAAAACGCTGTCACTCCTCCACTGAACGGCTTTTTACCTTTGTCAAGGCCCCATTCGACATATGGGTGTAGTTCACTTTCTGGGTCCTTGATTCTGTTCCACTTATCCATCTTTATTCTGTTCCATTGGTCTAGCTCTTCACCAACACCAGGCACTTTTGATTACTGTAGACGAATATCTTGAAATGGGGTAGAAGGATTCTTCTGGTTTTCTTCTTTAGTTTTAGTTTCTCCTCTTTTTCTAGGTTCTAAAATAGAAAGATTATAGTTTTGAGACTCCTTTTCTTTTTAGAGAGAGAGACAGAGACAGAGAAAGGGAGAGAGAGATGATTAAGCAGCCACCATGCCCAGCACCAGCACAATGCAGGTTCAGCCTCACTATCCCAAGGTTGACCATGACCCGAGTCAAAATCAAGAGTTGGACTAACTGACTGAGCCACCCAGATGCTCCTCCTCCTTTCTAATGTATGCATTGAGTGCTATAAATTGAGCTCTCTGTTGATTTAGCTGTGTCCCACCAATTTTAATACATTGTAGTTTTATTTTCCTTCGATTCAGTGCACTGAAATTTTATCTTTTGTCTCCGATAATCTAGAAAGTTACTTTCTACGTGTTTAGATTTTGTTATGTTTCTCCCTTTGATATCTAGTTTCATTTTTAACTTTTTTTTATAAGTGTCAAAGTTTAATTCCAAGACAATGCTACAGAGGGTTGCATTTTTTTTCAGGTACACAATATAGAGATTCTCCTCCGCTGCCCAACGACTGTTAGCTCCTGTTGCCAGGCACTGATTTGCCTTGGAGTCTCGGGTGCACCTCCCCCACCCCTACTCCCTTCAGCTCCTGTTGCCAGGCACTGGTTTGCATTGGAGACGGAACCCTCGTAAGGGTTCCAAGCAGTTTCTAGTGGCCGAGAGGACACTGGTGATCAGAGACAAAGCCCCCAGGCTCTCTGGAGCCAGCTGGTGGCCATTACAATGTCTCCCCACACAGTTCTGGAGCCGCTGTGGGCTCTCCGGGAACAGCTGTGGGCTTCTGGGTTGCCGATAATCGAACGTTGGCCACATGGGCCACGAGACTCTGGGTTTGGCTGGGAGATCCTCGTGTGCACTGTGTTGCTGGTGTTCATTCCAGTAAAGTGTGGACTCCGCTTAAGAGGAAGAAAGGGGCACTGTGCCCAGAATGAAGTATCTGGAAAAGACATGGAGAAGACCGACCCGGATGCACCAGCCCATGGAGCCGTCGCATCATCGGAGCACAAGGCCAGTCCTCTCCCGCTACAGATCCTTGCTCTGGCTGCCCTGAATCAAGATGTCGGGTACTTTTCTGTGGGAGACGCTACGCAACTGCTGAAGGGAGTTCGGCAAAGGCTGTTGAAGAAGAGCCCTCACCAGCTCACCGATGAAAATCCCATCTGTGGAGCAGCCCAGGACGATGGAGAACCCCCTGCGAGGAATATGCCAGAAGACTTCAAGGACAGCCCTGATCTGCGGGGAAGTGCAGACCCTCTGTCTCAGGACATTGGCAGCTGTGGACTGAGAGGGCAGGAAGAGGCAGGGGAGGCAGGCAGGCCAGAGCTTCCTGACGGAGGTGTGCCGTGGCAGGCCCCCGCTGAGGGCCAGAGCCAACACCACACCCTCAGCCAGATCCGACTGACGGTGATGCATCTGCTAGAGCTCCTTCGAGATCATCTGGAAGGTGGGGGCTCAAGGAGGCAGGTGCAGACTGGCTCCTCCTCCACTGATCACGTGCCCCGTGGGAGCCCCCTGAATCAAGGAAAGCCATCCAGGGCACTGAAGAAGGCACGTCAGGGGAATGAAGAGCTCCCAGGAAACACAACAATCCACCAAGCGGAGCAAGTATCTTTTCACCAGCGAAACAGCCTCCTGGAAAGGGAGATTCAGAAGCTGCACCTGAAGCTCGAGGCAGAGCCTAAGCTGTGCGAAGAGCACCTCAAACACCTGGAGAGGAAGATGATGGAGGAGAAGGCACGCTGCCTGCAAGTGAAGAACGAACTCGCCAAGGTGCGCAGGAAGGTGGATGCTGCCCACTGGAACTTAGGCCTCTACAAGAAGATGGCCGACGACCTGCACCGAGAATGGCAGAGAATCTCCTCCTTGCATGACCGAGAGCGCCGCCTGGTGGAGAACAGAAGTGAGGAGAGCCAGAAGGCTGTTCTGTGGGCAGAGAGGGAGTTCCAAAGGCTCAAGGAAGAAAACCATTGCCTCAGGCAGAAGCTGGCCAACTCTGGGCCCAAGGTCCAGCCTGTCTCCGGGGGGCCTCCTGCTCCTGCTCCTGCTCCTGCTCCAGCTCCAGCTCCTGCTCCTGCTCTTCTGGGCACAGCCTCCAAATGCCCTCAAGGGCCACAGGCTCCCCTGAAAGCCCAGAAGCCCAAGAAGGAGCAAGGGTGCACTGGCCAGACTCCAAGTTCTCGGGTCCCCTGCAGGTCTGATTCCCTTTCCCAGCAGCCACCAACACTCACAACCAGAGCACAAAAGCTCCTGTGCTTCCTTACCCCTTCAGCCACACCCATTGCTCCTTTGACTGGAGATCCACCCCATTCTTGAACTGATGCTACCTATTCCCTATAGCCATGTGAGAGAGCATTTTTCATTGTTAAGGACCAAAAAAATAAAACGATCAAATTGCTGATCCTACTGCGACTGAGAATTGATTGTATGAAGGGATTCTATGCCAAGCAACCAAGGGTTTTAAGTGTCCTTTACTGATCACTTAATTGTCCCAATAACCCAGTGTGTCCTATACTACTGAGGTTCAGAGAGGGGACACAACTTGCCCCAAGATCACACAGCTAGTGAATTTCAGAGTTCCCATTCCAAGCCAAGGTTGTCTCATTACCCACTGATGTGAAAATAACTACCACTCCTACCACTACGATGACTTCTGCTTCTTCATTTCTGAGAGAGAGAAAGAGCGAGGGCACACACACATGCAAGCGGGGGAGGGGCAGGGAGAGAGAGATTCCTAGACAGCCTTCCCACTCAAGTGCACAACCAGACTCTGGGCTGGATTTCACAGACCATGGGACCACGCCCTGAGCCGAAATCAAGAGTCAGACGTTGACCTGACTAAGCCACACAGGCACCCTTCCCTTGTGCAAGGAACTTCTAGGCAAGCTGCTGTAAGGATCCCAGAAGGGCTTGACAAAATTTTCTCATAGGTCACGTTCTAGTTTGGATGCAAGGATTATGGTGATGCCTAGCTGAGGTAAAGTCCCAGCAAAGCGTGGAGGGCAGCCTTTCAGGGTCTCCAACGATTCCCTTCGTGGGTACACCTCGTTTTGTGTTCCATACTCTACCACTGGATTAGAGTCAGGAACTCCTGCCTCACTTCGAAAGGACAGAATATGGCCCGAGAGATAGATAGCATGTCCCTTCTGAGGCTCGTAGACAAAGACACTGGTCTCCTCTTGGGCTTGCTCTCGCTCCCTCACCATTGGTTTCGAGGGAAGCCGCCTGCTCCTTGTGGGCTGTATGATGGAGAGGCCCATGTGGCAAGGAATGAATATTTCTTGCTCACCGCAATGGAGGACCTCTGGCTGCTAGGAGCCACCCGAGTGAGCACACAAGCAGATTTCCCGCCAACAAGCCTGGAGATGACTGAAGACCCACATGACATCTTGACTGCAGCCTTGTGAGAGATCCTGAGACACAGGTCCCTGGCTAGATGCACCTGGATGCCTGGCCCACGGAAACCATATGCGGTTATCAATTGGTGTTGTCGGAAGCCCTCTGGGTTGCGGAAAACATTCAAAAAAGACACAAGGGTGAAGCCACAGTTCTGGCTGCTGACCCACCCCCCTCTCCTGGGCTTGAAATTCCAGGGAAGTCAAGCGATGGTAGCAACCACTGAGAGATTAGGGTAAACAATGCCAGAAAGAGGTCCTCTATTCTGTTCTCCATGTATCTCTCTGAGAGGACATGCCCTCACCTGATCCACCCGAGCCAATAGGTGGCCCATGCAGGAGGAGACAACTGGCCGTGTGGTCCAAGTCGGCTGAGAGCACTAGACCCAGCGTCGCAGAGCCTCCTTGAAGCCAGAAAAAGAGCCCAGAAGTTCCCTGGTGTCCCTAGAGAAGGCACAGAAATTAGATGAGTTGAAAGCCTGGGACCTGGTCATTGGGCTTCTGGGCAAGAGGGGAGATGGCCTGTGGAAGGGACACTGCCTGCAACCCCTCTTGGACCAGACCCCACCTGTCTGCTTTGGGATACTGAGGATTAAGACGAGAGTGAACTAGTGTAGAAGAGATGGTGTTCTAATGCTTGGCAGGTTTAAAGCGATTGAAATTGTTGACATTCCTATTCTCCTTGTCCTCAGGACCACCATTAAGGGGAAGGGGCTTTCAAAGAAGCAAGAGGAGTTTATCACTTACAGCAGCCCTGTCAAGTGTCAATATCCAACCACTCCAGTCCCTTCCACCCCCTTGGCAGCCCCACTGCTTTCATAAGGACACAGATACATTCCCCTACAGGCTTTGGAGCAAACGTTAAGTTTTGATTTCTCTAAGATAAATGCCATAGTGCCATGACCTGCTCCTAAGGCGGTAGCAAGTCTAGTTCTCAAAGAATCTGTGTGGAAGGGTTGAGCCACTCTATTGGACACCTGAAATTGATATTATACTGCATGTGAACGGGAATGTAACTCACGGCTTGGAAAAGGAAAAGAAACTCTTAACTGTTTTCAAGAGTCAGCTCTATCATTTTCCATTCCCAACTGTGATGTGGGAGTGATCCAGTCATTCCACATCCTGCCTTGCATTTGGTGGTGGGGTCTCTCTCTCCCTCTCTGGCGCATTTGGTTTGAATCACTGTGATAGGTGTGCAGTGAGAGCTCACTGGAGTTTTCATTTGAATTGCCCCAATGGCAACTTTCTATGTGGTTTCCATCTGTCTACGCTTTGGTAAAGTTGGCAGGCCCTTTACTTTTTCCCCACCCCCCTTCTATTTCCTTTTGCTAACTAGATTGCATGCTTACATGGGGATCAAATTCTGAGTTTCCATGCTTCAGACAGGAGTCCTCTATTAGCTATGTGATTTGGACCTATTTCCTCCAAGTTGGTAGCTTGTCTTTTGGGTCTTCTTAAGGAGGTCTTTCACACGGCACAGATTTACAATTCTGATTTTTGGATAAAGTCTAATTAATCAACTTTACCTTAGGGAAAATAATTTGATGTTCGACTGGAGGATTCTTTACCTAGCTTTCCATTCTGGAAATTTTTCCCCACATTTTCCCTATAAGATTTATCATTTTCCATGTAAGGCAGTGATTAATTTTGAGCTACTTTTTAAAATACTCTTTTTTTCTTTTTGTCCTTTGGGAGAGTGAACATGTGCATGAGCGGGCAGGGGCCTGGAGGGAGAAGGGAAAAGAGCATCCTCAAGCAGCCTCGCCAGTGAGCTTGGAGCCTGACTTTGTCCCGGGACGCTGAGAGCTTGACAAGAGCCGAAATCAAGAGCTGGCTGCCGCACAGGCTGCCTCACCCAGGCAGCCTGAGTTAAGTTTTGTATAGGGTTTGATACTTAGATTGTGGTCCCCGGCCTCCTCGTCCTCCACCTCCTCCTCCCCTCTCCCGCTCCCTCTTCTGCTTCTCCTTCTTCTTTCATGCCTATGCATGTCCACTTGCTCTAGCACCATTTATTCAAAACGCTGTCACTCCTCCACTGAACGGCTTTTTACCTTTGTCAAGGCCCCATTCGACATATGGGTGTAGTTCACTTTCTGGGTCCTTGATTCTGTTCCACTTATCCATCTTTATTCTGTTCCATTGGTCTAGCTCTTCACCAACACCAGGCACTTTTGATTACTGTAGACGAATATCTTGAAATGGGGTAGAAGGATTCTTCTGGTTTTCTTCTTTAGTTTTAGTTTCTCCTCTTTTTCTAGGTTCTAAAATAGAAAGATTATAGTTTTGAGACTCCTTTTCTTTTTAGAGAGAGAGACAGAGACAGAGAAAGGGAGAGAGAGATGATTAAGCAGCCACCATGCCCAGCACCAGCACAATGCAGGTTCAGCCTCACTATCCCAAGGTTGACCATGACCCGAGTCAAAATCAAGAGTTGGACTAACTGACTGAGCCACCCAGATGCTCCTCCTCCTTTCTAATGTATGCATTGAGTGCTATAAATTGAGCTCTCTGTTGATTTAGCTGTGTCCCACCAATTTTAATACGTTGTAGTTTTATTTTCCTTCGGTTCAGTGCACTGAAATTTTATCTTTTGTCTCCGATAATCTAGAAAGTTACTTTCTACGTGTTTAGATTTTGTTATGTTTCTCCCTTTGATATCTAGTTTCATTTTTAACTTTTTTTTATAAGTGTCAAAGTTTAATTCCAAGACAATGCTACAGAGGGTTGCATTTTTTTCAGGTACACAATATAGAGATTCTCCTCCGCTGCCCAACGACTGTTAGCTCCTATTGCCAGGCACTGATTTGCCTTGGAGTCTCGGGTGCACCTCCCCCACCCCTACTCCCTTCAGCTCCTGTTGCCAGGCACTGGTTTGCATTGGAGACGGAACCCTCGTAGGGGTTCCAAGCAGTTTCTAGTGGCCGAGAGGACACTGGTGATCAGAGACAAAGCCCCCAGGCTCTCTGGAGCCAGCTGGTGGCCATTACAATGTCTCCCCACACAGTTCTGGAGCCGCTGTGGGCTCTCCGGGAACAGCTGTGGGCTTCTGGGTTGCCGATAATCGAACGTTGGCCACATGGGCCACGAGACTCTGGGTTTGGCTGGGAGATCCTCGTGTGCACTGTGTTGCTGGTGTTCATTCCAATAAAGTGTGGACTCCGCTTAAGAGGAAGAAAGGGGCACTGTGCCCAGAATGAAGTATCTGGAAAAGACATGGAGAAGACCGACCCGGATGCACCAGCCCATGGAGCCGTCGCATCATCGGAGCACAAGGCCAGTCCTCTCCCGCTACAGATCCTTGCTCTGGCTGCCCTGAATCAAGATGTCGGGTACTTTTCTGTGGGAGACGCTACGCAACTGCTGAAGGGAGTTCGGCAAAGGCTGTTGAAGAAGAGCCCTCACCAGCTCACCGATGAAAATCCCATCTGTGGAGCAGCCCAGGACGATGGAGAACCCCCTGCGAGGAATATGCCAGAAGACTTCAAGGACAGCCCTGATCTGCGGGGAAGTGCAGACCCTCTGTCTCAGGACATTGGCAGCTGTGGACTGAGAGGGCAGGAAGAGGCAGGGGAGGCAGGCAGGCCAGAGCTTCCTGACGGAGGTGTGCCGTGGCAGGCCCCCGCTGAGGGCCAGAGCCAACACCACACCCTCAGCCAGATCCTACTGACGGTGATGCATCTGCTAGAGCTCCTTCGAGATCATCTGGAAGGTGGGGGCTCAAGGAGGCAGGTGCAGACTGGCTCCTCCTCCACTGATCACGTGCCCCGTGGGAGCCCCCTGAATCAAGGAAAGCCATCCAGGGCACTGAAGAAGGCACGTCAGGGGAATGAAGAGCTCCCAGGAAACACAACAATCCACCAAGCGGAGCAAGTATCTTTTCACCAGCGAAACAGCCTCCTGGAAAGGGAGATTCAGAAGCTGCACCTGAAGCTCGAGGCAGAGCCTAAGCTGTGCGAAGAGCACCTCAAACACCTGGAGAGGAAGATGATGGAGGAGAAGGCACGCTGCCTGCAAGTGAAGAACGAACTCGCCAAGGTGCGCAGGAAGGTGGATGCTGCCCACTGGAACTTAGGCCTCTACAAGAAGATGGCCGACGACCTGCACCGAGAATGGCAGAGAATCTCCTCCTTGCATGACCGAGAGCGCCGCCTGGTGGAGAACAGAAGTGAGGAGAGCCAGAAGGCTGTTCTGTGGGCAGAGAGGGAGTTCCAAAGGCTCAAGGAAGAAAACCATTGCCTCAGGCAGAAGCTGGCCAACTCTGGGCCCAAGGTCCAGCCTGTCTCCGGGGGGCCTCCTGCTCCTGCTCCTGCTCCTGCTCCAGCTCCAGCTCCTGCTCCTGCTCTTCTGGGCACAGCCTCCAAATGCCCTCAAGGGCCACAGGCTCCCCTGAAAGCCCAGAAGCCCAAGAAGGGAGCAAGGGTGCACTGGCCAGACTCCAAGTTCTCGGGTCCCCTGCAGGTCTGATTCCCTTTCCCAGCAGCCACCAACACTCACAACCAGAGCACAAAAGCTCCTGTGCTTCCTTACCCCTTCAGCCACACCCATTGCTCCTTTGACTGGAGATCCACCCCATTCTTGAACTGATGCTACCTATTCCCTATAGCCATGTGAGAGAGCATTTTTCATTGTTAAGGACCAAAAAAATAAAACGATCAAATTGCTGATCCTACTGCGACTGAGAATTGATTGTATGAAGGGATTCTATGCCAAGCAACGAAGGGTTTTAAGTGTCCTTTACTGATCACTTAATTGTCCCAATAACCCAGTGTGTCCTATACTACTGAGGTTCAGAGAGGGGACACAACTTGCCCCAAGATCACACAGCTAGTGAATTTCAGAGCTCCCATTCCAAGCCAAGGTTGTCTCATTACCCACTGATGTGAAAATAACTACCACTCCTACCACTACGATGACTTCTGCTTCTTCATTTCTGAGAGAGAGAAAGAGCGAGGGCACACACACATGCAAGCGGGGGAGGGGCAGGGAGAGAGAGATTCCTAGACAGCCTTCCCACTCAAGTGCACAACCAGACTCTGGGCTGGATTTCACAGACCATGGGACCACGCCCTGAGCCGAAATCAAGAGTCAGACGTTGACCTGACTAAGCCACACAGGCACCCTTCCCTTGTGCAAGGAACTTCTAGGCAAGCTGCTGTAAGGATCCCAGAAGGGCTTGACAAAATTTTCTCATAGGTCACGTTCTAGTTTGGATGCAAGGATTATGGTGATGCCTAGCTGAGGTAAAGTCCCAGCAAAGCGTGGAGGGCAGCCTTTCAGGGTCTCCAACGATTCCCTTCGTGGGTACACCTCGTTTTGTGTTCCATACTCTACCACTGGATTAGAGTCAGGAACTCCTGCCTCACTTCGAAAGGACAGAATATGGCCCGAGAGATAGATAGCATGTCCCTTCTGAGGCTCGTAGACAAAGACACTGGTCTCCTCTTGGGCTTGCTCTCGCTCCCTCACCATTGGTTTCGAGGGAAGCCGCCTGCTCCTTGTGGGCTGTATGATGGAGAGGCCCATGTGGCAAGGAATGAATATTTCTTGCTCACCGCAATGGAGGACCTCTGGCTGCTAGGAGCCACCCGAGTGAGCACACAAGCAGATTTCCCGCCAACAAGCCTGGAGATGACTGAAGACCCACATGACATCTTGACTGCAGCCTTGTGAGAGATCCTGAGACACAGGTCCCTGGCTAGATGCACCTGGATGCCTGGCCCACGGAAACCATATGCGGTTATCAATTGGTGTTGTCGGAAGCCCTCTGGGTTGCGGAAAACATTCAAAAAAGACACAAGGGTGAAGCCACAGTTCTGGCTGCTGACCCACCCCCCTCTCCTGGGCTTGAAATTCCAGGGAAGTCAAGCGATGGTAGCAACCACTGAGAGATTAGGGTAAACAATGCCAGAAAGAGGTCCTCTATTCTGTTCTCCATGTATCTCTCTGAGAGGACATGCCCTCACCTGATCCACCCGAGCCAATAGGTGGCCCATGCAGGAGGAGACAACTGGCCGTGTGGTCCAAGTCGGCTGAGAGCACTAGACCCAGCGTCGCAGAGCCTCCTTGAAGCCAGAAAAAGAGCCCAGAAGTTCCCTGGTGTCCCTAGAGAAGGCACAGAAATTAGATGAGTTGAAAGCCTGGGACCTGGTCATTGGGTTTCTGGGCAAGAGGGGAGATGGCCTGTGGAAGGGACACTGCCTGCAACCCCTCTTGGACCAGACCCCACCTGTCTGCTTTGGGATACTGAGGATTAAGACGAGAGTGAACTAGTGTAGAAGAGATGGTGTTCTAATGCTTGGCAGGTTTAAAGCGATTGAAATTGTTGACATTCCTATTCTCCTTGTCCTCAGGACCACCATTAAGGGGAAGGGGCTTTCAAAGAAGCAAGAGGAGTTTATCACTTACAGCAGCCCTGTCAAGTGTCAATATCCAACCACTCCAGTCCCTTCCACCCCCTTGGCAGCCCCACTGCTTTCATAAGGACACAGATACATTCCCCTACAGGCTTTGGAGCAAACGTTAAGTTTTGATTTCTCTAAGATAAATGCCATAGTGCCATGACCTGCTCCTAAGGCGGTAGCAAGTCTAGTTCTCAAAGAATCTGTGTGGAAGGGTTGAGCCACTCTATTGGACACCTGAAATTGATATTATACTGCATGTGAACGGGAATGTAACTCACGGCTTGGAAAAGGAAAAGAAACTCTTAACTGTTTTCAAGAGTCAGCTCTATCATTTTCCATTCCCAACTGTGATGTGGGAGTGATCCAGTCATTCCACATCCTGCCTTGCATTTGGTGGTGGGGTCTCTCTCTCCCTCTCTGGCGCATTTGGTTTGAATCACTGTGATAGGTGTGCAGTGAGAGCTCACTGGAGTTTTCATTTGAATTGCCCCAATGGCAACTTTCTATGTGGTTTCCATCTGTCTACGCTTTGGTAAAGGTGGCAGGCCCTTTACTCTTTCCCCACCCCCTTCTATTTCCTTTTGCTAACTAGATTGCATGCTTACATGGGGATCAAATTCTGAGTTTCCATGCTTCAGACAGGAGTCCTCTATTAGCTATGTGATTTGGACCTATTTCCTCCAAGTTGGTAGCTTGTCTTTTGGGTCTTCTTAAGGAGGTCTTTCACACGGCACAGATTTACAATTCTGATTTTTGGATAAAGTCTAATTAATCAACTTTACCTTAGGGAAAATAATTTGATGTTCGACTGGAGGATTCTTTACCTTGCTTTCCATTCTGGAAATTTTTCCCCACATTTTCCCTAAAAGATTTATCATTTTCCATGTAAGGCAGTGATTAATTTTGAGCTACTTTTTAAAATACTCTTTTTTTCTTTTTGTCCTTTGGGAGAGTGAACATGTGCATGAGCGGGCAGGGGCCTGGAGGGAGAAGGGAAAAGAGCATCCTCAAGCAGCCTCGCCAGTGAGCTTGGAGCCTGACTTTGTCCCGGGACGCTGAGAGCTTGACAAGAGCCGAAATCAAGAGCTGGCTGCCGCACAGGCTGCCTCACCCAGGCAGCCTGAGTTAAGTTTTGTATAGGGTTTGATACTTAGATTGTGGTCCCCGGCCTCCTCGTCCTCCACCTCCTCCTCCCCTCTCCCGCTCCCTCTTATGCTTCTCCTTCTTCTTTCATGCCTATGCATGTCCACTTGCTCTAGCACCATTTATTCAAAACGCTGTCACTCCTCCACTGAACGGCTTTTTACCTTTGTCAAGGCCCCATTCGACATATGGGTGTAGTTCACTTTCTGGGTCCTTGATTCTGTTCCACTTATCCATCTTTATTCTGTTCCATTGGTCTAGCTCTTCACCAACACCACGCACTTTTGATTACTGTAGACGAATATCTTGAAATGGGGTAGAAGGATTCTTCTGGTTTTCTTCTTTAGTTTTAGTTTCTCCTCTTTTTCTAGGTTCTAAAATAGAAAGATTATAGTTTTGAGACTCCTTTTCTTTTTAGAGAGAGAGACAGAGACAGAGAAAGGGAGAGAGAGATGATTAAGCAGCCACCATGCCCAGCACCAGCACAATGCAGGTTCAGCCTCACTATCCCAAGGTTGACCATGACCCGAGTCAAAATCAAGAGTTGGACTAACTGACTGAGCCACCCAGATGCTCCTCCTCCTTTCTAATGTATGCATTGAGTGCTATAAATTGAGCTCTCTGTTGATTTAGCTGTGTCCCACCAATTTTAATACGTTGTAGTTTTATTTTCCTTCGGTTCAGTGCACTGAAATTTTATCTTTTGTCTCCGATAATCTAGAAAGTTACTTTCTACGTGTTTAGATTTTGTTATGTTTCTCCCTTTGATATCTAGTTTCATTTTTAACTTTTTTTTATAAGTGTCAAAGTTTAATTCCAAGACAATGCTACAGAGGGTTGCATTTTTTTCAGGTACACAATATAGAGATTCTCCTCCGCTGCCCAACGACTGTTAGCTCCTATTGCCAGGCACTGATTTGCCTTGGAGTCTCGGGTGCACCTCCCCCACCCCTACTCCCTTCAGCTCCTGTTGCCAGGCACTGGTTTGCATTGGAGACGGAACCCTCGTAGGGGTTCCAAGCAGTTTCTAGTGGCCGAGAGGACACTGGTGATCAGAGACAAAGCCCCCAGGCTCTCTGGAGCCAGCTGGTGGCCATTACAATGTCTCCCCACACAGTTCTGGAGCCGCTGTGGGCTCTCCGGGAACAGCTGTGGGCTTCTGGGTTGCCGATAATCGAACGTTGGCCACATGGGCCACGAGACTCTGGGTTTGGCTGGGAGATCCTCGTGTGCACTGTGTTGCTGGTGTTCATTCCAATAAAGTGTGGACTCCGCTTAAGAGGAAGAAAGGGGCACTGTGCCCAGAATGAAGTATCTGGAAAAGACATGGAGAAGACCGACCCGGATGCACCAGCCCATGGAGCCGTCGCATCATCGGAGCACAAGGCCAGTCCTCTCCCGCTACAGATCCTTGCTCTGGCTGCCCTGAATCAAGATGTCGGGTACTTTTCTGTGGGAGACGCTACGCAACTGCTGAAGGGAGTTCGGCAAAGGCTGTTGAAGAAGAGCCCTCACCAGCTCACCGATGAAAATCCCATCTGTGGAGCAGCCCAGGACGATGGAGAACCCCCTGCGAGGAATATGCCAGAAGACTTCAAGGACAGCCCTGATCTGCGGGGAAGTGCAGACCCTCTGTCTCAGGACATTGGCAGCTGTGGACTGAGAGGGCAGGAAGAGGCAGGGGAGGCAGGCAGGCCAGAGCTTCCTGACGGAGGTGTGCCGTGGCAGGCCCCCGCTGAGGGCCAGAGCCAACACCACACCCTCAGCCAGATCCTACTGACGGTGATGCATCTGCTAGAGCTCCTTCGAGATCATCTGGAAGGTGGGGGCTCAAGGAGGCAGGTGCAGACTGGCTCCTCCTCCACTGATCACGTGCCCCGTGGGAGCCCCCTGAATCAAGGAAAGCCATCCAGGGCACTGAAGAAGGCACGTCAGGGGAATGAAGAGCTCCCAGGAAACACAACAATCCACCAAGCTGAGCAAGTATCTTTTCACCAGCGAAACAGCCTCCTGGAAAGGGAGATTCAGAAGCTGCACCTGAAGCTCGAGGCAGAGCCTAAGCTGTGCGAAGAGCACCTCAAACACCTGGAGAGGAAGATGATGGAGGAGAAGGCACGCTGCCTGCAAGTGAAGAACGAACTCGCCAAGGTGCGCAGGAAGGTGGATGCTGCCCACTGGAACTTAGGCCTCTACAAGAAGATGGCCGACGACCTGCACCGAGAATGGCAGAGAATCTCCTCCTTGCATGACCGAGAGCGCCGCCTGGTGGAGAACAGAAGTGAGGAGAGCCAGAAGGCTGTTCTGTGGGCAGAGAGGGAGTTCCAAAGGCTCAAGGAAGAAAACCATTGCCTCAGGCAGAAGCTGGCCAAATCTGGGCACAAGGTCCAGCCTGTCTCCGGGGGGCCTACTGCTCCTGCTCCTGCTCCTGCTCCAGCTCCAGCTCCTGCTCCTGCTCTTCTGGGCACAGCCTCCAAATGCCCTCAAGGGCCACAGGCTCCCCTGAAAGCCCAGAAGCCCAAGAAGGGAGCAAGGGTGCACTGGCCAGACTCCAAGTTCTCGGGTCCCCTGCAGGTCTGATTCCCTTTCCCAGCAGCCACCAACACTCACAACCAGAGCACAAAAGCTCCTGTGCTTCCTTACCCCTTCAGCCACACCCATTGCTCCTTTGACTGGAGATCCACCCCATTCTTGAACTGATGCTACCTATTCCCTATAGCCATGTGAGAGAGCATTTTTCATTGTTAAGGACCAAAAAAATAAAACGATCAAATTGCTGATCCTACTGCGACTGAGAATTGATTGTATGAAGGGATTCTATGCCAAGCAACGAAGGGTTTTAAGTGTCCTTTACTGATCACTTAATTGTCCCAATAACCCAGTGTGTCATATACTACTGAGGTTCAGAGAGGGGACACAACTTGCCCCAAGATCACACAGCTAGTGAATTTCAGAGCTCCCATTCCAAGCCAAGGTTGTCTCATTACCCACTGATGTGAAAATAACTACCACTCCTACCACTACGATGACTTCTGCTTCTTCATTTCTGAGAGAGAGAAAGAGCGAGGGCACACACACATGCAAGCGGGGGAGGGGCAGGGAGAGAGAGATTCCTAGACAGCCTTCCCACTCAAGTGCACAACCAGACGCTGGGCTGGATTTCACAGACCATGGGACCACGCCCTGAGCCGAAATCAAGAGTCAGACGTTGACCTGACTAAGCCACACAGGCACCCTTCCCTTGTGCAAGGAACTTCTAGGCAAGCTGCTGTAAGGATCCCAGAAGGGCTTGACAAAATTTTCTCATAGGTCACGTTCTAGTTTGGATGCAAGGATTATGGTGATGCCTAGCTGAGGTAAAGTCCCAGCAAAGCATGGAGGGCAGCCTTTCAGGGTCTCCAACGATTCCCTTCGTGGGTACACCTCGTTTTGTGTTCCATACTCTACCACTGGATTAGAGTCAGGAACTCCTGCCTCACTTCGAAAGGACAGAATATGGCCCGAGAGATAGATAGCATGTCCCTTCTGAGGCTCGTAGACAAAGACACTGGTCTCCTCTTGGGCTTGCTCTCGCTCCCTCACCATTGGTTTCGAGGGAAGCCGCCTGCTCCTTGTGGGCTGTATGATGGAGAGGCCCATGTGGCAAGGAATGAATATTTCTTGCTCACCGCAATGGAGGACCTCTGGCTGCTAGGAGCCACCCGAGTGAGCACACAAGCAGATTTCCCGCCAACAAGCCTGGAGATGACTGAAGACCTACATGACATCTTGACTGCAGCCTTGTGAGAGATCCTGAGACACAGGTCCCTGGCTAGATGCACCTGGATGCCTGGCCCACGGAAACCATATGCGGTTATCAATTGGTGTTGTCGGAAGCCCTCTGGGTTGCGGAAAACATTCAAAAAAGACACAAGGGTGAAGCCACAGTTCTGGCTGCTGACCCACCCCCCTCTCCTGGGCTGGAAATTCCAGGGAAGTCAAGCGATGGTAGCAACCACTGAGAGATTAGGGTAAACAATGCCAGAAAGAGGTCCTCTATTCTGTTCTCCATGTATCTCTCTGAGAGGACATGCCCTCACCTGATCCACCCGAGCCAATAGGTGGCCCATGCAGGAGGAGACAACTGGCCGTGTGGTCCAAGTCGGCTGAGAGCACTAGACCCAGCGTCGCAGAGCCTCCTTGAAGCAAGAAAAAGAGCCCAGAAGTTCCCTGGTGTCCCTAGAGAAGGCACAGAAATTAGATGAGTTGAAAGCCTGGGACCTGGTCATTGGGCTTCTGGGCAAGAGGGGAGATGGCCTGTGGAAGGGACACTGCCTGCAACCCCTCTTGGACCAGACACCACCTGTCTGCTTTGGGATACTGAGGATTAAGACGAGAGTGAACTAGTGTAGAAGAGATGGTGTTCTAATGCTTGGCAGGTTTAAAGCGATTGAAATTGTTGACATTCCTATTCTCCTTGTCCTCAGGACCACCATTAAGGGGAAGGGGCTTTCAAAGAAGCAAGAGGAGTTTATCACTTACATCAGCCCTGTCAAGTGTCAATATCCAACCACTCCAGTCCCTTCCACCCCCTTGGCAGCCCCACTGCTTTCATAAGGACACAGATACATTCCCCTACAGGCTTTGGAGCAAACGTTAAGTTTTGATTTCTCTAAGATAAATGCCATAGTGCCATGACCTGCTCCTAAGGCGGTAGCAAGTCTAGTTCTCAAAGAATCTGTGTGGAAGGGTTGAGCCACTCTATTGGACACCTGAAATTGATATTATACTGCATGTGAACGGGAATGTAACTCACGGCTTGGAAAAGGAAAAGAAACTCTTAACTGTTTTCAAGAGTCAGCTCTATCATTTTCCATTCCCAACTGTGATGTGGGAGTGATCCAGTCATTCCACATCCTGCCTTGCATTTGGTGGTGGGGTCTCTCTCTCCCTCTCTGGCGCATTTGGTTTGAATCACTGTGATAGGTGTGCAGTGAGAGCTCACTGGAGTTTTCATTTGAATTGCCCCAATGGCAACTTTCTATGTGGTTTCCATCTGTCTACGCTTTGGTAAAGGTGGCAGGCCCTTTACTCTTTCCCCACCCCCTTCTATTTCCTTTTGCTAACTAGATTGCATGCTTACATGGGGATCAAATTCTGAGTTTCCATGCTTCAGACAGGAGTCCTCTATTAGCTATGTGATTTGGACCTATTTCCTCCAAGTTGGTAGCTTGTCTTTTGGGTCTTCTTAAGGAGGTCTTTCACACGGCACAGATTTACAATTCTGATTTTTGGATAAAGTCTAATTAATCAACTTTACCTTAGGGAAAATAATTTGATGTTCGACTGGAGGATTCTTTACCTAGCTTTCCATTCTGGAAATTTTTCCCCACATTTTCCCTAAAAGATTTATCATTTTCCATGTAAGGCAGTGATTAATTTTGAGCTACTTTTTAAAATACTCTTTTTTTCTTTTTGTCCTTTGGGAGAGTGAACATGTGCATGAGCGGGCAGGGGCCTGGAGGGAGAAGGGAAAAGAGCATCCTCAAGCAGCCTCGCCAGTGAGCTTGGAGCCTGACTTTGTCCCGGGACGCTGAGAGCTTGACAAGAGCCGAAATCAAGAGCTGGCTGCCGCACAGGCTGCCTCACCCAGGCAGCCTGAGTTAAGTTTTGTATAGGGTTTGATACTTAGATTGTGGTCCCCGGCCTCCTCGTCCTCCACCTCCTCCTCCCCTCTCCCGCTCCCTCTTATGCTTCTCCTTCTTCTTTCATGCCTATGCATGTCCACTTGCTCTAGCACCATTTATTCAAAACGCTGTCACTCCTCCACTGAACGGCTTTTTACCTTTGTCAAGGCCCCATTCGACATATGGGTGTAGTTCACTTTCTGGGTCCTTGATTCTGTTCCACTTATCCATCTTTATTCTGTTCCATTGGTCTAGCTCTTCACCAACACCACGCACTTTTGATTACTGTAGACGAATATCTTGAAATGGGGTAGAAGGATTCTTCTGGTTTTCTTCTTTAGTTTTAGTTTCTCCTCTTTTTCTAGGTTCTAAAATAGAAAGATTATAGTTTTGAGACTCCTTTTCTTTTTAGAGAGAGAGACAGAGACAGAGAAAGGGAGAGAGAGATGATTAAGCAGCCACCATGCCCAGCACCAGCACAATGCAGGTTCAGCCTCACTATCCCAAGGTTGACCATGACCCGAGTCAAAATCAAGAGTTGGACTAACTGACTGAGCCACCCAGATGCTCCTCCTCCTTTCTAATGTATGCATTGAGTGCTATAAATTGAGCTCTCTGTTGATTTAGCTGTGTCCCACCAATTTTAATACGTTGTAGTTTTATTTTCCTTCCGTTCAGTGCACTGAAATTTTATCTTTTGTCTCCGATAATCTAGAAAGTTACTTTCTACGTGTTTAGATTTTGTTATGTTTCTCCCTTTGATATCTAGTTTCATTTTTAACTTTTTTTTATAAGTGTCAAAGTTTAATTCCAAGACAATGCTACAGAGGGTTGCATTTTTTTCAGGTACACAATATAGAGATTCTCCTCCGCTGACCAACGACTGTTAGCTCCTGTTGCCAGGCACTGGTTTGCATTGGAGACGGAACCCTCGTAGGGGTTCCAAGCAGTTTCTAGTGGCCGAGAGGACACTGGTGATCAGAGACAAAGCCCCCAGGCTCTCTGGAGCCAGCTGGTGGCCATTACAATGTCTCCCCACACAGTTCTGGAGCCGCTGTGGGCTCTCCGGGAACAGCTGTGGGCTTCTGGGTTGCCGATAATCGAACGTTGGCCACATGGGCCACGAGACTCTGGGTTTGGCTGGGAGATCCTCGTGTGCACTGTGTTGCTGGTGTTCATTCCAGTAAAGTGTGGACTCCGCTTAAGAGGAAGAAAGGGGCACTGTGCCCAGAATGAAGTATCTGGAAAAGACATGGAGAAGACCGACCCGGATGCACCAGCCCATGGAGCCGCCGCATCATCGGAGCACAAGGCCAGTACTCTCCCGCTACAGATCCTTGCTCTGGCTGCCCTGAATCAAGATGTCGGGTACTTTTCTGTGGGAGACGCTACGCAACTGCTGAAGGGAGTTCGGCAAAGGCTGTTGAAGAAGAGCCCTCACCAGCTCACCGATGAAAATCCCATTTGTGGAGCAGCCCAGGACGATGGAGAACCCCCTGCGAGGAATATGCCAGAAGACTTCAAGGACAGCCCTGATCTGCGGGGAAGTGCAGACCCTCTGTCTCAGGACATTGGCAGCTGTGGACTGAGAGGGCAGGAAGAGGCAGGGGAGGCAGGCAGGCCAGAGCTTCCTGACGGAGGTGTGCCGTGGCAGGCCCCCGCTGAGGGCCAGAGCCAATACCACACCCTCAGCCAGATCCTACTGACGGTGATGCATCTGCTAGAGCTCCTTCGAGATCATCTGGAAGGTGGGGGCTCAAGGAGGCAGGTGCAGACTGGCTCCTCCTCCACTGATCACGTGCCCCGTGGGAGCCCCCTGAATCAAGGAAAGCCATCCAGGGCACTGAAGAAGGCACGTCAGGGGAATGAAGAGCTCCCAGGAATCACAACAATCCACCAAGCTGAGCAAGTATCTTTTCACCAGCGAAACAGCCTCCTGGAAAGGGAGATTCAGAAGCTGCACCTGAAGCTCGAGGCAGAGCCTAAGCTGTGCGAAGAGCACCTCAAACACCTGGAGAGGAAGATGATGGAGGAGAAGGCACGCTGCCTGCAAGTGAAGAACGAACTCGCCAAGGTGCGCAGGAAGGTGGATGCTGCCCACTGGAACTTAGGCCTCTACAAGAAGATGGCCGACGACCTGCACCGAGAATGGCAGAGAATCTCCTCCTTGCATGACCGAGAGCGCCGCCTGGTGGAGAACAGAAGTGAGGAGAGCCAGAAGGCTGTTCTGTGGGCAGAGAGGGAGTTCCAAAGGCTCAAGGAAGAAAACCATTGCCTCAGGCAGAAGCTGGCCAAATCTGGGCACAAGGTCCAGCCTGTCTCCGGGGGGCCTACTGCTCCTGCTCCTGCTCCTGCTCCAGCTCCAGCTCCTGCTCCTGCTCTTCTGGGCACAGCCTCCAAATGCCCTCAAGGGCCACAGGCTCCCCTGAAAGCCCAGAAGCCCAAGAAGGGAGCAAGGGTGCACTGGCCAGACTCCAAGTTCTCGGGTCCCCTGCAGGTCTGATTCCCTTTCCCAGCAGCCACCAACACTCACAACCAGAGCACAAAAGCTCCTGTGCTTCCTTACCCCTTCAGCCACACCCATTGCTCCTTTGACTGGAGATCCACCCCATTCTTGAACTGATGCTACCTATTCCCTATAGCCATGTGAGAGAGCATTTTTCATTGTTAAGGACCAAAAAAATAAAACGATCAAATTGCTGATCCTACTGCGACTGAGAATTGATTGTATGAAGGGATTCTATGCCAAGCAACGAAGGGTTTTAAGTGTCCTTTACTGATCACTTAATTGTCCCAATAACCCAGTGTGTCATATACTACTGAGGTTCAGAGAGGGGACACAACTTGCCCCAAGATCACACAGCTAGTGAATTTCAGAGCTCCCATTCCAAGCCAAGGTTGTCTCATTACCCACTGATGTGAAAATAACTACCACTCCTACCACTACGATGACTTCTGCTTCTTCATTTCTGAGAGAGAGAAAGAGCGAGGGCACACACACATGCAAGCGGGGGAGGGGCAGGGAGAGAGAGATTCCTAGACAGCCTTCCCACTCAAGTGCACAACCAGACGCTGGGCTGGATTTCACAGACCATGGGACCACGCCCTGAGCCGAAATCAAGAGTCAGACGTTGACCTGACTAAGCCACACAGGCACCCTTCCCTTGTGCAAGGAACTTCTAGGCAAGCTGCTGTAAGGATCCCAGAAGGGCTTGACAAAATTTTCTCATAGGTCACGTTCTAGTTTGGATGCAAGGATTATGGTGATGCCTAGCTGAGGTAAAGTCCCAGCAAAGCATGGAGGGCAGCCTTTCAGGGTCTCCAACGATTCCCTTCGTGGGTACACCTCGTTTTGTGTTCCATACTCTACCACTGGATTAGAGTCAGGAACTCCTGCCTCACTTCGAAAGGACAGAATATGGCCCGAGAGATAGATAGCATGTCCCTTCTGAGGCTCGTAGACAAAGACACTGGTCTCCTCTTGGGCTTGCTCTCGCTCCCTCACCATTGGTTTCGAGGGAAGCCGCCTGCTCCTTGTGGGCTGTATGATGGAGAGGCCCATGTGGCAAGGAATGAATATTTCTTGCTCACCGCAATGGAGGACCTCTGGCTGCTAGGAGCCACCCGAGTGAGCACACAAGCAGATTTCCCGCCAACAAGCCTGGAGATGACTGAAGACCTACATGACATCTTGACTGCAGCCTTGTGAGAGATCCTGAGACACAGGTCCCTGGCTAGATGCACCTGGATGCCTGGCCCACGGAAACCATATGCGGTTATCAATTGGTGTTGTCGGAAGCCCTCTGGGTTGCGGAAAACATTCAAAAAAGACACAAGGGTGAAGCCACAGTTCTGGCTGCTGACCCACCCCCCTCTCCTGGGCTGGAAATTCCAGGGAAGTCAAGCGATGGTAGCAACCACTGAGAGATTAGGGTAAACAATGCCAGAAAGAGGTCCTCTATTCTGTTCTCCATGTATCTCTCTGAGAGGACATGCCCTCACCTGATCCACCCGAGCCAATAGGTGGCCCATGCAGGAGGAGACAACTGGCCGTGTGGTCCAAGTCGGCTGAGAGCACTAGACCCAGCGTCGCAGAGCCTCCTTGAAGCAAGAAAAAGAGCCCAGAAGTTCCCTGGTGTCCCTAGAGAAGGCACAGAAATTAGATGAGTTGAAAGCCTGGGACCTGGTCATTGGGCTTCTGGGCAAGAGGGGAGATGGCCTGTGGAAGGGACACTGCCTGCAACCCCTCTTGGACCAGACACCACCTGTCTGCTTTGGGATACTGAGGATTAAGACGAGAGTGAACTAGTGTAGAAGAGATGGTGTTCTAATGCTTGGCAGGTTTAAAGCGATTGAAATTGTTGACATTCCTATTCTCCTTGTCCTCAGGACCACCATTAAGGGGAAGGGGCTTTCAAAGAAGCAAGAGGAGTTTATCACTTACATCAGCCCTGTCAAGTGTCAATATCCAACCACTCCAGTCCCTTCCACCCCCTTGGCAGCCCCACTGCTTTCATAAGGACACAGATACATTCCCCTACAGGCTTTGGAGCAAACGTTAAGTTTTGATTTCTCTAAGATAAATGCCATAGTGCCATGACCTGCTCCTAAGGCGGTAGCAAGTCTAGTTCTCAAAGAATCTGTGTGGAAGGGTTGAGCCACTCTATTGGACACCTGAAATTGATATTATACTGCATGTGAACGGGAATGTAACTCACGGCTTGGAAAAGGAAAAGAAACTCTTAACTGTTTTCAAGAGTCAGCTCTATCATTTTCCATTCCCAACTGTGATGTGGGAGTGATCCAGTCATTCCACATCCTGCCTTGCATTTGGTGGTGGGGTCTCTCTCTCCCTCTCTGGCGCATTTGGTTTGAATCACTGTGATAGGTGTGCAGTGAGAGCTCACTGGAGTTTTCATTTGAATTGCCCCAATGGCAACTTTCTATGTGGTTTCCATCTGTCTACGCTTTGGTAAAGGTGGCAGGCCCTTTACTCTTTCCCCACCCCCTTCTATTTCCTTTTGCTAACTAGATTGCATGCTTACATGGGGATCAAATTCTGAGTTTCCATGCTTCAGACAGGAGTCCTCTATTAGCTATGTGATTTGGACCTATTTCCTCCAAGTTGGTAGCTTGTCTTTTGGGTCTTCTTAAGGAGGTCTTTCACACGGCACAGATTTACAATTCTGATTTTTGGATAAAGTCTAATTAATCAACTTTACCTTAGGGAAAATAATTTGATGTTCGACTGGAGGATTCTTTACCTAGCTTTCCATTCTGGAAATTTTTCCCCACATTTTCCCTAAAAGATTTATCATTTTCCATGTAAGGCAGTGATTAATTTTGAGCTACTTTTTAAAATACTCTTTTTTTCTTTTTGTCCTTTGGGAGAGTGAACATGTGCATGAGCGGGCAGGGGCCTGGAGGGAGAAGGGAAAAGAGCATCCTCAAGCAGCCTCGCCAGTGAGCTTGGAGCCTGACTTTGTCCCGGGACGCTGAGAGCTTGACAAGAGCCGAAATCAAGAGCTGGCTGCCGCACAGGCTGCCTCACCCAGGCAGCCTGAGTTAAGTTTTGTATAGGGTTTGATACTTAGATTGTGGTCCCCGGCCTCCTCGTCCTCCACCTCCTCCTCCCCTCTCCCGCTCCCTCTTATGCTTCTCCTTCTTCTTTCATGCCTATGCATGTCCACTTGCTCTAGCACCATTTATTCAAAACGCTGTCACTCCTCCACTGAACGGCTTTTTACCTTTGTCAAGGCCCCATTCGACATATGGGTGTAGTTCACTTTCTGGGTCCTTGATTCTGTTCCACTTATCCATCTTTATTCTGTTCCATTGGTCTAGCTCTTCACCAACACCACGCACTTTTGATTACTGTAGACGAATATCTTGAAATGGGGTAGAAGGATTCTTCTGGTTTTCTTCTTTAGTTTTAGTTTCTCCTCTTTTTCTAGGTTCTAAAATAGAAAGATTATAGTTTTGAGACTCCTTTTCTTTTTAGAGAGAGAGACAGAGACAGAGAAAGGGAGAGAGAGATGATTAAGCAGCCACCATGCCCAGCACCAGCACAATGCAGGTTCAGCCTCACTATCCCAAGGTTGACCATGACCCGAGTCAAAATCAAGAGTTGGACTAACTGACTGAGCCACCCAGATGCTCCTCCTCCTTTCTAATGTATGCATTGAGTGCTATAAATTGAGCTCTCTGTTGATTTAGCTGTGTCCCACCAATTTTAATACGTTGTAGTTTTATTTTCCTTCCGTTCAGTGCACTGAAATTTTATCTTTTGTCTCCGATAATCTAGAAAGTTACTTTCTACGTGTTTAGATTTTGTTATGTTTCTCCCTTTGATATCTAGTTTCATTTTTAACTTTTTTTTATAAGTGTCAAAGTTTAATTCCAAGACAATGCTACAGAGGGTTGCATTTTTTTCAGGTACACAATATAGAGATTCTCCTCCGCTGACCAACGACTGTTAGCTCCTGTTGCCAGGCACTGGTTTGCATTGGAGACGGAACCCTCGTAGGGGTTCCAAGCAGTTTCTAGTGGCCGAGAGGACACTGGTGATCAGAGACAAAGCCCCCAGGCTCTCTGGAGCCAGCTGGTGGCCATTACAATGTCTCCCCACACAGTTCTGGAGCCGCTGTGGGCTCTCCGGGAACAGCTGTGGGCTTCTGGGTTGCCGATAATCGAACGTTGGCCACATGGGCCACGAGACTCTGGGTTTGGCTGGGAGATCCTCGTGTGCACTGTGTTGCTGGTGTTCATTCCAGTAAAGTGTGGACTCCGCTTAAGAGGAAGAAAGGGGCACTGTGCCCAGAATGAAGTATCTGGAAAAGACATGGAGAAGACCGACCCGGATGCACCAGCCCATGGAGCCGCCGCATCATCGGAGCACAAGGCCAGTACTCTCCCGCTACAGATCCTTGCTCTGGCTGCCCTGAATCAAGATGTCGGGTACTTTTCTGTGGGAGACGCTACGCAACTGCTGAAGGGAGTTCGGCAAAGGCTGTTGAAGAAGAGCCCTCACCAGCTCACCGATGAAAATCCCATTTGTGGAGCAGCCCAGGACGATGGAGAACCCCCTGCGAGGAATATGCCAGAAGACTTCAAGGACAGCCCTGATCTGCGGGGAAGTGCAGACCCTCTGTCTCAGGACATTGGCAGCTGTGGACTGAGAGGGCAGGAAGAGGCAGGGGAGGCAGGCAGGCCAGAGCTTCCTGACGGAGGTGTGCCGTGGCAGGCCCCCGCTGAGGGCCAGAGCCAATACCACACCCTCAGCCAGATCCTACTGACGGTGATGCATCTGCTAGAGCTCCTTCGAGATCATCTGGAAGGTGGGGGCTCAAGGAGGCAGGTGCAGACTGGCTCCTCCTCCACTGATCACGTGCCCCGTGGGAGCCCCCTGAATCAAGGAAAGCCATCCAGGGCACTGAAGAAGGCACGTCAGGGGAATGAAGAGCTCCCAGGAATCACAACAATCCACCAAGCTGAGCAAGTATCTTTTCACCAGCGAAACAGCCTCCTGGAAAGGGAGATTCAGAAGCTGCACCTGAAGCTCGAGGCAGAGCCTAAGCTGTGCGAAGAGCACCTCAAACACCTGGAGAGGAAGATGATGGAGGAGAAGGCACGCTGCCTGCAAGTGAAGAACGAACTCGCCAAGGTGCGCAGGAAGGTGGATGCTGCCCACTGGAACTTAGGCCTCTACAAGAAGATGGCCGACGACCTGCACCGAGAATGGCAGAGAATCTCCTCCTTGCATGACCGAGAGCGCCGCCTGGTGGAGAACAGAAGTGAGGAGAGCCAGAAGGCTGTTCTGTGGGCAGAGAGGGAGTTCCAAAGGCTCAAGGAAGAAAACCATTGCCTCAGGCAGAAGCTGGCCAACTCTGGGCCCAAGGTCCAGCCTGTCTCCGGGGGGCCTCCTGCTCCTGCTCCAGCTCCTGCTCCAGCTCCTGCTCCTGCTCTTCTGGGCACAGCCTCCAAATGCCCTCAAGGGCCACAGGCTCCCCTCAAAGCCCAGAAGCCCAAGAAGGGAGCAAGGGTGCACTGGCCAGACTCCAATTTCTCGGGTCCCCTGCAGGTCTGATTCCCTTTCCCAGCAGCCACCAACACTCACAACCAGAGCACAAAAGCTCCTGTGCTTCCTTACCCCTTCAGCCACACCCATTGCTCCTTTGACTGGAGATCCACCCCATTCTTGAACTGATGCTACCTATTCCCTATAGCCATGTGAGAGAGCATTTTTCATTGTTAAGGACCAAAAAAATAAAACGATCAAATTGCTGATCCTACTGCGACTGAGAATTGATTGTATGAAGGGATTCTATGCCAAGCAACGAAGGGTTTTAAGTGTCCTTTACTGATCACTTAATTGTCCCAATAACCCAGTGTGTCATATACTACTGAGGTTCAGAGAGGGGACACAACTTGCCCCAAGATCACACAGCTAGTGAATTTCAGAGCTCCCATTCCAAGCCAAGGTTGTCTCATTACCCACTGATGTGAAAATAACTACCACTCCTACCACTACGATGACTTCTGCTTCTTCATTTCTGAGAGAGAGAAAGAGCGAGGGCACACACACATGCAAGCGGGGGAGGGGCAGGGAGAGAGAGATTCCTAGACAGCCTTCCCACTCAAGTGCACAACCAGACGCTGGGCTGGATTTCACAGACCATGGGACCACGCCCTGAGCCGAAATCAAGAGTCAGACGTTGACCTGACTAAGCCACACAGGCACCCTTCCCTTGTGCAAGGAACTTCTAGGCAAGCTGCTGTAAGGATCCCAGAAGGGCTTGACAAAATTTTCTCATAGGTCACGTTCTAGTTTGGATGCAAGGATTATGGTGATGCCTAGCTGAGGTAAAGTCCCAGCAAAGCATGGAGGGCAGCCTTTCAGGGTCTCCAACGATTCCCTTCGTGGGTACACCTCGTTTTGTGTTCCATACTCTACCACTGGATTAGAGTCAGGAACTCCTGCCTCACTTCGAAAGGACAGAATATGGCCCGAGAGATAGATAGCATGTCCCTTCTGAGGCTCGTAGACAAAGACACTGGTCTCCTCTTGGGCTTGCTCTCGCTCCCTCACCATTGGTTTCGAGGGAAGCCGCCTGCTCCTTGTGGGCTGTATGATGGAGAGGCCCATGTGGCAAGGAATGAATATTTCTTGCTCACCGCAATGGAGGACCTCTGGCTGCTAGGAGCCACCCGAGTGAGCACACAAGCAGATTTCCCGCCAACAAGCCTGGAGATGACTGAAGACCCACATGACATCTTGACTGCAGCCTTGTGAGAGATCCTGAGACACAGGTCCCTGGCTAGATGCACCTGGATGCCTGGCCCACGGAAACCATATGCGGTTATCAATTGGTGTTGTCGGAAGCCCTCTGGGTTGCAGAAAACATTCAAAAAAGACACAAGGGTGAAGCCACAGTTCTGGCTGCTGACCCACCCCCCTCTCCTGGGCTTGAAATTCCAGGGAAGTCAAGCGATGGTAGCAACCACTGAGAGATTAGGGTAAACAATGCCAGAAAGAGGTCCTCTATTCTGTTCTCCATGTATCTCTCTGAGAGGACATGCCCTCACCTGATTCACCCGAGCCAATAGGTGGCCCATGCAGGAGGAGACAACTGGCCGTGTGGTCCAAGTCGGCTGAGAGCACTAGACCCAGCGTCGCAGAGCCTCCTTGAAGCCAGAAAAAGAGCCCAGAAGTTCCCTGGTGTCCCTAGAGAAGGCACAGAAATTAGATGAGTTGAAAGCCTGGGACCTGGTCATTGGGCTTCTGGGCAAGAGGGGAGATGGCCTGTGGAAGGGACACTGCCTGCAACCCCTCTTGGACCAGACCCCACCTGTCTGCTTTGGGATACTGAGGATTAAGACGAGAGTGAACTAGTGTAGAAGAGATGGTGTTCTAATGCTTGGCAGGTTTAAAGCGATTGAAATTGTTGACATTCCTATTCTCCTTGTCCTCAGGACCACCATTAAGGGGAAGGGGCTTTCAAAGAAGCAAGAGGAGTTTATCACTTACAGCAGCCCTGTCAAGTGTCAATATCCAACCACTCCAGTCCCTTCCACCCCCTTGGCAGCCCCACTGCTTTCATAAGGACACAGATACATTCCCCTACAGGCTTTGGAGCAAACGTTAAGTTTTGATTTCTCTAAGATAAATGCCATAGTGCCATGACCTGCTCCTAAGGCGGTAGCAAGTCTAGTTCTCAAAGAATCTGTGTGGAAGGGTTGAGCCACTCTATTGGACACCTGAAATTGATATTATACTGCATGTGAACGGGAATGTAACTCACGGCTTGGAAAAGGAAAAGAAACTCTTAACTGTTTTCAAGAGTCAGCTCTATCATTTTCCATTCCCAACTGTGATGTGGGAGTGATCCAGTCATTCCACATCCTGCCTTGCATTTGGTGGTGGGGTCTCTCTCTCCCTCTCTGGCGCATTTGGTTTGAATCACTGTGATAGGTGTGCAGTGAGAGCTCACTGGAGTTTTCATTTGAATTGCCCCAATGGCAACTTTCTATGTGGTTTCCATCTGTCTACGCTTTGGTAAAGTTGGCAGGCCCTTTCCTTTTTCCCCACCCCCTTCTATTTCCTTTTGCTAACTAGATTGCATGCTTACATGGGGATCACATTCTGAGTTTCCATGCTTCAGACAGGAGTCCTCTATTAGCTATGTGATTTGGACCTATTTCCTCCAAGTTGGTAGCTTGTCTTTTGGGTCTTCTTAAGGAGGTCTTTCACACGGCACAGATTTACAATTCTGATTTTTGGATAAAGTCTAATTAATCAACTTTACCTTAGGGAAAATAATTTGATGTTCGACTGGAGGATTCTTTACCTAGCTTTCCATTCTGGAAATTTTTCCCCACATTTTCCCTATAAGATTTATCATTTTCCATGTAAGGCAGTGATTAATTTTGAGCTACTTTTTAAAATACTCTTTTTTTCTTTTTTTCCTTTGGGAGAGTGAACATGTGCATGAGCGGGCAGGGGCCTGGAGGGAGAAGGGAAAAGAGCATCCTCAAGCAGCCTCGCCAGTGAGCTTGGGGCCTGACTTTGTCCCGGGACGCTGAGAGCTTGACAAGAGCCGAAATCAAGAGCTGGCTGCCGCACAGGCTGCCTCACCCAGGCAGCCTGAGTTAAGTTTTGTATAGGGTTTGATACTTAGATTGTGGTCCCCGGCCTCCTCGTCCTCCACCTCCTCCTCCCCTCTCCCGCTCCCTCTTATGCTTCTCCTTCTTCTTTCATGCCTATGCATGTCCACTTGCTCTAGCACCATTTATTCAAAACGCTGTCACTCCTCCACTGAACGGCTTTTTACCTTTGTCAAGGCCCCATTCGACATATGGGTGTAGTTCACTTTCTGGGTCCTTGATTCTGTTCCACTTATCCATCTTTATTCTGTTCCATTGGTCTAGCTCTTCACCAACACCACGCACTTTTGATTACTGTAGACGAATATCTTGAAATGGGGTAGAAGGATTCTTCTGGTTTTCTTCTTTAGTTTTAGTTTCTCCTCTTTTTCTAGGTTCTAAAATAGAAAGATTATAGTTTTGAGACTCCTTTTCTTTTTAGAGAGAGAGACAGAGACAGAGAAAGGGAGAGAGAGATGATTAAGCAGCCACCATGCCCAGCACCAGCACAATGCAGGTTCAGCCTCACTATCCCAAGGTTGACCATGACCCGAGTCAAAATCAAGAGTTGGACTAACTGACTGAGCCACCCAGATGCTCCTCCTCCTTTCTAATGTATGCATTGAGTGCTATAAATTGAGCTCTCTGTTGATTTAGCTGTGTCCCACCAATTTTAATACGTTGTAGTTTTATTTTCCTTCCGTTCAGTGCACTGAAATTTTATCTTTTGTCTCCGATAATCTAGAAAGTTACTTTCTACGTGTTTAGATTTTGTTATGTTTCTCCCTTTGATATCTAGTTTCATTTTTAACTTTTTTTTATAAGTGTCAAAGTTTAATTCCAAGACAATGCTACAGAGGGTTGCATTTTTTTTCAGGTACACAATATAGAGATTCTCCTCCGCTGCCCAACGACTGTTAGCTCCTGTTGCCAGGCACTGATTTGCCTTGGAGTCTCGGGTGCACCTCCCCCACCCCTACTCCCTTCAGCTCCTGTTGCCAGGCACTGGTTTGCATTGGAGACGGAACCCTCGTAGGGGTTCCAAGCAGTTTCTAGTGGCCGAGAGGACACTGGTGATCAGAGACAAAGCCCCCAGGCTCTCTGGAGCCAGCTGGTGGCCATTACAATGTCTCCCCACACAGTTCTGGAGCCGCTGTGGGCTCTCCGGGAACAGCTGTGGGCTTCTGGGTTGCCGATAATCGAACGTTGGCCACATGGGCCACGAGACTCTGGGTTTGGCTGGGAGATCCTCGTGTGCACTGTGTTGCTGGTGTTCATTCCAGTAAAGTGTGGACTCCGCTTAAGAGGAAGAAAGGGGCACTGTGCCCAGAATGAAGTATCTGGAAAAGACATGGAGAAGACCGACCCGGATGCACCAGCCCATGGAGCCGTCGCATCATCGGAGTACAAGGCCAGTCCTCTCCCGCTACAGATCCTTGCTCTGGCTGCCCTGAATCAAGATGTCGGGTACTTTTCTGTGGGAGACGCTACGCAACTGCTGAAGGGAGTTTGGCAAAGGCTGTTGAAGAAGAGCCCTCACCAGCTCACCGATGAAAATCCCATCTGTGGAGCAGCCCAGGACGATGGAGAACCCCCTGCGAGGAATATGCCAGAAGACTTCAAGGACAGCCCTGATCTGCGGGGAAGTGCAGACCCTCTGTCTCAGGACATTGGCAGCTGTGGACTGAGAGGGCAGGAAGAGGCAGGGGAGGCAGGCAGGCCAGAGCTTCCTGACGGAGGTGTGCCGTGGCAGGCCCCCGCTGAGGGCCAGAGCCAACACCACACCCTCAGCCAGATCCTACTGACGGTGATGCATCTGCTAGAGCTCCTTCGAGATCATCTGGAAGGTGGGGGCTCAAGGAGGCAGGTGCAGACTGGCTCCTCCTCCACTGATCACGTGCCCCGTGGGAGCCCCCTGAATCAAGGAAAGCCATCCAGGGCACTGAAGAAGGCACGTCAGGGGAATGAAGAGCTCCCAGGAAACACAACAATCCACCAAGCTGAGCAAGTATCTTTTCACCAGCGAAACAGCCTCCTGGAAAGGGAGATTCAGAAGCTGCACCTGAAGCTCGAGGCAGAGCCTAAGCTGTGCGAAGAGCACCTCAAACACCTGGAGAGGAAGATGATGGAGGAGAAGGCACGCTGCCTGCAAGTGAAGAACGAACTCGCCAAGGTGCGCAGGAAGGTGGATGCTGCCCACTGGAACTTAGGCCTCTACAAGAAGATGGCCGAGGACCTGCACCAAGAATGGCAGAGAATCTCCTCCTTGCATGACCGAGAGCGCCTCCTGGTGGAGAACAGAAGTGAGGAGAGCCAGAAGGCTGTTCTGTGGGCAGAGAGGGAGTTCCAAAGGCTCAAGGAAGAAAACCATTGCCTCAGGCAGAAGCTGGCCAACTCTGGGCCCAAGGTCCAGCCTGTCTCCGGGGGGCCTCCTGCTCCTGCTCCTGCTCCTGCTCCAGCTCCAGCTCCTGCTCCTGCTCTTCTGGGCACAGCCTCCAAATGCCCTCAAGGGCCACAGGCTCCCCTCAAAGCCCAGAAGCCCAAGAAGGGAGCAAGGGTGCACTGGCCAGACTCCAAGTTCTCGGGTCCCCTGCAGGTCTGATTCCCTTTCCCAGCAGCCACCAACACTCACAACCAGAGCACAAAAGCTCCTGTGCTTCCTTACCCCTTCAGCCACACCCATTGCTCCTTTGACTGGAGATCCACCCCATTCTTGAACTGATGCTACCTATTCCCTATAGCCATGTGAGAGAGCATTTTTCATTGTTAAGGACCAAAAAAATAAAACGATCAAATTGCTGATCCTACTGCGACTGAGAATTGATTGTATGAAGGGATTCTATGCCAAGCAACCAAGGGTTTTAAGTGTCCTTTACTGATCACTTAATTGTCCCAATAACCCAGTGTGTCCTATACTACTGAGGTTCAGAGAGGGGACACAACTTGCCCCAAGATCACACAGCTAGTGAATTTCAGAGCTCCCATTCCAAGCCAAGGTTGTCTCATTACCCACTGATGTGAAAATAACTACCACTCCTACCACTACGATGACTTCTGCTTCTTCATTTCTGAGGGAGAGAAAGAGCGAGGGCACACACACATGCAAGCGGGAGAGGGGCAGGGAGAGAGAGATTCCTAGACAGCCTTCCCACTCAAGTGCACAACCAGACGCTGGGCTGGATTTCACAGACCATGGGACCACGCCCTGAGCCGAAATCAAGAGTCAGACGTTGACCTGACTAAGCCACACAGGCACCCTTCCCTTGTGCAAGGAACTTCTAGGCAAGCTGCTGTAAGGATCCCAGAAGGGCTTGACAAAATTTTCTCATAGGTCACGTTCTAGTTTGGATGCAAGGATTATGGTGATGCCTAGCTGAGGTAAAGTCCCAGCAAAGCATGGAGGGCAGCCTTTCAGGGTCTCCAACGATTCCCTTCATGGGTACACCTCGTTTTGTGTTCCATACTCTACCACTGGATTAGAGTCAGGAACTCCTGCCTCACTTCGAAAGGACAGAATATGGCCCGAGAGATAGATAGCATGTCCCTTCTGAGGCTCGTAGACAAAGACACTGGTCTCCTCTTGGGCTTGCTCTCGCTCCCTCACCATTGGTTTCGAGGGAAGCCGCCTGCTCCTTGTGGGCTGTATGATGGAGAGGCCCATGTGGCAAGGAATGAATATTTCTTGCTCACCGCAATGGAGGACCTCTGGCTGCTAGGAGCCACCCGAGTGAGCACACAAGCAGATTTCCCGCCAACAAGCCTGGAGATGACTGAAGACCCACATGACATCTTGACTGCAGCCTTGTGAGAGATCCTGAGACACAGGTCCCTGGCTAGATGCACCTGGATGCCTGGCCCACGGAAACCATATGCGGTTATCAATTGGTGTTGTCGGAAGCCCTCTGGGTTGCGGAAAACATTCAAAAAAGACACAAGGGTGAAGCCACAGTTCTGGATGCTGACCCACCCCCCTCTCCTGGGCTTGAAATTCCAGGGAAGTCAAGCGATGGTAGCAACCACTGAGAGATTAGGGTAAACAATGCCAGAAAGAGGTCCTCTATTCTGTTCTCCATGTATCTCTCTGAGAGGACATGCCCTCACCTGATCCACCCGAGCCAATAGGTGGCCCATGCAGGAGGAGACAACTGGCCGTGTGGTCCAAGTCGGCTGAGAGCACTAGACCCAGCGTCGCAGAGCCTCCTTGAAGCCAGAAAAAGAGCCCAGAAGTTCCCTGGTGTCCCTAGAGAAGGCACAGAAATTAGATGAGTTGAAAGCCTGGGACCTGGTCATTGGGCTTCTGGGCAAGAGGGGAGATGGCCTGTGGAAGGGACACTGCCTGCAACCCCTCTTGGACCAGACCCCACCTGTCTGCTTTGGGATACTGAGGATTAAGACGAGAGTGAACTAGTGTAGAAGAGATGGTGTTCTAATGCTTGGCAGGTTGAAAGCGATTGAAATCGTTGACATTCCTATTCTCCTCGTCCTCAGGACCACCATTAAGGGGAAGGGGCCTTCAAAGAAGCAAGAGGAGTTTATCACTTACAGCAGCCATGTCAAGTGTCAATATCCAACCACTCCAGTCCCTTCCACCCCCTTGGCAGCCCCAATGCTTTCATAAGGACACAGATACATTCCCCTACAGGCTTTGGAGCAAACGTTAAGTTTTGATTTCTCTAAGATAAATGCCATAGTGCCATGACCTGCTCCTAAGGCGGTAGCAAGTCTAGTTCTCAAAGAATCTGTGTGGAAGGGTTGAGCCACTCTATTGGACACCTGAAATTGATATTATACTGCATGTGAACGGGAATGTAACTCACGGCTTGGAAAAGGAAAAGAAACTCTTAACTGTTTTCAAGAGTCAGCTCTATCATTTTCCATTCCCAACTGTGATGCGGGAGTGATCCAGTCATTCCACATCCTGCCTTGCATTTGGTGGTGGGGTCTCTCTCTCCCTCTCTGGCGCATTTGGTTTGAATCACTGTGATAGGTGTGCAGTGAGAGCTCACTGGAGTTTTCATTTGAATTGCCCCAATGGCAACTTTCTATGTGGTTTCCATCTGTCTACGCTTTGGTAAAGTTGGCAGGCCCTTTACTTTTTCCCCACCCCCCTTCTATTTCCTTTTGCTAACTAGATTGCATGCTTACATGGGGATCAAATTCTGAGTTTCCATGCTTCAGACAGGAGTCCTCTATTAGCTATGTGATTTGGACCTATTTCCTCCAAGTTGGTAGCTTGTCTTTTGGGTCTTCTTAAGGAGGTCTTTCACACGGCACAGATTTACAATTCTGATTGTTGGATAAAGTCTAATTAATCAACTTTACCTTAGGGAAAATAATTTGATGTTCGACTGGAGGATTCTTTACCTAGCTTTCCATTCTGGAAATTTTTCCCCACATTTTCCCTATAAGATTTATCATTTTCCATGTAAGGCAGTGATTAATTTTGAGCTACTTTTTAAAATACTCTTTTTTTCTTTTTGTCCTTTGGGAGAGTGAACATGTGCATGAGCGGGCAGGGGCCTGGAGGGAGAAGGGAAAAGAGCATCCTCAAGCAGCCTCGCCAGTGAGCTTGGAGCCTGACTTTGTCCCGGGACGCTGAGAGCTTGACAAGAGCCGAAATCAAGAGCTGGCTGCCGCACAGGCTGCCTCACCCAGGCAGCCTGAGTTAAGTTTTGTATAGGGTTTGATACTTAGATTGTGGTCCCCGGCCTCCTCGTCCTCCACCTCCTCCTCCCCTCTCCCGCTCCCTCTTCTGCTTCTCCTTCTTCTTTCATGCCTATGCATGTCCACTTGCTCTAGCACCATTTATTCAAAACGCTGTCACTCCTCCACTGAACGGCTTTTTACCTTTGTCAAGGCCCCATTCGACATATGGGTGTAGTTCACTTTCTGGGTCCTTGATTCTGTTCCACTTATCCATCTTTATTCTGTTCCATTGGTCTAGCTCTTCACCAACACCACACACTTTTGATTACTGTAGACGAAAATCTTGAAATGGGGTAGGAGTATTCTTCTGGTTTTCTTCTTTAGTTTTAGTTTCTCCTCTTTTTCTAGGTTCTAAAATAGAAAGATTATAGTTTTGAGACTCCTTTTCTTTTTAGAGAGAGAGACAGAGACAGAGACAGAGAAAGGGAGAGAGAGATGATTAAGCAGCCACCATGCCCAGCACCAGCACAATGCAGGTTCAGCCTCACTATCCCAAGGTTGACCATGACCCGAGTCAAAATCAAGAGTTGGACTAACTGACTGAGCCACCCAGATGCTCCTCCTCCTTTCTAATGTATGCATTGAGTGCTATAAATTGAGCTCTCTGTTGATTTAGCTGTGTCCCACCAATTTTAATACGTTGTAGTTTTATTTTCCTTCCGTTCAGTGCACTGAAATTTTATCTTTTGTCTCCGATAATCTAGAAAGTTACTTTCTCCGTGTTTAGATTTTGTTATGTTTCTCCCTTTGATATCTAGTTTCATTTTTAACTTTTTTTTATAAGTGTCAAAGTTTAATTCCAAGACAATGCTACAGAGGGTTGCATTTTTTTCAGGTACACAATATAGAGATTCTCCTCCGCTGCCCAACGACTGTTAGCTCCTGTTGCCAGGCACTGATTTGCCTTGGAGTCTCGGGTGCACCTCCCCCACCCCTACTCCCTTCAGCTCCTGTTGCCAGGCACTGGTTTGCATTGGAGACGGAACCCTCGTAGGGGTTCCAAGCAGTTTCTAGTGGCCGAGAGGACACTGGTGATCAGAGACAAAGCCCCCAGGCTCTCTGGAGCCAGCTGGTGGCCATTACAATGTCTCCCCACACAGTTCTGGAGCCGCTGTGGGCTCTCCGGGAACAGCTGTGGGCTTCTGGGTTGCCGATAATCGAACGTTGGCCACATGGGCCACGAGACTCTGGGTTTGGCTGGGAGATCCTCGTGTGCACTGTGTTGCTGGTGTTCATTCCAGTAAAGTGTGGACTCCGCTTAAGAGGAAGAAAGGGGCACTGTGCCCAGAATGAAGTATCTGGAAAAGACATGGAGAAGACCGACCCGGATGCACCAGCCCATGGAGCCGCCGCATCATCGGAGCACAAGGCCAGTCCTCTCCCGCTACAGATCCTTGCTCTGGCTGCCCTGAATCAAGATGTCGGGTACTTTTCTGTGGGAGACGCTACGCAACTGCTGAAGGGAGTTCGGCAAAGGCTGTTGAAGAAGAGCCCTCACCAGCTCACCGATGAAAATCCCATTTGTGGAGCAGCCCAGGACGATGGAGAACCCCCTGCGAGGAATATGCCAGAAGACTTCAAGGACAGCCCTGATCTGCGGGGAAGTGCAGACCCTCTGTCTCAGGACATTGGCAGCTGTGGACTGAGAGGGCAGGAAGAGGCAGGGGAGGCAGGCAGGCCAGAGCTTCCTGACGGAGGTGTGCCGTGGCAGGCCCCCGCTGAGGGCCAGAGCCAATACCACACCCTCAGCCAGATCCTACTGACGGTGATGCATCTGCTAGAGCTCCTTCGAGATCATCTGGAAGGTGGGGGCTCAAGGAGGCAGGTGCAGACTGGCTCCTCCTCCACTGATCACGTGCCCCGTGGGAGCCCCCTGAATCAAGGAAAGCCATCCAGGGCACTGAAGAAGGCACGTCAGGGGAATGAAGAGCTCCCAGGAATCACAACAATCCACCAAGCTGAGCAAGTATCTTTTCACCAGCGAAACAGCCTCCTGGAAAGGGAGATTCAGAAGCTGCACCTGAAGCTCGAGGCAGAGCCTAAGCTGTGCGAAGAGCACCTCAAACACCTGGAGAGGAAGATGATGGAGGAGAAGGCACGCTGCCTGCAAGTGAAGAACGAACTCGCCAAGGTGCGCAGGAAGGTGGATGCTGCCCACTGGAACTTAGGCCTCTACAAGAAGATGGCCGACGACCTGCACCGAGAATGGCAGAGAATCTCCTCCTTGCATGACCGAGAGCGCCGCCTGGTGGAGAACAGAAGTGAGGAGAGCCAGAAGGCTGTTCTGTGGGCAGAGAGGGAGTTCCAAAGGCTCAAGGAAGAAAACCATTGCCTCAGGCAGAAGCTGGCCAACTCTGGGCCCAAGGTCCAGCCTGTCTCCGGGGGGCCTCCTGCTCCTGCTCCAGCTCCTGCTCCAGCTCCTGCTCCTGCTCTTCTGGGCACAGCCTCCAAATGCCCTCAAGGGCCACAGGCTCCCCTCAAAGCCCAGAAGCCCAAGAAGGGAGCAAGGGTGCACTGGCCAGACTCCAATTTCTCGGGTCCCCTGCAGGTCTGATTCCCTTTCCCAGCAGCCACCAACACTCACAACCAGAGCACAAAAGCTCCTGTGCTTCCTTACCCCTTCAGCCACACCCATTGCTCCTTTGACTGGAGATCCACCCCATTCTTGAACTGATGCTACCTATTCCCTATAGCCATGTGAGAGAGCATTTTTCATTGTTAAGGACCAAAAAAATAAAACGATCAAATTGCTGATCCTACTGCGACTGAGAATTGATTGTATGAAGGGATTCTATGCCAAGCAACGAAGGGTTTTAAGTGTCCTTTACTGATCACTTAATTGTCCCAATAACCCAGTGTGTCATATACTACTGAGGTTCAGAGAGGGGACACAACTTGCCCCAAGATCACACAGCTAGTGAATTTCAGAGCTCCCATTCCAAGCCAAGGTTGTCTCATTACCCACTGATGTGAAAATAACTACCACTCCTACCACTACGATGACTTCTGCTTCTTCATTTCTGAGAGAGAGAAAGAGCGAGGGCACACACACATGCAAGCGGGGGAGGGGCAGGGAGAGAGAGATTCCTAGACAGCCTTCCCACTCAAGTGCACAACCAGACGCTGGGCTGGATTTCACAGACCATGGGACCACGCCCTGAGCCGAAATCAAGAGTCAGACGTTGACCTGACTAAGCCACACAGGCACCCTTCCCTTGTGCAAGGAACTTCTAGGCAAGCTGCTGTAAGGATCCCAGAAGGGCTTGACAAAATTTTCTCATAGGTCACGTTCTAGTTTGGATGCAAGGATTATGGTGATGCCTAGCTGAGGTAAAGTCCCAGCAAAGCATGGAGGGCAGCCTTTCAGGGTCTCCAACGATTCCCTTCGTGGGTACACCTCGTTTTGTGTTCCATACTCTACCACTGGATTAGAGTCAGGAACTCCTGCCTCACTTCGAAAGGACAGAATATGGCCCGAGAGATAGATAGCATGTCCCTTCTGAGGCTCGTAGACAAAGACACTGGTCTCCTCTTGGGCTTGCTCTCGCTCCCTCACCATTGGTTTCGAGGGAAGCCGCCTGCTCCTTGTGGGCTGTATGATGGAGAGGCCCATGTGGCAAGGAATGAATATTTCTTGCTCACCGCAATGGAGGACCTCTGGCTGCTAGGAGCCACCCGAGTGAGCACACAAGCAGATTTCCCGCCAACAAGCCTGGAGATGACTGAAGACCCACATGACATCTTGACTGCAGCCTTGTGAGAGATCCTGAGACACAGGTCCCTGGCTAGATGCACCTGGATGCCTGGCCCACGGAAACCATATGCGGTTATCAATTGGTGTTGTCGGAAGCCCTCTGGGTTGCAGAAAACATTCAAAAAAGACACAAGGGTGAAGCCACAGTTCTGGCTGCTGACCCACCCCCCTCTCCTGGGCTTGAAATTCCAGGGAAGTCAAGCGATGGTAGCAACCACTGAGAGATTAGGGTAAACAATGCCAGAAAGAGGTCCTCTATTCTGTTCTCCATGTATCTCTCTGAGAGGACATGCCCTCACCTGATTCACCCGAGCCAATAGGTGGCCCATGCAGGAGGAGACAACTGGCCGTGTGGTCCAAGTCGGCTGAGAGCACTAGACCCAGCGTCGCAGAGCCTCCTTGAAGCCAGAAAAAGAGCCCAGAAGTTCCCTGGTGTCCCTAGAGAAGGCACAGAAATTAGATGAGTTGAAAGCCTGGGACCTGGTCATTGGGCTTCTGGGCAAGAGGGGAGATGGCCTGTGGAAGGGACACTGCCTGCAACCCCTCTTGGACCAGACCCCACCTGTCTGCTTTGGGATACTGAGGATTAAGACGAGAGTGAACTAGTGTAGAAGAGATGGTGTTCTAATGCTTGGCAGGTTTAAAGCGATTGAAATTGTTGACATTCCTATTCTCCTTGTCCTCAGGACCACCATTAAGGGGAAGGGGCTTTCAAAGAAGCAAGAGGAGTTTATCACTTACAGCAGCCATGTCAAGTGTCAATATCCAACCACTCCAGTCCCTTCCACCCCCTTGGCAGCCCCACTGCTTTCATAAGGACACAGATACATTCCCCTACAGGCTTTGGAGCAAACGTTAAGTTTTGATTTCTCTAAGATAAATGCCATAGTGCCATGACCTGCTCCTAAGGCGGTAGCAAGTCTAGTTCTCAAAGAATCTGTGTGGAAGGGTTGAGCCACTCTATTGGACACCTGAAATTGATATTATACTGCATGTGAACGGGAATGTAACTCACGGCTTGGAAAAGGAAAAGAAACTCTTAACTGTTTTCAAGAGTCAGCTCTATCATTTTCCATTCCCAACTGTGATGTGGGAGTGATCCAGTCATTCCACATCCTGCCTTGCATTTGGTGGTGGGGTCTCTCTCTCCCTCTCTGGCGCATTTGGTTTGAATCACTGTGATAGGTGTGCAGTGAGAGCTCACTGGAGTTTTCATTTGAATTGCCCCAATGGCAACTTTCTATGTGGTTTCCATCTGTCTACGCTTTGGTAAAGTTGGCAGGCCCTTTCCTTTTTCCCCACCCCCTTCTATTTCCTTTTGCTAACTAGATTGCATGCTTACATGGGGATCACATTCTGAGTTTCCATGCTTCAGACAGGAGTCCTCTATTAGCTATGTGATTTGGACCTATTTCCTCCAAGTTGGTAGCTTGTCTTTTGGGTCTTCTTAAGGAGGTCTTTCACACGGCACAGATTTACAATTCTGATTTTTGGATAAAGTCTAATTAATCAACTTTACCTTAGGGAAAATAATTTGATGTTCGACTGGAGGATTCTTTACCTAGCTTTCCATTCTGGAAATTTTTCCCCACATTTTCCCTATAAGATTTATCATTTTCCATGTAAGGCAGTGATTAATTTTGAGCTACTTTTTAAAATACTCTTTTTATCTTTTTTTCCTTTGGGAGAGTGAACATGTGCATGAGCGGGCAGGGGCCTGGAGGGAGAAGGGAAAAGAGCATCCTCAAGCAGCCTCGCCAGTGAGCTTGGGGCCTGACTTTGTCCCGGGACGCTGAGAGCTTGACAAGAGCCGAAATCAAGAGCTGGCTGCCGCACAGGCTGCCTCACGCAGGCAGCCTGAGTTAAGTTTTGTATAGGGTTTGATACTTAGATTGTGGTCCCCGGCCTCCTCGTCCTCCACCTCCTCCTCCCCTCTCCCGCTCCCTCTTCTGCTTCTCCTTCTTCTTTCATGCCTATGCATGTCCACTTGCTCTAGCACCATTTATTCAAAACGCTGTCACTCCTCCACTGAACGGCTTTTTACCTTTGTCAAGGCCCCATTCGACATATGGGTGTAGTTCACTTTCTGGGTCCTTGATTCTGTTCCACTTATCCATCTTTATTCTGTTCCATTGGTCTAGCTCTTCACCAACACCACACACTTTTGATTACTGTAGACGAAAATCTTGAAATGGGGTAGAAGGATTCTTCTGGTTTTCTTCTTTAGTTTTAGTTTCTCCTCTTTTTCTAGGTTCTAAAATAGAAAGATTATAGTTTTGAGACTCCTTTTCTTTTTAGAGAGAGAGACAGAGACAGAGAAAGGGAGAGAGAGATGATTAAGCAGCCACCATGCCCAGCACCAGCACAATGCAGGTTCAGCCTCACTATCCCAAGGTTGACCATGACCCGAGTCAAAATCAAGAGTTGGACTAACTGACTGAGCCACCCAGATGCTCCTCCTCCTTTCTAATGTATGCATTGAGTGCTATAAATTGAGCTCTCTGTTGATTTAGCTGTGTCCCACCAATTTTAATACGTTGTAGTTTTATTTTCCTTCCGTTCAGTGCACTGAAATTTTATCTTTTGTCTCCGATAATCTAGAAAGTTACTTTCTACGTGTTTAGATTTTGTTATGTTTCTCCCTTTGATATCTAGTTTCATTTTTAACTTTTTTTTATAAGTGTCAAAGTTTAATTCCAAGACAATGCTACAGAGGGTTGCATTTTTTTCAGGTCCACAATATAGAGATTCTCCTCCGCTGCCCAACGACTGTTAGCTCCTGTTGCCAGGCACTGATTTGCCTTGGAGTCTCGGGTGCACCTCCCCCACCCCTACTCCCTTCAGCTCCTGTTGCCAGGCACTGGTTTGCATTGGAGACGGAACCCTCGTAGGGGTTCCAAGCAGTTTCTAGTGGCCGAGAGGACACTGGTGATCAGAGACAAAGCCCCCAGGCTCTCTGGAGCCAGCTGGTGGCCATTACAATGTCTCCCCACACAGTTCTGGAGCCGCTGTGGGCTCTCCGGGAACAGCTGTGGGCTTCTGGGTTGCCGATAATCGAACGTTGGCCACATGGGCCACGAGACTCTGGGTTTGGCTGGGAGATCCTCGTGTGCACTGTGTTGCTGGTGTTCATTCCAGTAAAGTGTGGACTCCGCTTAAGAGGAAGAAAGGGGCACTGTGCCCAGAATGAAGTATCTGGAAAAGACATGGAGAAGACCGACCCGGATGCACCAGCCCATGGAGCCGTCGCATCATCGGAGCACAAGGCCAGTCCTCTCCCGCTACAGATCCTTGCTCTGGCTGCCCTGAATCAAGATGTCGGGTACTTTTCTGTGGGAGACGCTACGCAACTGCTGAAGGGAGTTCGGCAAAGGCTGTTGAAGAAGAGCCCTCACCAGCTCACCGATGAAAATCCCATCTGTGGAGCAGCCCAGGACGATGGAGAACCCCCTGCGAGGAATATGCCAGAAGACTTCAAGGACAGCCCTGATCTGCGGGGAAGTGCAGACCCTCTGTCTCAGGACATTGGCAGCTGTGGACTGAGAGGGCAGGAAGAGGCAGGGGAGGCAGGCAGGCCAGAGCTTCCTGACGGAGGTGTGCCGTGGCAGGCCCCCGCTGAGGGCCAGAGCCAACACCACACCCTCAGCCAGATCCTACTGACGGTGATGCATCTGCTAGAGCTCCTTCGAGATCATCTGGAAGGTGGGGGCTCAAGGAGGCAGGTGCAGACTGGCTCCTCCTCCACTGATCACGTGCCCCGTGGGAGCCCCCTGAATCAAGGAAAGCCATCCAGGGCACTGAAGAAGGCACGTCAGGGGAATGAAGAGCTCCCAGGAAACACAACAATCCACCAAGCTGAGCAAGTATCTTTTCACCAGCGAAACAGCCTCCTGGAAAGGGAGATTCAGAAGCTGCACCTGAAGCTCGAGGCAGAGCCTAAGCTGTGCGAAGAGCACCTCAAACACCTGGAGAGGAAGATGATGGAGGAGAAGGCACGCTGCCTGCAAGTGAAGAACGAACTCGCCAAGGTGCGCAGGAAGGTGGATGCTGCCCACTGGAACTTAGGCCTCTACAAGAAGATGGCCGACGACCTGCACCGAGAATGGCAGAGAATCTCCTCCTTGCATGACCGAGAGCGCCTCCTGGTGGAGAACAGAAGTGAGGAGAGCCAGAAGGCTGTTCTGTGGGCAGAGAGGGAGTTCCAAAGGCTCAAGGAAGAAAACCATTGCCTCAGGCAGAAGCTGGCCAACTCTGGGCCCAAGGTCCAGCCTGTCTCCGGGGGGCCTCCTGCTCCTGCTCCTGCTCCTGCTCCAGCTCCAGCTCCTGCTCCTGCTCTTCTGGGCACAGCCTCCAAATGCCCTCAAGGGCCACAGGCTCCCCTGAAAGCCCAGAAGCCCAAGAAGGGAGCAAGGGTGCACTGGCCAGACTCCAAGTTCTCGGGTCCCCTGCAGGTCTGATTCCCTTTCCCAGCAGCCACCAACACTCACAACCAGAGCACAAAAGCTCCTGTGCTTCCTTACCCCTTCAGCCACACCCATTGCTCCTTTGACTGGAGATCCACCCCATTCTTGAACTGATGCTACCTATTCCCTATAGCCATGTGAGAGAGCATTTTTCATTGTTAAGGACCAAAAAAATAAAACGATCAAATTGCTGATCCTACTGCGACTGAGAATTGATTGTATGAAGGGATTCTATGCCAAGCAACCAAGGGTTTTAAGTGTCCTTTACTGATCACTTAATTGTCCCAATAACCCAGTGTGTCCTATACTACTGAGGTTCAGAGAGGGGACACAACTTGCCCCAAGATCACACAGCTAGTGAATTTCAGAGCTCCCATTCCAAGCCAAGGTTGTCTCATTACCCACTGATGTGAAAATAACTACCACTCCTACCACTACGATGACTTCTGCTTCTTCATTTCTGAGGGAGAGAAAGAGCGAGGGCACACACACATGCAAGCGGGAGAGGGGCAGGGAGAGAGAGATTCCTAGACAGCCTTCCCACTCAAGTGCACAACCAGACGCTGGGCTGGATTTCACAGACCATGGGACCACGCCCTGAGCCGAAATCAAGAGTCAGACGTTGACCTGACTAAGCCACACAGGCACCCTTCCCTTGTGCAAGGAACTTCTAGGCAAGCTGCTGTAAGGATCCCAGAAGGGCTTGACAAAATTTTCTCATAGGTCACGTTCTAGTTTGGATGCAAGGATTATGGTGATGCCTAGCTGAGGTAAAGTCCCAGCAAAGCATGGAGGGCAGCCTTTCAGGGTCTCCAACGATTCCCTTCATGGGTACACCTCGTTTTGTGTTCCATACTCTACCACTGGATTAGAGTCAGGAACTCCTGCCTCACTTCGAAAGGACAGAATATGGCCCGAGAGATAGATAGCATGTCCCTTCTGAGGCTCGTAGACAAAGACACTGGTCTCCTCTTGGGCTTGCTCTCGCTCCCTCACCATTGGTTTCGAGGGAAGCCGCCTGCTCCTTGTGGGCTGTATGATGGAGAGGCCCATGTGGCAAGGAATGAATATTTCTTGCTCACCGCAATGGAGGACCTCTGGCTGCTAGGAGCCACCCGAGTGAGCACACAAGCAGATTTCCCGCCAACAAGCCTGGAGATGACTGAAGACCCACATGACATCTTGACTGCAGCCTTGTGAGAGATCCTGAGACACAGGTCCCTGGCTAGATGCACCTGGATGCCTGGCCCACGGAAACCATATGCGGTTATCAATTGGTGTTGTCGGAAGCCCTCTGGGTTGCGGAAAACATTCAAAAAAGACACAAGGGTGAAGCCACAGTTCTGGATGCTGACCCACCCCCCTCTCCTGGGCTTGAAATTCCAGGGAAGTCAAGCGATGGTAGCAACCACTGAGAGATTAGGGTAAACAATGCCAGAAAGAGGTCCTCTATTCTGTTCTCCATGTATCTCTCTGAGAGGACATGCCCTCACCTGATCCACCCGAGCCAATAGGTGGCCCATGCAGGAGGAGACAACTGGCCGTGTGGTCCAAGTCGGCTGAGAGCACTAGACCCAGCGTCGCAGAGCCTCCTTGAAGCCAGAAAAAGAGCCCAGAAGTTCCCTGGTGTCCCTAGAGAAGGCACAGAAATTAGATGAGTTGAAAGCCTGGGACCTGGTCATTGGGCTTCTGGGCAAGAGGGGAGATGGCCTGTGGAAGGGACACTGCCTGCAACCCCTCTTGGACCAGACCCCACCTGTCTGCTTTGGGATACTGAGGATTAAGACGAGAGTGAACTAGTGTAGAAGAGATGGTGTTCTAATGCTTGGCAGGTTGAAAGCGATTGAAATCGTTGACATTCCTATTCTCCTCGTCCTCAGGACCACCATTAAGGGGAAGGGGCCTTCAAAGAAGCAAGAGGAGTTTATCACTTACAGCAGCCATGTCAAGTGTCAATATCCAACCACTCCAGTCCCTTCCACCCCCTTGGCAGCCCCAATGCTTTCATAAGGACACAGATACATTCCCCTACAGGCTTTGGAGCAAACGTTAAGTTTTGATTTCTCTAAGATAAATGCCATAGTGCCATGACCTGCTCCTAAGGCGGTAGCAAGTCTAGTTCTCAAAGAATCTGTGTGGAAGGGTTGAGCCACTCTATTGGACACCTGAAATTGATATTATACTGCATGTGAACGGGAATGTAACTCACGGCTTGGAAAAGGAAAAGAAACTCTTAACTGTTTTCAAGAGTCAGCTCTATCATTTTCCATTCCCAACTGTGATGCGGGAGTGATCCAGTCATTCCACATCCTGCCTTGCATTTGGTGGTGGGGTCTCTCTCTCCCTCTCTGGCGCATTTGGTTTGAATCACTGTGATAGGTGTGCAGTGAGAGCTCACTGGAGTTTTCATTTGAATTGCCCCAATGGCAACTTTCTATGTGGTTTCCATCTGTCTACGCTTTGGTAAAGTTGGCAGGCCCTTTACTTTTTCCCCACCCCCCTTCTATTTCCTTTTGCTAACTAGATTGCATGCTTACATGGGGATCAAATTCTGAGTTTCCATGCTTCAGACAGGAGTCCTCTATTAGCTATGTGATTTGGACCTATTTCCTCCAAGTTGGTAGCTTGTCTTTTGGGTCTTCTTAAGGAGGTCTTTCACACGGCACAGATTTACAATTCTGATTGTTGGATAAAGTCTAATTAATCAACTTTACCTTAGGGAAAATAATTTGATGTTCGACTGGAGGATTCTTTACCTAGCTTTCCATTCTGGAAATTTTTCCCCACATTTTCCCTATAAGATTTATCATTTTCCATGTAAGGCAGTGATTAATTTTGAGCTACTTTTTAAAATACTCTTTTTTTCTTTTTGTCCTTTGGGAGAGTGAACATGTGCATGAGCGGGCAGGGGCCTGGAGGGAGAAGGGAAAAGAGCATCCTCAAGCAGCCTCGCCAGTGAGCTTGGAGCCTGACTTTGTCCCGGGACGCTGAGAGCTTGACAAGAGCCGAAATCAAGAGCTGGCTGCCGCACAGGCTGCCTCACCCAGGCAGCCTGAGTTAAGTTTTGTATAGGGTTTGATACTTAGATTGTGGTCCCCGGCCTCCTCGTCCTCCACCTCCTCCTCCCCTCTCCCGCTCCCTCTTCTGCTTCTCCTTCTTCTTTCATGCCTATGCATGTCCACTTGCTCTAGCACCATTTATTCAAAACGCTGTCACTCCTCCACTGAACGGCTTTTTACCTTTGTCAAGGCCCCATTCGACATATGGGTGTAGTTCACTTTCTGGGTCCTTGATTCTGTTCCACTTATCCATCTTTATTCTGTTCCATTGGTCTAGCTCTTCACCAACACCACACACTTTTGATTACTGTAGACGAAAATCTTGAAATGGGGTAGGAGTATTCTTCTGGTTTTCTTCTTTAGTTTTAGTTTCTCCTCTTTTTCTAGGTTCTAAAATAGAAAGATTATAGTTTTGAGACTCCTTTTCTTTTTAGAGAGAGAGACAGAGACAGAGACAGAGAAAGGGAGAGAGAGATGATTAAGCAGCCACCATGCCCAGCACCAGCACAATGCAGGTTCAGCCTCACTATCCCAAGGTTGACCATGACCCGAGTCAAAATCAAGAGTTGGACTAACTGACTGAGCCACCCAGATGCTCCTCCTCCTTTCTAATGTATGCATTGAGTGCTATAAATTGAGCTCTCTGTTGATTTAGCTGTGTCCCACCAATTTTAATACGTTGTAGTTTTATTTTCCTTCCGTTCAGTGCACTGAAATTTTATCTTTTGTCTCCGATAATCTAGAAAGTTACTTTCTCCGTGTTTAGATTTTGTTATGTTTCTCCCTTTGATATCTAGTTTCATTTTTAACTTTTTTTTATAAGTGTCAAAGTTTAATTCCAAGACAATGCTACAGAGGGTTGCATTTTTTTCAGGTACACAATATAGAGATTCTCCTCCGCTGCCCAACGACTGTTAGCTCCTGTTGCCAGGCACTGATTTGCCTTGGAGTCTCGGGTGCACCTCCCCCACCCCTACTCCCTTCAGCTCCTGTTGCCAGGCACTGGTTTGCATTGGAGACGGAACCCTCGTAGGGGTTCCAAGCAGTTTCTAGTGGCCGAGAGGACACTGGTGATCAGAGACAAAGCCCCCAGGCTCTCTGGAGCCAGCTGGTGGCCATTACAATGTCTCCCCACACAGTTCTGGAGCCGCTGTGGGCTCTCCGGGATCAGCTGTGGGCTTCTGGGTTGCCGATAATCGAACGTTGGCCACATGGGCCACGAGACTCTGGGTTTGGCTGGGAGATCCTCGTGTGCACTGTGTTGCTGGTGTTCATTCCAGTAAAGTGTGGACTCCGCTTAAGAGGAAGAAAGGGGCACTGTGCCCAGAATGAAGTATCTGGAAAAGACATGGAGAAGACCGACCCGGATGCACCAGCCCATGGAGCCGTCGCATCATCGGAGCACAAGGCCAGTCCTCTCCCGCTACAGATCCTTGCTCTGGCTGCCCTGAATCAAGATGTCGGGTACTTTTCTGTGGGAGACGCTACGCAACTGCTGAAGGGAGTTCGGCAAAGGCTGTTGAAGAAGAGCCCTCACCAGCTCACCGATGAAAATCCCATCTGTGGAGCAGCCCAGGACGATGGAGAACCCCCTGCGAGGAATATGCCAGAAGACTTCAAGGACAGCCCTGATCTGCGGGGAAGTGCAGACCCTCTGTCTCAGGACATTGGCAGCTGTGGACTGAGAGGGCAGGAAGAGGCAGGGGAGGCAGGCAGGCCAGAGCTTCCTGACGGAGGTGTGCCGTGGCAGGCCCCCGCTGAGGGCCAGAGCCAACACCACACCCTCAGCCAGATCCTACTGACGGTGATGCATCTGCTAGAGCTCCTTCGAGATCATCTGGAAGGTGGGGGCTCAAGGAGGCAGGTGCAGACTGGCTCCTCCTCCACTGATCACGCGCCCCGTGGGAGCCCCCTGAATCAAGGAAAGCCATCCAGGGCACTGAAGAAGGCACGTCAGGGGAATGAAGAGCTCCCAGGAAACACAACAATCCACCAAGCGGAGCAAGTATCTTTTCACCAGCGAAACAGCCTCCTGGAAAGGGAGATTCAGAAGCTGCACCTGAAGCTCGAGGCAGAGCCTAAGCTGTGCGAAGAGCACCTCAAACACCTGGAGAGGAAGATGATGGAGGAGAAGGCACGCTGCCTGCAAGTGAAGAACGAACTCGCCAAGGTGCGCAGGAAGGTGGATGCTGCCCACTGGAACTTAGGCCTCTACAAGAAGATGGCCGACGACCTGCACCGAGAATGGCAGAGAATCTCCTCCTTGCATGACCGAGAGCGCCGCCTGGTGGAGAACAGAAGTGAGGAGAGCCAGAAGGCTGTTCTGTGGGCAGAGAGGGAGTTCCAAAGGCTCAAGGAAGAAAACCATTGCCTCAGGCAGAAGCTGGCCAACTCTGGGCCCAAGGTCCAGCCTGTCTCCGGGGGGCCTCCTGCTCCTGCTCCTGCTCCTGCTCCAGCTCCAGCTCCTGCTCCTGCTCCTGCTCTTCTGGGCACAGCCTCCAAATGCCCTCAAGGGCCACAGGCTCCCCTGAAAGCCCAGAAGCCCAAGAAGGGAGCAAGGGTGCACTGGCCAGACTCCAAGTTCTCGGGTCCCCTGCAGGTCTGATTCCCTTTCCCAGCAGCCACCAACACTCACAACCAGAGCACAAAAGCTCCTGTGCTTCCTTACCCCTTCAGCCACACCCATTGCTCCTTTGACTGGAGATCCACCCCATTCTTGAACTGATGCTACCTATTCCCTATAGCCATGTGAGAGAGCATTTTTCATTGTTAAGGACCAAAAAAATAAAACGATCAAATTGCTGATCCTACTGCGACTGAGAATTGATTGTATGAAGGGATTCTATGCCAAGCAACGAAGGGTTTTAAGTGTCCTTTACTGATCACTTAATTGTCCCAATAACCCAGTGTGTCCTATACTACTGAGGTTCAGAGAGGGGACACAACTTGCCCCAAGATCACACAGCTAGTGAATTTCAGAGCTCCCATTCCAAGCCAAGGTTGTCTCATTACCCACTGATGTGAAAATAACTACCACTCCTACCACTACGATGACTTCTGCTTCTTCATTTCTGAGAGAGAGAAAGAGCGAGGGCACACACACATGCAAGCGGGAGAGGGGCAGGGAGAGAGAGATTCCTAGACAGCCTTCCCACTCAAGTGCACAACCAGACGCTGGGCTGGATTTCACAGACCATGGAACCACGCCCTGAGCCGAAATCAAGAGTCAGACGTTGACCTGACTAAGCCACACAGGCACCCTTCCCTTGTGCAAGGAACTTCTAGGCAAGCTGCTGTAAGGATCCCAGAAGGGCTTGACAAAATTTTCTCATAGGTCACGTTCTAGTTTGGATGCAAGGATTATGGTGATGCCTAGCTGAGGTAAAGTCCCAGCAAAGCATGGAGGGCAGCCTTTCAGGGTCTCCAACGATTCCCTTCATGGGTACACCTCGTTTTGTGTTCCATACTCTACCACTGGATTAGAGTCAGGAACTCCTGCCTCACTTCGAAAGGACAGAATATGGCCCGAGAGATAGATAGCATGTCCCTTCTGAGGCTCGTAGACAAAGACACTGGTCTCCTCTTGGGCTTGCTCTCGCTCCCTCACCATTGGTTTCGAGGGAAGCCGCCTGCTCCTTGTGGGCTGTATGATGGAGAGGCCCATGTGGCAAGGAATGAATATTTCTTGCTCACCGCAATGGAGGACCTCTGGCTGCTAGGAGCCACCCGAGTGAGCACACAAGCAGATTTCCCGCCAACAAGCCTGGAGATGACTGAAGACCCACATGACATCTTGACTGCAGCCTTGTGAGAGATCCTGAGACACAGGTCCCTGGCTAGATGCACCTGGATGCCTGGCCCACGGAAACCATATGCGGTTATCAATTGGTGTTGTCGGAAGCCCTCTGGGTTGCGGAAAACATTCAAAAAAGACACAAGGGTGAAGCCACAGTTCTGGCTGCTGACCCACCCCCCTCTCCTGGGCTTGAAATTCCAGGGAAGTCAAGCGATGGTAGCAACCACTGAGAGATTAGGGTAAACAATGCCAGAAAGAGGTCCTCTATTCTGTTCTCCATGTATCTCTCTGAGAGGACATGCCCTCACCTGATCCACCCGAGCCAATAGGTGGCCCATGCAGGAGGAGACAACTGGCCGTGTGGTCCAAGTCGGCTGAGAGCACTAGACCCAGCGTCGCAGAGCCTCCTTGAAGGCAGAAAAAGAGCCCAGAAGTTCCCTGGTGTCCCTAGAGAAGGCACAGAAATTAGATGAGTTGAAAGCCTGGGACCTGGTCATTGGGCTTCTGGGCAAGAGGGGAGATGGCCTGTGGAAGGGACACTGCCTGCAACCCCTCTTGGACCAGACCCCACCTGTCTGCTTTGGGATACTGAGGATTAAGACGAGAGTGAACTAGTGTAGAAGAGATGGTGTTCTAATGCTTGGCAGGTTGAAAGCGATTGAAATCGTTGACATTCCTATTCTCCTCGTCCTCAGGACCACCATTAAGGGGAAGGGGCCTTCAAAGAAGCAAGAGGAGTTTATCACTTACAGCAGCCATGTCAAGTGTCAATATCCAACCACTCCAGTCCCTTCCACCCCCTTGGCAGCCCCAATGCTTTCATAAGGACACAGATACATTCCCCTACAGGCTTTGGAGCAAACGTTAAGTTTTGATTTCTCTAAGATAAATGCCATAGTGCCATGACCTGCTCCTAAGGCGGTAGCAAGTCTAGTTCTCAAAGAATCTGTGTGGAAGGGTTGAGCCACTCTATTGGACACCTGAAATTGATATTATACTGCATGTGAACGGGAATGTAACTCACGGCTTGGAAAAGGAAAAGAAACTCTTAACTGTTTTCAAGAGTCAGCTCTATCATTTTCCATTCCCAACTGTGATGCGGGAGTGATCCAGTCATTCCACATCCTGCCTTGCATTTGGTGGTGGGGTCTCTCTCTCCCTCTCTGGCGCATTTGGTTTGAATCACTGTGATAGGTGTGCAGTGAGAGCTCACTGGAGTTTTCATTTGAATTGCCCCAATGGCAACTTTCTATGTGGTTTCCATCTGTCTACGCTTTGGTAAAGTTGGCAGGTCCTTTACTTTTTCCCCACCCCCCTTCTATTTCCTTTTGCTAACTAGATTGCATGCTTACATGGGGATCAAATTCTGAGTTTCCATGCTTCAGACAGGAGTCCTCTATTAGCTATGTGATTTGGACCTATTTCCTCCAAGTTGGTAGCTTGTCTTTTGGGTCTTCTTAAGGAGGTCTTTCACACGGCACAGATTTACAATTCTGATTGTTGGATAAAGTCTAATTAATCAACTTTACCTTAGGGAAAATAATTTGATGTTCGACTGGAGGATTCTTTACCTAGCTTTCCATTCTGGAAATTTTTCCCCACATTTTCCCTATAAGATTTATCATTTTCCATGTAAGGCAGTGATTAATTTTGAGCTACTTTTTAAAATACTCTTTTTTTCTTTTTGTCCTTTGGGAGAGTGAACATGTGCATGAGCGGGCAGGGGCCTGGAGGGAGAAGGGAAAAGAGCATCCTCAAGCAGCCTCGCCAGTGAGCTTGGAGCCTGACTTTGTCCCGGGACGCTGAGAGCTTGACAAGAGCCGAAATCAAGAGCTGGCTGCCGCACAGGCTGCCTCACCCAGGCAGCCTGAGTTAAGTTTTGTATAGGGTTTGATACTTAGATTGTGGTCCCCGGCCTCCTCGTCCTCCACCTCCTCCTCCCCTCTCCCGCTCCCTCTTCTGCTTCTCCTTCTTCTTTCATGCCTATGCATGTCCACTTGCTCTAGCACCATTTATTCAAAACGCTGTCACTCCTCCACTGAACGGCTTTTTACCTTTGTCAAGGCCCCATTCGACATATGGGTGTAGTTCACTTTCTGGGTCCTTGATTCTGTTCCACTTATCCATCTTTATTCTGTTCCATTGGTCTAGCTCTTCACCAACACCACACACTTTTGATTACTGTAGACGAAAATCTTGAAATGGGGTAGAAGGATTCTTCTGGTTTTCTTCTTTAGTTTTAGTTTCTCCTCTTTTTCTAGGTTCTAAAATAGAAAGATTATAGTTTTGAGACTCCTTTTCTTTTTAGAGAGAGAGACAGAGACAGAGACAGAGAAAGGGAGAGAGAGATGATTAAGCAGCCACCATGCCCAGCACCAGCACAATGCAGGTTCAGCCTCACTATCCCAAGGTTGACCATGACCCGAGTCAAAATCAAGAGTTGGACTAACTGACTGAGCCACCCAGGTGCTCCTCCTCCTTTCTAATGTATGCATTGAGTGCTATAAATTGAGCTCTCTGTTGATTTAGCTGTGTCCCACCAATTTTAATACGTTGTAGTTTTATTTTCCTTCCGTTCAGTGCACTGAAATTTTATCTTTTGTCTCCGATAATCTAGAAAGTTACTTTCTCCGTGTTTAGATTTTGTTATGTTTCTCCCTTTGATATCTAGTTTCATTTTTAACTTTTTTTTATAAGTGTCAAAGTTTAATTCCAAGACAATGCTACAGAGGGTTGCATTTTTTTCAGGTACACAATATAGAGATTCTCCTCCGCTGCCAAACGACTGTTAGCTCCTGTTGCCAGGCACTGATTTGCCTTGGAGTCTCGGGTGCACCTCCCCCACCCCTACTCCCTTCAGCTCCTGTTGCCAGGCACTGGTTTGCATTGGAGACGGAACCCTCGTAGGGGTTCCAAGCAGTTTCTAGTGGCCGAGAGGACACTGGTGATCAGAGACAAAGCCCCCAGGCTCTCTGGAGCCAGCTGGTGGCCATTACAATGTCTCCCCACACAGTTCTGGAGCCGCTGTGGGCTCTCCGGGATCAGCTGTGGGCTTCTGGGTTGCCGATAATCGAACGTTGGCCACATGGGCCACGAGACTCTGGGTTTGGCTGGGAGATCCTCGTGTGCACTGTGTTGCTGGTGTTCATTCCAGTAAAGTGTGGACTCCGCTTAAGAGGAAGAAAGGGGCACTGTGCCCAGAATGAAGTATCTGGAAAAGACATGGAGAAGACCGACCCGGATGCACCAGCCCATGGAGCCGTCGCATCATCGGAGCACAAGGCCAGTCCTCTCCCGCTACAGATCCTTGCTCTGGCTGCCCTGAATCAAGATGTCGGGTACTTTTCTGTGGGAGACGCTACGCAACTGCTGAAGGGAGTTCGGCAAAGGCTGTTGAAGAAGAGCCCTCACCAGCTCACCGATGAAAATCCCATCTGTGGAGCAGCCCAGGACGATGGAGAACCCCCTGCGAGGAATATGCCAGAAGACTTCAAGGACAGCCCTGATCTGCGGGGAAGTGCAGACCCTCTGTCTCAGGACATTGGCAGCTGTGGACTGAGAGGGCAGGAAGAGGCAGGGGAGGCAGGCAGGCCAGAGCTTCCTGACGGAGGTGTGCCGTGGCAGGCCCCCGCTGAGGGCCAGAGCCAACACCACACCCTCAGCCAGATCCTACTGACGGTGATGCATCTGCTAGAGCTCCTTCGAGATCATCTGGAAGGTGGGGGCTCAAGGAGGCAGGTGCAGACTGGCTCCTCCTCCACTGATCACGTGCCCCGTGGGAGCCCCCTGAATCAAGGAAAGCCATCCAGGGCACTGAAGAAGGCACGTCAGGGGAATGAAGAGCTCCCAGGAAACACAACAATCCACCAAGCGGAGCAAGTATCTTTTCACCAGCGAAACAGCCTCCTGGAAAGGGAGATTCAGAAGCTGCACCTGAAGCTCGAGGCAGAGCCTAAGCTGTGCGAAGAGCACCTCAAACACCTGGAGAGGAAGATGATGGAGGAGAAGGCACGCTGCCTGCAAGTGAAGAACGAACTCGCCAAGGTGCGCAGGAAGGTGGATGCTGCCCACTGGAACTTAGGCCTCTACAAGAAGATGGCCGACGACCTGCACCGAGAATGGCAGAGAATCTCCTCCTTGCATGACCGAGAGCGCCGCCTGGTGGAGAACAGAAGTGAGGAGAGCCAGAAGGCTGTTCTGTGGGCAGAGAGGGAGTTCCAAAGGCTCAAGGAAGAAAACCATTGCCTCAGGCAGAAGCTGGCCAACTCTGGGCCCAAGGTCCAGCCTGTCTCCGGGGGGCCTCCTGCTCTTGCTCCTGCTCCTGCTCCAGCTCCAGCTCCTGCTCCTGCTCTTCTGGGCACAGCCTCCAAATGCCCTCAAGGGCCACAGGCTCCCCTGAAAGCCCAGAAGCCCAAGAAGGGAGCAAGGGTGCACTGGCCAGACTCCAAGTTCTCGGGTCCCCTGCAGGTCTGATTCCCTTTCCCAGCAGCCACCAACACTCACAACCAGAGCACAAAAGCTCCTGTGCTTCCTTACCCCTTCAGCCACACCCATTGCTCCTTTGACTGGAGATCCACCCCATTCTTGAACTGATGCTACCTATTCCCTATAGCCATGTGAGAGAGCATTTTTCATTGTTAAGGACCAAAAAAATAAAACGATCAAATTGCTGATCCTACTGCGACTGAGAATTGATTGTATGAAGGGATTCTATGCCAAGCAACCAAGGGTTTTAAGTGTCCTTTACTGATCACTTAATTGTCCCAATAACCCAGTGTGTCCTATACTACTGAGGTTCAGAGAGGGGACACAACTTGCCCCAAGATCACACAGCTAGGGAATTTCAGAGCTCCCATTCCAAGCCAAGGTTGTCTCATTACCCACTGATGTGAAAATAACTACCACTCCTACCACTACGATGACTTCTGCTTCTTCATTTCTGAGAGAGAGAAAGAGCGAGGGCACACACACATGCAAGCGGGAGAGGGGCAGGGAGAGAGAGATTCCTAGACAGCCTTCCCACTCAAGTGCACAACCAGACGCTGGGCTGGATTTCACAGACCATGGAACCACGCCCTGAGCCGAAATCAAGAGTCAGACGTTGACCTGACTAAGCCACACAGGCACCCTCCCCTTGTGCAAGGAACTTCTAGGCAAGCTGCTGTAAGGATCCCAGAAGGGCTTGACAAAATTTTCTCATAGGTCACGTTCTAGTTTGGATGCAAGGATTATGGTGATGCCTAGCTGAGGTAAAGTCCCAGCAAAGCATGGAGGGCAGCCTTTCAGGGTCTCCAACGATTCCCTTCATGGGTACACCTCGTTTTGTGTTCCATACTCTACCACTGGATTAGAGTCAGGAACTCCTGCCTCACTTCGAAAGGACAGAATATGGCCCGAGAGATAGATAGCATGTCCCTTCTGAGGCTCGTAGACAAAGACACTGGTCTCCTCTTGGGCTTGCTCTCGCTCCCTCACCATTGGTTTCGAGGGAAGCCGCCTGCTCCTTGTGGGCTGTATGATGGAGAGGCCCATGTGGCAAGGAATGAATATTTCTTGCTCACCGCAATGGAGGACCTCTGGCTGCTAGGAGCCACCCGAGTGAGCACACAAGCAGATTTCCCGCCAACAAGCCTGGAGATGACTGAAGACCCACATGACATCTTGACTGCAGCCTTGTGAGAGATCCTGAGACACAGGTCCCTGGCTAGATGCACCTGGATGCCTGGCCCACGGAAACCATATGCGGTTATCAATTGGTGTTGTCGGAAGCCCTCTGGGTTGCGGAAAACATTCAAAAAAGACACAAGGGTGAAGCCACAGTTCTGGCTGCTGACCCACCCCCCTCTCCTGGGCTTGAAATTCCAGGGAAGTCAAGCGATGGTAGCAACCACTGAGAGATTAGGGTAAACAATGCCAGAAAGAGGTCCTCTATTCTGTTCTCCATGTATCTCTCTGAGAGGACATGCCCTCACCTGATCCACCCGAGCCAATAGGTGGCCCATGCAGGAGGAGACAACTGGCCGTGTGGTCCAAGTCGGCTGAGAGCACTAGACCCAGCGTCGCAGAGCCTCCTTGAAGGCAGAAAAAGAGCCCAGAAGTTCCCTGGTGTCCCTAGAGAAGGCACAGAAATTAGATGAGTTGAAAGCCTGGGACCTGGTCATTGGGCTTCTGGGCAAGAGGGGAGATGGCCTGTGGAAGGGACACTGCCTGCAACCCCTCTTGGACCAGACCCCACCTGTCTGCTTTGGGATACTGAGGATTAAGACGAGAGTGAACTAGTGTAGAAGAGATGGTGTTCTAATGCTTGGCAGGTTGAAAGCGATTGAAATCGTTGACATTCCTATTCTCCTCGTCCTCAGGACCACCATTAAGGGGAAGGGGCCTTCAAAGAAGCAAGAGGAGTTTATCACTTACAGCAGCCCTGTCAAGTGTCAATATCCAACCACTCCAGTCCCTTCCACCCCCTTGGCAGCCCCAATGCTTTCATAAGGACACAGATACATTCCCCTACAGGCTTTGGAGCAAACGTTAAGTTTTGATTTCTCTAAGATAAATGCCATAGTGCCATGACCTGCTCCTAAGGCGGTAGCAAGTCTAGTTCTCAAAGAATCTGTGTGGAAGGGTTGAGCCACTCTATTGGACACCTGAAATTGATATTATACTGCATGTGAACGGGAATGTAACTCACGGCTTGGAAAAGGAAAAGAAACTCTTAACTGTTTTCAAGAGTCAGCTCTATCATTTTCCATTCCCAACTGTGATGCGGGAGTGATCCAGTCATTCCACATCCTGCCTTGCATTTGGTGGTGGGGTCTCTCTCTCCCTCTCTGGCGCATTTGGTTTGAATCACTGTGATAGGTGTGCAGTGAGAGCTCACTGGAGTTTTCATTTGAATTGCCCCAATGGCAACTTTCTATGTGGTTTCCATCTGTCTACGCTTTGGTAAAGTTGGCAGGCCCTTTACTTTTTCCCCACCCCCCTTCTATTTCCTTTTGCTAACTAGATTGCATGCTTACATGGGGATCAAATTCTGAGTTTCCATGCTTCAGACAGGAGTCCTCTATTAGCTATGTGATTTGGACCTATTTCCTCCAAGTTGGTAGCTTGTCTTTTGGGTCTTCTTAAGGAGGTCTTTCACACGGCACAGATTTACAATTCTGATTGTTGGATAAAGTCTAATTAATCAACTTTACCTTAGGGAAAATAATTTGATGTTCGACTGGAGGATTCTTTACCTAGCTTTCCATTCTGGAAATTTTTCCCCACATTTTCCCTATAAGATTTATCATTTTCCATGTAAGGCAGTGATTAATTTTGAGCTACTTTTTAAAATACTCTTTTTTTCTTTTTTTCCTTTGGGAGAGTGAACATGTGCATGAGCGGGCAGGGGCCTGGAGGGAGAAGGGAAAAGAGCATCCTCAAGCAGCCTCGCCAGTGAGCTTGGAGCCTGACTTTGTCCCGGGACGCTGAGAGCTTGACAAGAGCCGAAATCAAGAGCTGGCTGCCGCACAGGCTGCCTCACCCAGGCAGCCTGAGTTAAGTTTTGTATAGGGTTTGATACTTAGATTGTGGTCCCCGGCCTCCTCGTCCTCCACCTCCTCCTCCCCTCTCCCGCTCCCTCTTCTGCTTCTCCTTCTTCTTTCATGCCTATGCATGTCCACTTGCTCTAGCACCATTTATTCAAAACGCTGTCACTCCTCCACTGAACGGCTTTTTACCTTTGTCAAGGCCCCATTCGACATATGGGTGTAGTTCACTTTCTGGGTCCTTGATTCTGTTCCACTTATCCATCTTTATTCTGTTCCATTGGTCTAGCTCTTCACCAACACCACACACTTTTGATTACTGTAGACGAATATCTTGAAATGGGGTAGAAGTATTCTTCTGGTTTTCTACTTTAGTTTTAGTTTCTCCTCTTTTTCTAGGTTCTAAAATAGAAAGATTATAGTTTTGAGACTCCTTTTCTTTTTAGAGAGAGAGACAGAGACAGAGACAGAGAAAGGGAGAGAGAGATGATTAAGCAGCCACCATGCCCAGCACCAGCACAATGCAGGTTCAGCCTCACTATCCCAAGGTTGACCATGACCCGAGTCAAAATCAAGAGTTGGACTAACTGACTGAGCCACCCAGATGCTCCTCCTCCTTTCTAATGTATGCATTGAGTGCTATAAATTGAGCTCTCTGTTGATTTAGCTGTGTCCCACCAATTTTAATACGTTGTAGTTTTATTTTCCTTCCGTTCAGTGCACTGAAATTTTATCTTTTGTCTCCGATAATCTAGAAAGTTACTTTCTACGTGTTTAGATTTTGTTATGTTTCTCCCTTTGATATCTAGTTTCATTTTTAACTTTTTTTTATAAGTGTCAAAGTTTAATTCCAAGACAATGCTACAGAGGGTTGCATTTTTTTCAGGTCCACAATATAGAGATTCTCCTCCGCTGCCCAACGACTGTTAGCTCCTGTTGCCAGGCACTGATTTGCCTTGGAGTCTCGGGTGCACCTCCCCCACCCCTACTCCCTTCAGCTCCTGTTGCCAGGCACTGGTTTGCATTGGAGACGGAACCCTCGTAGGGGTTCCAAGCAGTTTCTAGTGGCCGAGAGGACACTGGTGATCAGAGACAAAGCCCCCAGGCTCTCTGGAGCCAGCTGGTGGCCATTACAATGTCTCCCCACACAGTTCTGGAGCCGCTGTGGGCTCTCCGGGAACAGCTGTGGGCTTCTGGGTTGCCGATAATCGAACGTTGGCCACATGGGCCACGAGACTCTGGGTTTGGCTGGGAGATCCTCGTGTGCACTGTGTTGCTGGTGTTCATTCCAGTAAAGTGTGGACTCCGCTTAAGAGGAAGAAAGGGGCACTGTGCCCAGAATGAAGTATCTGGAAAAGACATGGAGAAGACCGACCCGGATGCACCAGCCCATGGAGCCGTCGCATCATCGGAGCACAAGGCCAGTCCTCTCCCGCTACAGATCCTTGCTCTGGCTGCCCTGAATCAAGATGTCGGGTACTTTTCTGTGGGAGACGCTACGCAACTGCTGAAGGGAGTTCGGCAAAGGCTGTTGAAGAAGAGCCCTCACCAGCTCACCGATGAAAATCCCATCTGTGGAGCAGCCCAGGACGATGGAGAACCCCCTGCGAGGAATATGCCAGAAGACTTCAAGGACAGCCCTGATCTGCGGGGAAGTGCAGACCCTCTGTCTCAGGACATTGGCAGCTGTGGACTGAGAGGGCAGGAAGAGGCAGGGGAGGCAGGCAGGCCAGAGCTTCCTGACGGAGGTGTGCCGTGGCAGGCCCCCGCTGAGGGCCAGAGCCAACACCACACCCTCAGCCAGATCCTACTGACGGTGATGCATCTGCTAGAGCTCCTTCGAGATCATCTGGAAGGTGGGGGCTCAAGGAGGCAGGTGCAGACTGGCTCCTCCTCCACTGATCACGTGCCCCGTGGGAGCCCCCTGAATCAAGGAAAGCCATCCAGGGCACTGAAGAAGGCACGTCAGGGGAATGAAGAGCTCCCAGGAAACACAACAATCCACCAAGCGGAGCAAGTATCTTTTCACCAGCGAAACAGCCTCCTGGAAAGGGAGATTCAGAAGCTGCACCTGAAGCTCGAGGCAGAGCCTAAGCTGTGCGAAGAGCACCTCAAACACCTGGAGAGGAAGATGATGGAGGAGAAGGCACGCTGCCTGCAAGTGAAGAACGAACTCGCCAAGGTGCGCAGGAAGGTGGATGCTGCCCACTGGAACTTAGGCCTCTACAAGAAGATGGCCGACGACCTGCACCGAGAATGGCAGAGAATCTCCTCCTTGCATGACCGAGAGCGCCTCCTGGTGGAGAACAGAAGTGAGGAGAGCCAGAAGGCTGTTCTGTGGGCAGAGAGGGAGTTCCAAAGGCTCAAGGAAGAAAACCATTGCCTCAGGCAGAAGCTGGCCAACTCTGGGCCCAAGGTCCAGCCTGTCTCCGGGGGGCCTCCTGCTCCTGCTCCAGCTCCTGCTCCAGCTCCTGCTCCTGCTCTTCTGGGCACAGCCTCCAAATGCCCTCAAGGGCCACAGGCTCCCCTGAAAGCCCAGAAGCCCAAGAAGGGAGCAAGGGTGCACTGGCCAGACTCCAAGTTCTCGGGTCCCCTGCAGGTCTGATTCCCTTTCCCAGCAGCCACCAACACTCACAACCAGAGCACAAAAGCTCCTGTGCTTCCTTACCCCTTCAGCCACACCCATTGCTCCTTTGACTGGAGATCCACCCCATTCTTGAACTGATGCTACCTATTCCCTATAGCCATGTGAGAGAGCATTTTTCATTGTTAAGGACCAAAAAAATAAAACGATCAAATTGCTGATCCTACTGCGACTGAGAATTGATTGTATGAAGGGATTCTATGCCAAGCAACCAAGGGTTTTAAGTGTCCTTTACTGATCACTTAATTGTCCCAATAACCCAGTGTGTCCTATACTACTGAGGTTCAGAGAGGGGACACAACTTGCCCCAAGATCACACAGCTAGGGAATTTCAGAGCTCCCATTCCAAGCCAAGGTTGTCTCATTACCCACTGATGTGAAAATAACTACCACTCCTACCACTACGATGACTTCTGCTTCTTCATTTCTGAGGGAGAGAAAGAGCGAGGGCACACACACATGCAAGCGGGAGAGGGGCAGGGAGAGAGAGATTCCTAGACAGCCTTCCCACTCAAGTGCACAACCAGACGCTGGGCTGGATTTCACAGACCATGGGACCACGCCCTGAGCCGAAATCAAGAGTCAGACGTTGACCTGACTAAGCCACACAGGCACCCTTCCCTTGTGCAAGGAACTTCTAGGCAAGCTGCTGTAAGGATCCCAGAAGGGCTTGACAAAATTTTCTCATAGGTCACGTTCTAGTTTGGATGCAAGGATTATGGTGATGCCTAGCTGAGGTAAAGTCCCAGCAAAGCATGGAGGGCAGCCTTTCAGGGTCTCCAACGATTCCCTTCATGGGTACACCTCGTTTTGTGTTCCATACTCTACCACTGGATTAGAGTCAGGAACTCCTGCCTCACTTCGAAAGGACAGAATATGGCCCGAGAGATAGATAGCATGTCCCTTCTGAGGCTCGTAGACAAAGACACTGGTCTCCTCTTGGGCTTGCTCTCGCTCCCTCACCATTGGTTTCGAGGGAAGCCGCCTGCTCCTTGTGGGCTGTATGATGGAGAGGCCCATGTGGCAAGGAATGAATATTTCTTGCTCACCGCAATGGAGGACCTCTGGTTGCTAGGAGCCACCCGAGTGAGCACACAAGCAGATTTCCCGCCAACAAGCCTGGAGATGACTGAAGACCCACATGACATCTTGACTGCAGCCTTGTGAGAGATCCTGAGACACAGGTCCCTGGCTAGATGCACCTGGATGCCTGGCCCACGGAAACCATATGCGGTTATCAATTGGTGTTGTCGGAAGCCCTCTGGGTTGCGGAAAACATTCAAAAAAGACACAAGGGTGAAGCCACAGTTCTGGCTGCTGACCCACCCCCCTCTCCTGGGCTTGAAATTCCAGGGAAGTCAAGCGATGGTAGCAACCACTGAGAGATTAGGGTAAACAATGCCAGAAAGAGGTCCTCTATTCTGTTCTCCATGTATCTCTCTGAGAGGACATGCCCTCACCTGATCCACCCGAGCCAATAGGTGGCCCATGCAGGAGGAGACAACTGGCCGTGTGGTCCAAGTCGGCTGAGAGCACTAGACCCACCGTCGCAGAGCCTCCTTGAAGCCAGAAAAAGAGCCCAGAAGTTCCCTGGTGTCCCTAGAGAAGGCACAGAAATTAGATGAGTTGAAAGCCTGGGACCTGGTCATTGGGCTTCTGGGCAAGAGGGGAGATGGCCTGTGGAAGGGAGACTGCCTGCAACCCCTCTTGAACCAGACCCCACCTGTCTGCTTTGAGATACTGAGGATTAAGACGAGAGTGAACTAGTGTAGAAGAGATGGTGTTCTAATGCTTGGCAGGTTGAAAGCGATTGAAATCGTTGACATTCCTATTCTCCTCGTCCTCAGGACCACCATTAAGGGGAAGGGGCCTTCAAAGAAGCAAGAGGAGTTTATCACTTACAGCAGCCATGTCAAGTGTCAATATCCAACCACTCCAGTCCCTTCCACCCCCTTGGCAGCCCCAATGCTTTCATAAGGACACAGATACATTCCCCTACAGGCTTTGGAGCAAACGTTAAGTTTTGATTTCTCTAAGATAAATGCCATAGTGCCATGACCTGCTCCTAAGGCGGTAGCAAGTCTAGTTCTCAAAGAATCTGTGTGGAAGGGTTGAGCCACTCTATTGGACACCTGAAATTGATATTATACTGCATGTGAACGGGAATGTAACTCACGGCTTGGAAAAGGAAAAGAAACTCTTAACTGTTTTCAAGAGTCAGCTCTATCATTTTCCATTCCCAACTGTGATGCGGGAGTGATCCAGTCATTCCACATCCTGCCTTGCATTTGGTGGTGGGGTCTCTCTCTCCCTCTCTGGCGCATTTGGTTTGAATCACTGTGATAGGTGTGCAGTGAGAGCTCACTGGAGTTTTCATTTGAATTGCCCCAATGGCAACTTTCTATGTGGTTTCCATCTGTCTACGCTTTGGTAAAGGTGGCAGGCCCTTTACTTTTTCCCCACCCCCCTTCTATTTCCTTTTGCTAACTAGATTGCATGCTTACATGGGGATCAAATTCTGAGTTTCCATGCTTCAGACAGGAGTCCTCTATTAGCTATGTGATTTGGACCTATTTCCTCCAAGTTGGTAGCTTGTCTTTTGGGTCTTCTTAAGGAGGTCTTTCACACGGCACAGATTTACAATTCTGATTGTTGGATAAAGTCTAATTAATCAACTTTACCTTAGGGAAAATAATTTGATGTTCGACTGGAGGATTCTTTACCTAGCTTTCCATTCTGGAAATTTTTCCCCACATTTTCCCTATAAGATTTATCATTTTCCATGTAAGGCAGTGATTAATTTTGAGCTACTTTTTAAAATACTCTTTTTTTCTTTTTTTCCTTTGGGAGAGTGAACATGTGCATGAGCGGGCAGGGGCCTGGAGGGAGAAGGGAAAAGAGCATCCTCAAGCAGCCTCGCCAGTGAGCTTGGAGCCTGACTTTGTCCCGGGACGCTGAGAGCTTGACAAGAGCCGAAATCAAGAGCTGGCTGCCGCACAGGCTGCCTCACCCAGGCAGCCTGAGTTAAGTTTTGTATAGGGTTTGATACTTAGATTGTGGTCCCCGGCCTCCTCGTCCTCCACCTCCTCCTCCCCTCTCCCGCTCCCTCTTCTGCTTCTCCTTCTTCTTTCATGCCTATGCATGTCCACTTGCTCTAGCACCATTTATTCAAAACGCTGTCACTCCTCCACTGAACGGCTTTTTACCTTTGTCAAGGCCCCATTCGACATATGGGTGTAGTTCACTTTCTGGGTCCTTGATTCTGTTCCACTTATCCATCTTTATTCTGTTCCATTGGTCTAGCTCTTCACCAACACCACACACTTTTGATTACTGTAGACGAATATCTTGAAATGGGGTAGAAGTATTCTTCTGGTTTTCTTCTTTAGTTTTAGTTTCTCCTCTTTTTCTAGGTTCTAAAATAGAAAGATTATAGTTTTGAGACTCCTTTTCTTTTTAGAGAGAGAGACAGAGACAGAGACAGAGAAAGAGAGAGAGAGATGATTAAGCAGCCACCATGCCCAGCACCAGCACAATGCAGGTTCAGCCTCACTATCCCAAGGTTGACCATGACCCGAGTCAAAATCAAGAGTTGGACTAACTGACTGAGCCACCCAGATGCTCCTCCTCCTTTCTAATGTATGCATTGAGTGCTATAAATTGAGCTCTCTGTTGATTTAGCTGTGTCCCACCAATTTTAATACGTTGTAGTTTTATTTTCCTTCGGGTCAGTGCACTGAAATTTTATCTTTTGTCTCCGATAATCTAGAAGGTTACTTTCTACGTGTTTAGATTTTGTTATCTTTCTCCCTTTGATATCTAGTTTCATTTTTAACTTTTTTTTATAAGTGTCAAAGTTTAATTCCAAGACAATGCTACATAGGGTTGCATTTTTTTCAGGTACACAATATAGAGATTCTCCTCCGCTGCCCAACGACTGTTAGCTCCTGTTGCCAGGCACTGATTTGCCTTGGAGTCTCGGGTGCACCTCCCCCACCCCTACTCCCTTCAGCTCCTGTTGCCAGGCACTGGTTTGCATTGGAGACGGAACCCTCGTAGGGGTTCCAAGCAGTTTCTAGTGGCCGAGAGGACACTGGTGATCAGAGACAAAGCCCCCAGGCTCTCTGGAGCCAGCTGGTGGCCATTACAATGTCTCCCCACACAGTTCTGGAGCCGCTGTGGGCTCTCCGGGAACAGCTGTGGGCTTCTGGGTTGCCGATAATCGAACGTTGGCCACATGGGCCACGAGACTCTGGGTTTGGCTGGGAGATCCTCGTGTGCACTGTGTTGCTGGTGTTCATTCCAGTAAAGTGTGGACTCCGCTTAAGAGGAAGAAAGGGGCACTGTGCCCAGAATGAAGTATCTGGAAAAGACATGGAGAAGACCGACCCGGATGCACCAGCCCACGGAGCCGTCGCATCATCGGAGCACAAGGCCAGTCCTCTCCCGCTACAGATCCTTGCTCTGGCTGCCCTGAATCAAGATGTCGGGTACTTTTCTGTGGGAGACGCTACGCAACTGCTGAAGGGAGTTCGGCAAAGGCTGTTGAAGAAGAGCCCTCACCCGCTCACCGATGAAAATCCCATCTGTGGAGCAGCCCAGGACGATGGAGAACCCCCTGCGAGGAATATGCCAGAAGACTTCAAGGACAGCCCTGATCTGCGGGGAAGTGCAGACCCTCTGTCTCAGGACATTGGCAGCTGTGGACTGAGAGGGCAGGAAGAGGCAGGGGAGGCAGGCAGGCCAGAGCTTCCTGACGGAGGTGTGCCGTGGCAGGCCCCCGCTGAGGGCCAGAGCCAACACCACACCCTCAGCCAGATCCTACTGACGGTGATGCATCTGCTAGAGCTCCTTCGAGATCATCTGGAAGGTGGGGGCTCAAGGAGGCAGGTGCAGACTGGCTCCTCCTCCACTGATCACGTGCCCCGTGGGAGCCCCCTGAATCAAGGAAAGCCATCCAGGGCACTGAAGAAGGCACGTCAGGGGAATGAAGAGCTCCCAGGAAACACAACAATCCACCAAGCGGAGCAAGTATCTTTTCACCAGCGAAACAGCCTCCTGGAAAGGGAGATTCAGAAGCTGCACCTGAAGCTCGAGGCAGAGCCTAAGCTGTGCGAAGAGCACCTCAAACACCTGGAGAGGAAGATGATGGAGGAGAAGGCACGCTGCCTGCAAGTGAAGAACGAACTCGCCAAGGTGCGCAGGAAGGTGGATGCTGCCCACTGGAACTTAGGCCTCTACAAGAAGATGGCCAACGACCTGCACCGAGAATGGCAGAGAATCTCCTCCTTGCATGACCGAGAGCGCCTCCTGGTGGAGAACAGAAGTGAGGAGAGCCAGAAGGCTGTTCTGTGGGCAGAGAGGGAGTTCCAAAGGCTCAAGGAAGAAAACCATTGCCTCAGGCAGAAGCTGGCCAACTCTGGGCCCAAGGTCCAGCCTGTCTCCGGGGGGCCTCCTGCTCCTGCTCCTGCTCCTGCTCCAGCTCCAGCTCCTGCTCCTGCTCTTCTGGGCACAGCCTCCAAATGCCCTCAAGGGCCACAGGCTCCCCTGAAAGCCCAGAAGCCCAAGAAGGGAGCAAGGGTGCACTGGCCAGACTCCAAGTTCTCGGGTCCCCTGCAGGTCTGATTCCCTTTCCCAGCAGCCACCAACACTCACAACCAGAGCACAAAAGCTCCTGTGCTTCCTTACCCCTTCAGCCACACCCATTGCTCCTTTGACTGGAGATCCACCCCATTCTTGAACTGATGCTACCTATTCCCTATAGCCATGTGAGAGAGCATTTTTCATTGTTAAGGACCAAAAAAATAAAACGATCAAATTGCTGATCCTACTGCGACTGAGAATTGATTGTATGAAGGGATTCTATGCCAAGCAACCAAGGGTTTTAAGTGTCCTTTACTGATCACTTAATTGTCCCAATAACCCAGTGTGTCCTATACTACTGAGGTTCAGAGAGGGGACACAACTTGCCCCAAGATCACACAGCTAGGGAATTTCAGAGCTCCCATTCCAAGCCAAGGTTGTCTCATTACCCACTGATGTGAAAATAACTACCACTCCTACCACTACGATGACTTCTGCTTCTTCATTTCTGAGGGAGAGAAAGAGCGAGGGCACACACACATGCAAGCGGGAGAGGGGCAGGGAGAGAGAGATTCCTAGACAGCCTTCCCACTCAAGTGCACAACCAGACGCTGGGCTGGATTTCACAGACCATGGGACCACGCCCTGAGCCGAAATCAAGAGTCAGACGTTGACCTGACTAAGCCACACAGGCACCCTTCCCTTGTGCAAGGAACTTCTAGGCAAGCTGCTGTAAGGATCCCAGAAGGGCTTGACAAAATTTTCTCATAGGTCACGTTCTAGTTTGGATGCAAGGATTATGGTGATGCCTAGCTGAGGTAAAGTCCCAGCAAAGCATGGAGGGCAGCCTTTCAGGGTCTCCAACGATTCCCTTCATGGGTACACCTCGTTTTGTGTTCCATACTCTACCACTGGATTAGAGTCAGGAACTCCTGCCTCACTTCGAAAGGACAGAATATGGCCCGAGAGATAGATAGCATGTCCCTTCTGAGGCTCGTAGACAAAGACACTGGTCTCCTCTTGGGCTTGCTCTCGCTCCCTCACCATTGGTTTCGAGGGAAGCCGCCTGCTCCTTGTGGGCTGTATGATGGAGAGGCCCATGTGGCAAGGAATGAATATTTCTTGCTCACCGCAATGGAGAACCTCTGGTTGCTAGGAGCCACCCGAGTGAGCACACAAGCAGATTTCCCGCCAACAAGCCTGGAGATGACTGAAGACCCACATGACATCTTGACTGCAGCCTTGTGAGAGATCCTGAGACACAGGTCCCTGGCTAGATGCACCTGGATGCCTGGCCCACGGAAACCATATGCGGTTATCAATTGGTGTTGTCGGAAGCCCTCTGGGTTGCGGAAAACATTCAAAAAAGACACAAGGGTGAAGCCACAGTTCTGGCTGCTGACCCACCCCCCTCTCCTGGGCTTGAAATTCCAGGGAAGTCAAGCGATGGTAGCAACCACTGAGAGATTAGGGTAAACAATGCCAGAAAGAGGTCCTCTATTCTGTTCTCCATGTATCTCTCTGAGAGGACATGCCCTCACCTGATCCACCCGAGCCAATAGGTGGCCCATGCAGGAGGAGACAACTGGCCGTGTGGTCCAAGTCGGCTGAGAGCACTAGACCCAGCGTCGCAGAGCCTCCTTGAAGCCAGAAAAAGAGCCCAGAAGTTCCCTGGTGTCCCTAGAGAAGGCACAGAAATTAGATGAGTTGAAAGCCTGGGACCTGGTCATTGGGCTTCTGGGCAAGAGGGGAGATGGCCTGTGGAAGGGAGACTGCCTGCAACCCCTCTTGAACCAGACCCCACCTGTCTGCTTTGTGATACTGAGGATTAAGACGAGAGTGAACTAGTGTAGAAGAGATGGTGTTCTAATGCTTGGCAGGTTGAAAGCGATTGAAATCGTTGACATTCCTATTCTCCTCGTCCTCAGGACCACCATTAAGGGGAAGGGGCCTTCAAAGAAGCAAGAGGAGTTTATCACTTACAGCAGCCATGTCAAGTGTCAATATCCAACCACTCCAGTCCCTTCCACCCCCTTGGCAGCCCCAATGCTTTCATAAGGACACAGATACATTCCCCTACAGGCTTTGGAGCAAACGTTAAGTTTTGATTTCTCTAAGATAAATGCCATAGTGCCATGACCTGCTCCTAAGGCGGTAGCAAGTCTAGTTCTCAAAGAATCTGTGTGGAAGGGTTGAGCCACTCTATTGGACACCTGAAATTGATATTATACTGCATGTGAACGGGAATGTAACTCACGGCTTGGAAAAGGAAAAGAAACTCTTAACTGTTTTCAAGAGTCAGCTCTATCATTTTCCATTCCCAACTGTGATGCGGGAGTGATCCAGTCATTCCACATCCTGCCTTGCATTTGGTGGTGGGGTCTCTCTCTCCCTCTCTGGCGCATTTGGTTTGAATCACTGTGATAGGTGTGCAGTGAGAGCTCACTGGAGTTTTCATTTGAATTGCCCCAATGGCAACTTTCTATGTGGTTTCCATCTGTCTACGCTTTGGTAAAGGTGGCAGGCCCTTTACTTTTTCCCCACCCCCCTTCTATTTCCTTTTGCTAACTAGATTGCATGCTTACATGGGGATCAAATTCTGAGTTTCCATGCTTCAGACAGGAGTCCTCTATTAGCTATGTGATTTGGACCTATTTCCTCCAAGTTGGTAGCTTGTCTTTTGGGTCTTCTTAAGGAGGTCTTTCACACGGCACAGATTTACAATTCTGATTGTTGGATAAAGTCTAATTAATCAACTTTACCTTAGGGAAAATAATTTGATGTTCGACTGGAGGATTCTTTACCTAGCTTTCCATTCTGGAAATTTTTCCCCACATTTTCCCTATAAGATTTATCATTTTCCATGTAAGGCAGTGATTAATTTTGAGCTACTTTTTAAAATACTCTTTTTTTCTTTTTTTCCTTTGGGAGAGTGAACATGTGCATGAGCGGGCAGGGGCCTGGAGGGAGAAGGGAAAAGAGCATCCTCAAGCAGCCTCGCCAGTGAGCTTGGAGCCTGACTTTGTCCCGGGACGCTGAGAGCTTGACAAGAGCCGAAATCAAGAGCTGGCTGCCGCACAGGCTGCCTCACCCAGGCAGCCTGAGTTAAGTTTTGTATAGGGTTTGATACTTAGATTGTGGTCCCCGGCCTCCTCGTCCTCCACCTCCTCCTCCCCTCTCCCGCTCCCTCTTCTGCTTCTCCTTCTTCTTTCATGCCTATGCATGTCCACTTGCTCTAGCACCATTTATTCAAAACGCTGTCACTCCTCCACTGAACGGCTTTTTACCTTTGTCAAGGCCCCATTCGACATATGGGTGTAGTTCACTTTCTGGGTCCTTGATTCTGTTCCACTTATCCATCTTTATTCTGTTCCATTGGTCTAGCTCTTCACCAACACCACACACTTTTGATTACTGTAGACGAATATCTTGAAATGGGGTAGAAGTATTCTTCTGGTTTTCTTCTTTAGTTTTAGTTTCTCCTCTTTTTCTAGGTTCTAAAATAGAAAGATTATAGTTTTGAGACTCCTTTTCTTTTTAGAGAGAGAGACAGAGACAGAGACAGAGAAAGAGAGAGAGAGATGATTAAGCAGCCACCATGCCCAGCACCAGCACAATGCAGGTTCAGCCTCACTATCCCAAGGTTGACCATGACCCGAGTCAAAATCAAGAGTTGGACTAACTGACTGAGCCACCCAGATGCTCCTCCTCCTTTCTAATGTATGCATTGAGTGCTATAAATTGAGCTCTCTGTTGATTTAGCTGTGTCCCACCAATTTTAATACGTTGTAGTTTTATTTTCCTTCGGGTCAGTGCACTGAAATTTTATCTTTTGTCTCCGATAATCTAGAAGGTTACTTTCTACGTGTTTAGATTTTGTTATCTTTCTCCCTTTGATATCTAGTTTCATTTTTAACTTTTTTTTATAAGTGTCAAAGTTTAATTCCAAGACAATGCTACATAGGGTTGCATTTTTTTCAGGTACACAATATAGAGATTCTCCTCCGCTGCCCAACGACTGTTAGCTCCTGTTGCCAGGCACTGATTTGCCTTGGAGTCTCGGGTGCACCTCCCCCACCCCTACTCCCTTCAGCTCCTGTTGCCAGGCACTGGTTTGCATTGGAGACGGAACCCTCGTAGGGGTTCCAAGCAGTTTCTAGTGGCCGAGAGGACACTGGTGATCAGAGACAAAGCCCCCAGGCTCTCTGGAGCCAGCTGGTGGCCATTACAATGTCTCCCCACACAGTTCTGGAGCCGCTGTGGGCTCTCCGGGAACAGCTGTGGGCTTCTGGGTTGCCGATAATCGAACGTTGGCCACATGGGCCACGAGACTCTGGGTTTGGCTGGGAGATCCTCGTGTGCACTGTGTTGCTGGTGTTCATTCCAGTAAAGTGTGGACTCCGCTTAAGAGGAAGAAAGGGGCACTGTGCCCAGAATGAAGTATCTGGAAAAGACATGGAGAAGACCGACCCGGATGCACCAGCCCACGGAGCCGTCGCATCATCGGAGCACAAGGCCAGTCCTCTCCCGCTACAGATCCTTGCTCTGGCTGCCCTGAATCAAGATGTCGGGTACTTTTCTGTGGGAGACGCTACGCAACTGCTGAAGGGAGTTCGGCAAAGGCTGTTGAAGAAGAGCCCTCACCCGCTCACCGATGAAAATCCCATCTGTGGAGCAGCCCAGGACGATGGAGAACCCCCTGCGAGGAATATGCCAGAAGACTTCAAGGACAGCCCTGATCTGCGGGGAAGTGCAGACCCTCTGTCTCAGGACATTGGCAGCTGTGGACTGAGAGGGCAGGAAGAGGCAGGGGAGGCAGGCAGGCCAGAGCTTCCTGACGGAGGTGTGCCGTGGCAGGCCCCCGCTGAGGGCCAGAGCCAACACCACACCCTCAGCCAGATCCTACTGACGGTGATGCATCTGCTAGAGCTCCTTCGAGATCATCTGGAAGGTGGGGGCTCAAGGAGGCAGGTGCAGACTGGCTCCTCCTCCACTGATCACGTGCCCCGTGGGAGCCCCCTGAATCAAGGAAAGCCATCCAGGGCACTGAAGAAGGCACGTCAGGGGAATGAAGAGCTCCCAGGAAACACAACAATCCACCAAGCGGAGCAAGTATCTTTTCACCAGCGAAACAGCCTCCTGGAAAGGGAGATTCAGAAGCTGCACCTGAAGCTCGAGGCAGAGCCTAAGCTGTGCGAAGAGCACCTCAAACACCTGGAGAGGAAGATGATGGAGGAGAAGGCACGCTGCCTGCAAGTGAAGAACGAACTCGCCAAGGTGCGCAGGAAGGTGGATGCTGCCCACTGGAACTTAGGCCTCTACAAGAAGATGGCCAACGACCTGCACCGAGAATGGCAGAGAATCTCCTCCTTGCATGACCGAGAGCGCCTCCTGGTGGAGAACAGAAGTGAGGAGAGCCAGAAGGCTGTTCTGTGGGCAGAGAGGGAGTTCCAAAGGCTCAAGGAAGAAAACCATTGCCTCAGGCAGAAGCTGGCCAACTCTGGGCCCAAGGTCCAGCCTGTCTCCGGGGGGCCTCCTGCTCCTGCTCCTGCTCCTGCTCCAGCTCCAGCTCCTGCTCCTGCTCTTCTGGGCACAGCCTCCAAATGCCCTCAAGGGCCACAGGCTCCCCTGAAAGCCCAGAAGCCCAAGAAGGGAGCAAGGGTGCACTGGCCAGACTCCAAGTTCTCGGGTCCCCTGCAGGTCTGATTCCCTTTCCCAGCAGCCACCAACACTCACAACCAGAGCACAAAAGCTCCTGTGCTTCCTTACCCCTTCAGCCACACCCATTGCTCCTTTGACTGGAGATCCACCCCATTCTTGAACTGATGCTACCTATTCCCTATAGCCATGTGAGAGAGCATTTTTCATTGTTAAGGACCAAAAAAATAAAACGATCAAATTGCTGATCCTACTGCGACTGAGAATTGATTGTATGAAGGGATTCTATGCCAAGCAACCAAGGGTTTTAAGTGTCCTTTACTGATCACTTAATTGTCCCAATAACCCAGTGTGTCCTATACTACTGAGGTTCAGAGAGGGGACACAACTTGCCCCAAGATCACACAGCTAGGGAATTTCAGAGCTCCCATTCCAAGCCAAGGTTGTCTCATTACCCACTGATGTGAAAATAACTACCACTCCTACCACTACGATGACTTCTGCTTCTTCATTTCTGAGGGAGAGAAAGAGCGAGGGCACACACACATGCAAGCGGGAGAGGGGCAGGGAGAGAGAGATTCCTAGACAGCCTTCCCACTCAAGTGCACAACCAGACGCTGGGCTGGATTTCACAGACCATGGGACCACGCCCTGAGCCGAAATCAAGAGTCAGACGTTGACCTGACTAAGCCACACAGGCACCCTTCCCTTGTGCAAGGAACTTCTAGGCAAGCTGCTGTAAGGATCCCAGAAGGGCTTGACAAAATTTTCTCATAGGTCACGTTCTAGTTTGGATGCAAGGATTATGGTGATGCCTAGCTGAGGTAAAGTCCCAGCAAAGCATGGAGGGCAGCCTTTCAGGGTCTCCAACGATTCCCTTCATGGGTACACCTCGTTTTGTGTTCCATACTCTACCACTGGATTAGAGTCAGGAACTCCTGCCTCACTTCGAAAGGACAGAATATGGCCCGAGAGATAGATAGCATGTCCCTTCTGAGGCTCGTAGACAAAGACACTGGTCTCCTCTTGGGCTTGCTCTCGCTCCCTCACCATTGGTTTCGAGGGAAGCCGCCTGCTCCTTGTGGGCTGTATGATGGAGAGGCCCATGTGGCAAGGAATGAATATTTCTTGCTCACCGCAATGGAGAACCTCTGGTTGCTAGGAGCCACCCGAGTGAGCACACAAGCAGATTTCCCGCCAACAAGCCTGGAGATGACTGAAGACCCACATGACATCTTGACTGCAGCCTTGTGAGAGATCCTGAGACACAGGTCCCTGGCTAGATGCACCTGGATGCCTGGCCCACGGAAACCATATGCGGTTATCAATTGGTGTTGTCGGAAGCCCTCTGGGTTGCGGAAAACATTCAAAAAAGACACAAGGGTGAAGCCACAGTTCTGGCTGCTGACCCACCCCCCTCTCCTGGGCTTGAAATTCCAGGGAAGTCAAGCGATGGTAGCAACCACTGAGAGATTAGGGTAAACAATGCCAGAAAGAGGTCCTCTATTCTGTTCTCCATGTATCTCTCTGAGAGGACATGCCCTCACCTGATCCACCCGAGCCAATAGGTGGCCCATGCAGGAGGAGACAACTGGCCGTGTGGTCCAAGTCGGCTGAGAGCACTAGACCCAGCGTCGCAGAGCCTCCTTGAAGCCAGAAAAAGAGCCCAGAAGTTCCCTGGTGTCCCTAGAGAAGGCACAGAAATTAGATGAGTTGAAAGCCTGGGACCTGGTCATTGGGCTTCTGGGCAAGAGGGGAGATGGCCTGTGGAAGGGAGACTGCCTGCAACCCCTCTTGAACCAGACCCCACCTGTCTGCTTTGTGATACTGAGGATTAAGACGAGAGTGAACTAGTGTAGAAGAGATGGTGTTCTAATGCTTGGCAGGTTGAAAGCGATTGAAATCGTTGACATTCCTATTCTCCTCGTCCTCAGGACCACCATTAAGGGGAAGGGGCCTTCAAAGAAGCAAGAGGAGTTTATCACTTACAGCAGCCATGTCAAGTGTCAATATCCAACCACTCCAGTCCCTTCCACCCCCTTGGCAGCCCCAATGCTTTCATAAGGACACAGATACATTCCCCTACAGGCTTTGGAGCAAACGTTAAGTTTTGATTTCTCTAAGATAAATGCCATAGTGCCATGACCTGCTCCTAAGGCGGTAGCAAGTCTAGTTCTCAAAGAATCTGTGTGGAAGGGTTGAGCCACTCTATTGGACACCTGAAATTGATATTATACTGCATGTGAACGGGAATGTAACTCACGGCTTGGAAAAGGAAAAGAAACTCTTAACTGTTTTCAAGAGTCAGCTCTATCATTTTCCATTCCCAACTGTGATGCGGGAGTGATCCAGTCATTCCACATCCTGCCTTGCATTTGGTGGTGGGGTCTCTCTCTCCCTCTCTGGCGCATTTGGTTTGAATCACTGTGATAGGTGTGCAGTGAGAGCTCACTGGAGTTTTCATTTGAATTGCCCCAATGGCAACTTTCTATGTGGTTTCCATCTGTCTACGCTTTGGTAAAGGTGGCAGGCCCTTTACTTTTTCCCCACCCCCCTTCTATTTCCTTTTGCTAACTAGATTGCATGCTTACATGGGGATCAAATTCTGAGTTTCCATGCTTCAGACAGGAGTCCTCTATTAGCTATGTGATTTGGACCTATTTCCTCCAAGTTGGTAGCTTGTCTTTTGGGTCTTCTTAAGGAGGTCTTTCACACGGCACAGATTTACAATTCTGATTGTTGGATAAAGTCTAATTAATCAACTTTACCTTAGGGAAAATAATTTGATGTTCGACTGGAGGATTCTTTACCTAGCTTTCCATTCTGGAAATTTTTCCCCACATTTTCCCTATAAGATTTATCATTTTCCATGTAAGGCAGTGATTAATTTTGAGCTACTTTTTAAAATACTCTTTTTTTCTTTTTTTCCTTTGGGAGAGTGAACATGTGCATGAGCGGGCAGGGGCCTGGAGGGAGAAGGGAAAAGAGCATCCTCAAGCAGCCTCGCCAGTGAGCTTGGAGCCTGACTTTGTCCCGGGACGCTGAGAGCTTGACAAGAGCCGAAATCAAGAGCTGGCTGCCGCACAGGCTGCCTCACCCAGGCAGCCTGAGTTAAGTTTTGTATAGGGTTTGATACTTAGATTGTGGTCCCCGGCCTCCTCGTCCTCCACCTCCTCCTCCCCTCTCCCGCTCCCTCTTCTGCTTCTCCTTCTTCTTTCATGCCTATGCATGTCCACTTGCTCTAGCACCATTTATTCAAAACGCTGTCACTCCTCCACTGAACGGCTTTTTACCTTTGTCAAGGCCCCATTCGACATATGGGTGTAGTTCACTTTCTGGGTCCTTGATTCTGTTCCACTTATCCATCTTTATTCTGTTCCATTGGTCTAGCTCTTCACCAACACCACACACTTTTGATTACTGTAGACGAATATCTTGAAATGGGGTAGAAGTATTCTTCTGGTTTTCTTCTTTAGTTTTAGTTTCTCCTCTTTTTCTAGGTTCTAAAATAGAAAGATTATAGTTTTGAGACTCCTTTTCTTTTTAGAGAGAGAGACAGAGACAGAGACAGAGAAAGGGAGAGAGAGATGATTAAGCAGCCACCATGCCCAGCACCAGCACAATG
>NC_139021.1:61412789-61575022 GCF_964662115.1 Mustela nivalis | reverse complement strand
GACAGAGAGATCACAAGTAGGCAGAGCGCAGGAAGGGGGAAGCAGGCTCCCTGCTGTGCAGAGAGCCTGATGTGGGGCTCGATCCCAGGACCCTGGAGATCATGACCTGAGCCGAAGGCAGAGGCTTAACCCACTGAGCCACCCAGGCGCCCCTCTAGCACTTCGCTTAACACTTTGGTAATTACATCTCTAACATGCATGAGAGTCAGCCTTTTCCTCTGTGGCCTCCAAGCAAGTAGAGCTGGCGGGCCCTAGGGGTGTTGAAAACTCTGCCTTTCACAGACGACTCCCAAGGTCAAGACTTCAAACTGCAGTACACATACCCTGGGGTAGACACTTTCCAGAGATCATACGACCCTGATTGGCCTTTTTGTTTTGGGGGTTATTTATTTATTTATTTTTAAACCCCAGTTTTGTTATTTTTTAAAGATTTTTTTAAAAATTTAATTTATTGGGGTGCCTGGGTGGCTCAGTGGGTTAAGCCGCTGCCTTCGGCTCAGGTCATGATCTCAGGGTCCTGGGATCGAGTCCCGCATCAGGTTCTCTGCTCAGCAGGGAGCCTGCTTCCTCCTCTCTCTCTCTCTGCCTGCCTCTCTGCCTACTTGTGATCTCTCTGTCAAATAAATAAATAAAATCTTTAAAAAAAATTTAATTTATTTGACATAGATCTAGCATGATCTCAGGGTCCTGGGATCGAGCCCCACATCGGGCTCTCTGCTTAGCGGGGAGCTTGGTTCCTCCTCTCTCTCTCTCTCTCTGCCTGCCTCTCTGCCTGTGATCTCTCTCTGTCAAATAAATAAATAAAATTTTTAGAATTAAAAAAAAAAAGAAGAAATGTGGTACTTTGGTTTGCACTGGGTATTTTGGTTTTAAATATATGATAGAGTAAATGGTGGGATAAGAATTTTCCTCTTTCCCTGATCATTTGTCAAAGAATGCTTCATTCCTGAGAGCTGGTGCCAAGAAAAAAGGAAAGAGCATCAGTAAGGCATGTTGAATGCTAAAAAAGACAATTCTTTTTAATTTTTTTCAATACTCAATCCTGGGACTCCGCACTGTAGGGGATACTTTTAAACAGGCAAAAGAGTGTGGGTCAGTACACTTGATCTTAGCCAAAAGGCCGAGAAGCGATGAGAGAGTGTGGATCAGTAAAACATTTATTTCATAAAATGTATAATATCTTCTACATCGTAGTAACTCAAAATGGAACTATATGTAGCGGCTGGATCAATTTGAGCATTTTAACTTTCTCTTTCATTAAACACATGGAAAAATGTAATCACAATTTATGTCAATAAAAGACACATTTTCGGTAAGTTTACTTTTTATGATACTTGTCAAAATATGTAGCATACTTATACCATTATGAACAAATAATTATAATGATACTGAATGCAGAATACATTTGTTGTCAGCTGCCTCATGGTCACAGAAAATAAAACATTTAAATTCTATAAAAAATGTATTTCCGTGTCCCATTGTGAGAGAGACATATTCTATATGAAAGAGATATTAATGGTTTAAGCAAGAAAATATATAATAATCCATGGAGTAAGTGGAATACAATGTTCAGAGAGAAAGAAAGATATAATTTTCCAAATGCTAAAGAATTAGCTTATTTTTAAATGGATAATGGTGGCTATTAAGTCATCAATATGCTGGAATTCTAATAGATACTTTTTTTAGATTTTATTTTATTTGAGAGAGAACAAGCAGGGGAGCGGCAGGCAAAGGGAGAAGCAGGCTCCCCGCTGAGCAAGGAGCCTATTGTGGACCTTGATCCCAGGACTCCGGGATCAGGACCTGAATGGAAGGCAGATGCTTAACTGACTGAGCCACCCAGGTGTCCCTCTACTAGATACTTTAAAAAAAAAAAAAATATATATATATATATATATATATATATATATATATTTATTATTTTTTTAAAAAAATATATATATATATATTTTTTTTTTTAAGATTTTATTTATCTATTTGACAAACAGAGATCACAAGTAGGCAGAGAGGCAGGCAGAGGGAGAGGAGGAAGCAGGTTCCCTGCTGAGCAGAGAGCCCGATTCAGGGCTGAATCCCAGGACCCTGGGATCATGACCTAAGCTGAAGGCAGAGGCCTAACCCGATGAGTCACCCAGGCACCCCTCTACTAGATACTTTTTAAATAATGTACAACCTTGGGGTGCCTGGGTGGCTCAGTCAATTAAGTGTCTGCCTTTGACTTAGGTCATGATCCCAGGGTCCTGGGATAGAGCCCTGCCATGGGCATCCTGCTCAGTACAGTCTGCTTATTCCTTTTGCTCTACCCCTCTCCCATGTGCTCTTTTTCTCTCTCTCAAATGAATACATAAAATCTTTTTTTTAATGTACAACCTTTTTATTTTTATTTATTTTTTTAAGTAGGCTTCATGCCATCGTGGGGCTTGAACACACGACTCCAAGATTATGAGTAATGTGCTCTACTGGCTGAGCTACCCAGGCATCCCACAACCTATTTATTTTTTATTTTTATTTTTTTATATATTATTTATTTATTTAAAGATTTTATTTGTTTATTTGACAGACAGAGATCACAAGCAGGCAGAGAAGCAGGTAGAGAGAGAGGAGGAAGCAGGCTCCCTGCTGAGCAGAGAGCCCGATGCGGGGCTCCATCCCATGACCCTGGGATCATGACCTGAGCCGAAGGCAGAGGCTTTAACCCACTGAGCCACCCAGGCGCCCTATTTATTATTATTTTATTTAGGTTTTTATTTTATTTTATTTTTATTTTTTTATTAATTTTTTATAAACATATAATGTATTATTAGCCCCAGGGGTACATGTCTGTGAATCGCCAGGTTTATACACTTCACAGCACTCACCATAGCACATACCTTTCCCAGTGTCCATAACCCCAGCACCCTCACCTACCCCCCTCCCCTCAGCCCCTCTCAGTTTGTTTAGTGACATTAAGAGTCTCTTATGGTTTGTCTCCCTCCTGATCCCATCTTGTTCCATTTATTCTTTTCCTACTCCCCAAACCCCCCACATTGCTTCTCCAATTCCTCATATCAGGGAGATAATATGATAGTTGTCTTTCTCCAATTGACTTATTTCGCTAAGCATGATACGCTCTAGTTCCATCCATGTTGTCGCAAATGGCAAGATTTCATTTCTTTTGATGGCTGCATAGTATTCCATTATATACATATACATATACCACATCTTCTTTAGCCATTCATCTGTTGATGGACATCTAGGTTCTTTCCATAGTTTGGCTATTGTGGACATTGCTGCTATAAACATTTGGGTGCAGGTGCGCCCCTTTGGATCACTACATTTGTATCTTTAGGGTATATACCCAATAGTGCAATTGCTGGGTCGTAAGGTAGCTCTATTTTCAACTTTTTGAGGATCCTCCAGGCTGTTTTTCAGAGTGGTTGCACCAGCTTGCATTCCTACCAATAGTGTAGGAGGGTTCCCCTTTCTCCACAGCCTTGCCAGCATCTGTCATTTCCTGACTTGTTAATTTTAGCCATTCTGACTGGTGTGAGGTGATATCTCATTGTGGTTTTGATTTGTATTTCCGTCATGCCGAGTGATGTGGAGCACTTTTTCATGTGTCTGTTGGCCATCTGGATGTCTTCTTTGCTGAAATATCTGTTCATGTCCTCTGCCCATTTCTTAATTGGATTATTTGTTCTTTGGGTGTTGAGTTTGCTAAGCTCTTTATAGATTTTGGATACTAGCCCTTTATCTGATATGTTGTTTGCAAGTATCTTCTCCCATTCTGTCAGTTGTCTTTTGACAACCTATTTATTTTTAAAAGTCATCCTCTACAATTATTTAAACTTACATTAAACACACTTAGATGTTAAGTTTAAAATGTGGAGAGAGTATCCATGGTTCCAAGATTATTTTAGGGAGTAGGTGAGCCAAAGCAGTGGGGAAGCACCTTCGTTGTTGGTATTGGGTCTCTGTGTGAGCTGGGCCCGATCCTTTCAGGCATGGTGAGGAGTCGGGGAAAGGTCACCTTGAGGGGAAGCTGCTCTAGCTCAGTGGGGTGCTGTGATTTCTTTGTGACGCATGGTGTGCCTCCGGGGCACTGGGGCAGTGTCTGGTCACCCAGGAACTCAGTCAAGGCTGAACACAACAGACCTGGGGTGGGGACACCCCACCTTCTTACCAGGACCATGGTCACCAGGGTTATAGAGGTTCTGGCAAATTCTATCAAGGCTGGGCTAACCCGAATCATAATTTAAAAGAAAAGAAACAGGCGCGCCTGGGTGGATCATTTGATTAACTGTCTGACTCTTGATTTCAGCTCCAGTCATGGTCTCAGGGTCATGAGATCAAGTCCCATGTGGGGTTCCATGCTCAGCCTGGCGTCTACTTGAGATGCTCTCTCCCTCTGCCCTTCCCCTCCCTGCTCGCGCATGCATGCTCTCTAAATAAATAAATAAAATCTTTAAAAAATATATACAGGAGGGACACCTGGGTGGCTCAGTTGGTTAAGCAGCTGCCTTTGGCTCAGGTCATGATCCCAGCGTCCTGGGATGGAGTCCCACATTGGGCTCCTTGCTCAGCAGGGAGCCTGCTTCTCCCTCTGCCTCTGCCTGCCATTCTGTCTGCCTGTGCTCTCTCTCCCCCTCTCTCTCTTTGATAAATAAATAAAATCTTAAAAAATATATATATATATATGTATATATACATATATATATATATATATTTTTTTTTTAATAGCAAGGGCACAGTTTTTTTTTTTTTTTTTGAAAGGGAGGGCACAGTTTTCGTTTGTTTCCTGTATATGTATATACATATAGAAATCCTAACATTGCCTGTCAGCAGCATACCGCTGGAGGAGTCCCTGAACTCAAGGACCTGGCATCCTGGACCCGGCTCAGTTGGGAGTAACAGCCTGAGATAACCTGCTCCCAGTGGAGTAACATAGGGAAAGCTACATATTTGAGCTCTCCCCCTACTCCTGCCCTGGGCTAGGATTCCATCCATAGATAAGCTTATCAGTCCAGAGAATCACTGACCACTTCAAGAAAGACCCAATCGGGGCGCCTAGGTGGCTCAGTGGTTTGGGCTGCTGCCTTTGGCTCGGGTCATGATCTCAGGGTCCTGGGATCGAGCCCCGCGTCGGGCTCCCTGCTCCGCAGGAAGCCTGCTTCCCTCTCTCTCTCTCTCTGCCTGCCTCTCTGCCTACTTGTGATCTCCGTCTTTCAAATAAATAAATAAAATTAAAAAAAAAAAAAAAAAGAAAGACCCAATCTCCCATTCACTGGGCTACTGGAAATATTTCACCAAAAGGCCAGAATTTGGGGAAAGTGAGAAAGACCAAGATTCCATGAGAAGAAGCCAGCTGTTTCACCCACAGATCTACATATGGAGTGTCCTGGGTGCCTGCTGTGTGCCAGGGGAGCTGGGGGCCCAGTGTGTAGGTGCTGAGGCTCCCCAGGGGCCGTCCCCAACCTCTCTGCTGCACACTTCTCTGCATCTCCTTGGCAATCTCAGCTTTCTTCGGATTTTTACTTTCACCCACATGCTGAGGGTTCCCAAATCTACATAGCCAGCCCCAAGCCAGACCCTGATCCCTCAAAATGCCTGAGAGCACCACCAACAGCAGGAAAATGCAGACTGGCTCAGACTATGTGTGGTGGCAGTACAGACGGAGAGAAGCTGGCAAGAGAAAAGGATACGAGAAAATAGAACCAAGGGGACCAGACATCATGTCCAAGGGAGAGCAAGGTAGAGATCAAGGACAGGCCCTTTATTTCTGACTCGGCATCTGGTGTCTCGAGATGGGGTGACAGTTACTGAGGGCATTGCTCACTTAATGTGCCTGTGGGACATGCAGATGGAAAGGGCTAGTGGGACGTCTGGACTGGAAAGTTCGGTTCGGGAACCGAATGCGTGAATGCGGTATTTGACGTCAAGGGGGTGAATGAGATCCTTAGGGAAACAGAGAAGAGAGTCCAACCCAGAAGCTTGGGGACCATTCAACATTGAAAACAAGGGCCGCCGGAACAAGAGGACTCCCCAGAAGCCATCCTGTCGAGAAGCGAAGGGCAGAAAATGTTTCAAGGAACGGGAATGGGAATAACTAGCCCAAAGATGAGGACTGAAAATAGCCATTTCCATGACCGCCAAGGCAATGTTTATTTGAGAGAGAGACGGTGAGAGAGAGCATGAGAGGGGAGAAGGTCAGAGGGGAGAAGTAGACTACTTGCTGAGCCCAGAGCCCAATGCAGGACTCTAACACAGGACCCCAGGATCATGAACTGAGCCGAAGGCACACTGAGCCACCCAGGCGCCCCTAAGGACCGCTTTTCACGTGGATGGTGCAAACTGAGCTCTCTGCCACATTTCTGCTCATACCAGCTACGGTTCCTCATGAAACTCAGTGATGTGGATAGATCATGTTATTATTTTCTAACCAGATCTGGACAATGTCAAACTTCTAGACTACCATTTATGTCTTTTCCCTCAGGATTTTGGGAACTTTTCCAACCTTTTTTATAATGTGGAACCATTTAAATGACAGGCCTCATCTGTTTCTTAAAGGTTGCACAGATTAACATAACGCATAAAACCCTTGGGTCCTCATACCCTTTTAAGAAATAGATTTTCGGCAACATGTTCAGTTCTTTCTAAGGTTTTTGTCCTAATCAATTTTTCAACCTCTTTTTTTTTTTTTTAAGATTTTACTTATTTATTTGTCAGAGAGAGAGAGACAGAGCGAGCACAGGCAGACAGAGTGGCAGAGGGAGAAGCAGGCTCCTTACGGAACAAGGAGTCCCATGTGGGACTCAATCCCAGGATGCTGGGATCATGACCTGAGCAGAAGACAGTCGCTTAATGAACTGAGCCACCCAGGCGTCCCTCAACCTCTTTTTCAAAACAACTTTGCAGGCAGCTGGGTGGCTTAGTTAACTAAGCCACTCCCTTTGGCTCAGGTTATGATCCTGGAGTCCCGGAATTGAGTCCCACATCAGGCTCGCTACTCAGCAGGGAGTCCGCTTCTCCCGCTGACCTCTCTCCTCATGCTCTGTCTCCATCTCAAATAAATAAAATCTTAAAAAAAAAAAAAAAAAGATTTTTAAAACAACTTTGCTAGTTCATATATTCATAGGATATACTGAAAGAATATTTTTACATTCGATGATACGTAGTTTCAAGTTTATTAATATTTTAAGTAATATTGTCCTGGTTTTTCATCTTCACACGGTTTGTGGGAAAAGATCCTTTTCAGTATTTATTTCTTATTCATAATATTTTTTTTTAAAGATTTTATTTGTTAACTTGACCAGAGATCACAAGGAGGCAGAGAGGCAAGCAGAGAGAGAGGGGGAAGCAGGCTCCCCACTAAGCAGAGAGCCCGATGTGGGGCTCGATCCCAGGACCCTGGGATCAGAACCTGAGCTGAAGGCAGAGGCCTTAACCCGCTGAGCCACCCAGGCACCGCTCTTTATTTTTATCTTGGTCAGATTTCTCTATTTGTTCCCCCCCCCACCAAATAACCAGATTCTGATTTTATTTATATGTCAGCTCTTTTTTCATTTTCTCCATTAATTTCTGCCTTCCCCCAATTCATAATACCTTCATAATTTATAAACTGTCACTCCAGTTACCTTTACGTTAATATAAATTTTACTAATCTTTTTTTTTTTAAGATTTTATTTATTTATTTTACAGAGAGAGATCACAAGTAGACAGAGAGGCAGGCAGAGAGAGAAGCAGGCCCCCCGCTGAGCAGAGAGCCCAATGCGGGACTGGATCCCAGGATCCCGAGATCATGACCCGAGCCGAAGGCAGTGGCTTAACCCACTGAGCCACCCAGGAACCCAAATTTTACCAGTCTTAATGATGCACCAAGAACTAATTTTAAGAAGGCACAGAAAGATGTATTGGTCAATACTAGAAGCCTTATAGATATTCATGTGTCTATATAGCTCTAAGATTAACCTTTGGTTACATCTGCTTTGTTTTTGTTGTTGTTGTTTGGTGATAACTGCATTCTTTTTTTTTTTTTTTATTAGTTACATCTGGTTTTAAATATTCTAGCCCATACTAGAATTACTATAGCCATGATCTTTTTTTTTTCTTAAAGATTTTATTTATTCATTTGACAGACATAGATCACAAGTAGACAGAGAGACAGGCAGAGAGAGAGAGGAAGGGAAGCAGGCTCTCCACTGAGCAGAGAGCTGGATGCGGGACTCAATCCCAGGACCCTGAGATCATGACCTGAGCCGAAGCCAGAGGTTTAACCTACTGAGCCACCCAGGCGCTATACCTTGATCTTGTAGAGTTGTAGACCTCAGGGCTTTAAGTGTCCTTTTATCTGCAAGTTAAGTCTGGATCTAAAATTATTTAAAAGAGAATTCTGGTCCTGTGAGCTGTTGCTGCCTTAGCCCATCTCTGCTGAGCTGGGATTGTGCTTTATGGAAGCACTGGTGATCACTAGGCTTCCCAGTTTTCACAGGTGCAGATGAATTTTTGTCTTTGTTCAGAAGGGGAATATGAAGTTGGCTCTTCAATCTCACTCAATTTGTTTGCCCATCTGCAGAATGGCTATAACAATAAGTTTCAGTAATCTTTTGAAGACTTTGAAGATAAGAAAAATGAAGCTCAAAAATATTTACTAATTTGCCTAAAGCCACACAGTGAATACAAAGTTGGAAGGAGCTACATCTGGGGTCAAGAACGCTGCTTCCAGCTGCAAAGTCTCCACCTACACGTTTCCTCAGTTTGACTCTTATCACACGTTTTAAAATTTTCAACGCAGGAATGAAGCTTATGATCAGTTTGCATTTAAGATATTACATATAGCATCTTAAATATAAAGAAATATGCTTCATTTGAAGGTCAAGTAGAAGCCAAATGCAACAGAGAGCTGCTAAGATTTTAAAGGTATACGTGCAGGGGCACATGGGTGGCTCAATGGGTTAAGCATCTGTGTTCAGCTCAGGTCATGGTCTCAGGGTCTTGGAATGGAGCCCCGCGTCAGGCTCTCCACTCAGCAGGAAGGCTGCTTCCCCCTCTCTCCATGCCTGCTTCTCTGCCTACTTGTGATCTCTCTCTCTGTCAAATAAATAAATAAAATCTTAAAAAAAAAAAAGTGCATATGCATTTGCCAATTTGCCAGTTAGGAGTTTATTCATGATCTTAGCAAGAGTAGATTCAGTGCTATGCTGAGGACAGAAGACAATGAAAAGATTGCAATGGTCATAAATACTTTGATGTAACAAGTGCTTTTATATTATACAGCATCATAGTATGTCACATGCTCCTCCGAGTACAAGCTAAACCCTTCTGATAGCCTCCAAGGTCCTTCAAGACCCTGTGGTCTGCAACCTCCCCTCCCACTCCCCCGACTCCCATTCCTCTATCCTATCATTCTCCCTGCTCCTACTCCAGGCAGCCTGGCTCCCATGCTGTCCATTCATCACAGACACACCTTGCCCCTAAGACCTAATGTGCCTGCTCCTCAGACTGGTAGGACCCTCCCCAGATAGCCACCCACGACTTCCTTACCTTAATGGTGAGGCCTAGCCTGACTCCCCTTGGGCAAATTTAGTCTTCAGACCTGGCTTGTACTCCAAGGCACTTGCTTTCAGACATACTAAACGTCTTTTATCTTTGCACCTGTTCTCCAGTGACTGTCTCCCCGACTAGAACTACCACTAGAATTTAAGCTCCATGAGCTCAGGGGTCTGGTTTTTGATATCCATGTGTCCCACCCACCTGGAACATACCTGACACAGCATAGGTTCTCAAAAATATTTGGTGAAAGAATGAATGAACAAATTAACACATGAGAAAGAGCGTACTAATTACGTGTTTACACTTGTCACTCACATTTAGAATGTACATCTGGGGGGCGCCTGGGTGGCTCAGTGGGTTAAAGCCTCTGCCTTCAGCTCAGGTCATGATCCCAGGGTCCTGGGATCGAGTCCCGCATCGGGCTCTCTGCTCAGCAGGGAGCCTGCTTCCTCCTCTCTCTCTGCCTGCCACTCTGCCTACTTGTGATCTCTGTCTGTCAAATAAATGAATAAAATCTTAAAAAAAAAAAAAAGAATTCACATCTGGGCTCTGCCACTCACCAGCTGTGTAACCTTTTTTAACCTTCATTTTCTCACCTGTTGATGTAAAAAAAAGACATCACCTCACAGGATTACTGTTTAGATTATAGAAGGCAATTAAAGTACAGTGCTTAGCACCATGCTCAGAGCATCTACAGTATTTACTCAGGAAATGTTAGAGGCTGGGGTGCCTGGGTGGTTCAGTGGGTTAAGCCTCTGCCTTCGGCTCAGGTCATGATCTCAGGGTCCTGGGATCGAGCCCTGCATCGGGCTCTCTGCTCGGCAGGAAGCCTGCTTCTCCCTCTCTCTCTCTGCCTGCCTCTCTGCCTACTTGTGATCTCTCTCTGTCAAATAAATAAACAAAATCTTTAAAAAAAGAAAAAAAAAAGGAAATGTTAGAGGCTATCTTTCATATATCATTACTGTAATATTGTTTTATTTAATTTCCACACTAATCCTAAAACGTTGTTATTATCCCTATTTTATTTTATTTATTATTATTTAATTATTTATTTTTAAAGATTTTATTTAAAGAGAGAGCGAGAGAAGGAACACAAGCAGGGGGAGCAGCAGGCAGAGGGAGAAGCAGGCCCCTGCTCAGCAGGAAGCCTGATATGGGACTCCATCCCAGGATGATGGTATCAAGACCTGAGCCGAAAGCAGACCCTTAATTACTGAGCCACCCAGGTGCCCCAACTTTTTAAAGATTTTTTGGAGAGCGTGTAAATGAGGGGAAGAGGGGTAAGGGCCAGAGGGAGACGAAGAGGGAGAAGGAGAGAAACAGACTCCCTGCTGAGTGCAGAGCAGTGGGGCCCATGGTCATCTCATGACCCTGAGATCATGACCTAAGCCAAAATCAAGAGCTGGACATTTAACCCACTGAGCCACCCAGATGCCCTTTATCCCTACTTTAAAGATAAGGACGGGCACTTGGTTCATTTCATTGGTAGAGTAACAGATTCTTGACCTTGGGGTTGTGAGTTTGAGCCCCACGTGGGGTAAAGATTACTTAAAAAATAAAATCCTAAAAAATTTTTAAAGTAAAGTCAAGGGAAGTGAGCAAAAAGAGGTTAAATAACTTCTTCGTTGTCAGAGCTTAGTCTCCCAGCGAGTCTGCTGAACACCTCTTTTCATGCCTCCTCGGTTCAACTGTTTTTCCTGCCTGACCCTGGAGTCCTTGGCCACCAAACTCACTGGCTCCTCCTACAGTTTACAGATGCATCTAATTCATCAGACAGCAGAGCTTCTCCAGTGGCTGCCCAAGGGATGCAGATGTTAATTCCCCATGGCCCCAAGATTAAGTCTCTTTCCTTTTGCCTTCTGAAATATTTTGTAGAACATATTATTGCTGTAAAGTCTTCCTAGAAGAGTGTCTGTGGATGAGACTGTGTGCCTTCATAAAGCAGGGATCTCGATACACACTACTTTTTATTTTCTTCCTTTCTTTTTTGGGGGTTGGTGGGCAGAGGGAAAAAGGAGAGAGAATCTCAAGCAGACTCCCCACTGAGGGCTGAGTCCAACCCTGAGATCATGACCTGAGCCAAAATCAAGAGTTCGAGTCAGACACAACTGACTGAGCCATCCAGATGCTGCCCTCACCTTCTTTTCTTTCTTCCTCCTTCCCTCCCCTCCCTTCCTCTTTTCTTCCTTTCTTTCTTAAGTAATTTCTATACCCAACATGGGGCTAGAACACATAACCCCAAGATCAAGAGTCACATACTTGGGGCGCCTGGGCGGCTCAGTTGTTAAGCATCTGGCTTCGGCTCAGGTCATGATCCCAGGGTGATGGGGTTGAGCCCCGCATCAGGCTCCCTGATCCATGGGGAATCTGCTTCTCCCTCTCCCACTCCCCATGCTTGCGTTCCCTCTCTCACTGTCTCTCTCTCTGTCAAATAAATAAAATATTTTTAGAAATTAAAAAAAAAAAAGAGTCACCCACACTCCTAGGCACTCCACCTTATATTTTCTTCCCAGCCTTTCCTGTTTCATTTTCCTTCCCTCTTGATTCTTGGAGTCCCACCGCCCAATAAAGGACCAGCACATAAGCCTTGCCTTAGGCTCAATTTTCTAGGGAATCTAGAATAGATAATGGGTTAACATTCTAGACCCAAATCCAAAGCCCATGCTCTTCCCATCATTCAACACCTACTTTATTGACCACCTACTGTATGCCAGTGCTTCTCACGACTCCCTAATGTAAGGTGTACAGGAAGTATGATGGTAGAAACTGGTGACTTCTCTTTTTCCAGGGATAGAAAGGAGGTGAAGTGCTCTGTCCCAGGAGATGGGACTAGAAATGGAGTACGGGACCTAAGAGAGGTAAGGATTTAGAACAGCCACTGTGAGGAATAGGAGAGAGGCTGACTGACCCCTAGGTATGACTGGGATCCTAATGTCCAGCTTCAGGACTGATCTTTATTTCCAAATGGCTGGTTTATAGTTGTCTAGTCAATGGAAAGAGAGACCACATTCACAAAACATTTATTACAACATATTGTTATAATTGTTCTATTTTATTATGTTAATGGCTTACTGTGCCTAATTTATAAATTAAACTTTATTATAGGTATGTATTCATTGGAGAAAACATAAAATATACAGGGTTTGGGGCGCCTGGGTGGCTCAGTTGGTTAAGCACCTGACTGCAGCTCAGGTCATGATCTCAGGGTCCTGGGATTAAGCCCTGAATTGGATTCTGCACTCAGCAGGAAGTCTGCTTATCCCTCTTTTCTTTCTGCCTCTCCCCCAGCTCATGCTCTCTCTCAAATAAAATAAAATCTTTAAAAATTTAAAAATAAATATTAATTAATTAAATAAATAAAACAGTTTAAAAATCTGCAAACTAATTACAGTACTTGGCAGTACTGTAAGGCTAATACTCTGCTTACAAAGCAATTATGACTGAGTGGGGGTAGGGAAGGGTGAGAAAGAGAGTAAAAATGTGGGCTTTGGTGCCTGGGTGGCTCAGTTGTTTGAGTGACTGCCTTGGGCTCAGGTCATGATCCTGGAGTCCTGGGATGGGTCTGCATCAGGCTCCCATCAGCAGGGAGTCTGCTTCTCCCTCTGACACTCTCCCCTCTTATGCTCTCTCTCTCACTCTCTCTCTCAACTAAATAAATAATATCTTAAATACACACACACACACACACAGAGTGAGCTTTGCTTCCAATATAGTGTATATTATGTTTAAAAATATCAGGGCAGGGGCTCCTGGCTGGCTTAGTCAGAAGAACAGGTGACTCTTTTTTTTTTTTTTTTAAGATTTTATTTATTTATTTGACAGAGAGAGATCACAAGTAGGCAGAAAGGCAGGCAGAGAGAGAGGAGGAAGCAGGCTCCCTGCTGAGCAGAAAGCCCGATGCGGGGCTGGGTCCAAGGACTCTGAGATCATGACCTGAGCTGAAGGCAGAGGCTTTAACCCACTGAGCCACCCAGGTGCCACCAGAACAGGTGACTCTTTTTTTTTTTTTTAAGAATTTATTTATTTATTTGACAGAGATCACAAGTAGGCAGAGAGGCAGGCAGAGAGAGAGGAGGAAGCAGGCTCCCTGCTGAGCAGAGAGCCCGATGCGGGACTCGATCCCAGGACTCCAGGATCATGACCTGAGCCGAAGGCAGTGGCTTAACCCACTGAGCCACCCAGGCGCCCCCAGAACAGGTGACTCTTGATCTCTCTCCTGGTTCTAAGTTTGAGCCCCACAGTGGGTGTAGAAACTACTAAATAAATAAATAGACAAAACATAAAAAAAAAAAAAAAGTATATATCAGGGCAGCTATAAATAGCAGGGGAAAAGCTTTGCATGGAAAATAATAGAAGAATAGCTATCACTCACTTAAAGAGAATCTCGTCTAGAAAAATACCCTGAAACTTCACCAAAATTAACCCCTGGTAATAAATATAAAACAAAAATATTATCTTGTTCCTGCCTTGATAATCGAGTAACCTAAATGGAAGACAGGAAATTCCAACTCTTCTGTTTTAAAACTTCAGCTACAGGGGTTCCTGGGTGGCTCAGTGGGTTAAAGCCTCTGCCTTCGGCTCAGGTCATTGCTCGGTAGGGAGCCTGCTCCCCCCCCCCACCTGCCTCTCTGTCTACTTGTGATCTCTGTCTGTCAAATAAATTAAAAAAAAAAAAAAAACCTTCAACTACAAGAACTCAGGAGAATATGAATAGTTTTTCCACTTACAGGATGCTCTTAGCGATGAGGTACTGTCTTGTCTTCTAGTCTGCATGAAGTACAATCTGAAATAAAAGATTTCACAATGAAAGCTTCCTAGACACCAACACGGAGCTGTGAGATTACGCTCCTCTTTATTGCTCTACAGGGACCTTGTCAAATAGACCACAAATGTGGGTGACACTATCTGAAAAGATGTAGTTATTCTTCCGTCTGAGGAATATGCAGTCTCCCTCCCTCCTGTTCCGTTACTCAGTCTTTCACCTCGTTTGGACTGACCCAGAAATTAACTTCATTTTACAGCTCGTCACACCCAGCATATGCTCCGAGAAATGGATTCCTTTGTCCAGAGCCCAGTAAAATCTCTGTCTCCCCGGGGATTTTGCTCTAGCGTTTGTTCGAGGACAGTAATGGATGTCCTAACCAGTCCGTGTTTTCTAAAGCAATGACAACTCAAGGTCATATCTTCAAAATGAGGCATGTTCAATATAATGACTGCAAAAAAGTGTACACGTGCAGCACACAGACATTCCTAGTGATGTCCATCATGCATTTTGCTTCTTTTTCCAATATGACATTTAGTGGGGATTCTTATTCTAAGAGGCATTTGAAAAATCAACAAATCAATTTCTAGGAAGAAGCCTTTTGCATGAGTTAGAGCAAATGTTCAGTCAGTTCCCAGTATTTGCTCAGAGATGTGTACACAACCAGAAATACGTACCAGATGATTAATGAAAAAATGGTCAAGACTACATGTTTTCTCAAATTCATGCCCCAAGCCAAAAAAAAAAAAAAAGGTTTGGTTATGATCTCCACCAAACTATGTCAAAAGATAGATCAGCAACTCTCTATCTGAAATTCTCAGACAAAATATTTTCAATGATTTGGAGTTTCTTCTTCAGAAAGATAAATTGCCCGGTAAGACTGAAGACCGAATACATTTCAGTAACGAGGTTGTGACTTTACAAAGGAAAAAGAAAAAAGAAAAATATCTAGAACAAGAGGACATTTCCCCAAACAAATGGGAAAGACAAATTTGGAATTTCAGGGAATGTGCAAAAAATGCTGCAGGACAAATCACAGAAAGTTATTCAAAGTCACATAATAAAACCAAAATACCTTTGGTATTTTTGTATTATTTTTATATTTTATATTTTGGTATTTTTGTTTCTTGCAGGCAAGTAGATTAGGCAATGCTTTCTGAGTATGAAAACTCAGCTAAAAGAAATAGATTAATTAACAGCTCTTCTAATAACACAACGAAGATAGATACCCATTGACTGAATTGGAAGGAGGTAGGTGATTTTGCTTTATGTATAGATGTGAATAGAATTTTTTACCCTGTTTACACACATCTTCCAAACAATTTAATTACTCTAATCTAGACTTCACTCAATATCCATATTGCATATCATAAAATCATAAAACCACCTGAATATGGATTTTTCATGTATAATTTTTGCTTGAGACAACTCAAACCAGTATGGGATTCAAAACTAAAAATGGTAACAAACATATAAACTGAGCTTATCAAAATGAGCATGGCTCAGTATAGTTAAGCTGTTCTAGAATTATAGGTGCAGAAACTCCTGATCCTCCTGAAAGACATCAGCCACCAGTGCACTGCCCAGCCTCTGAGACCCCCTCATTGCTCCTCCGTTGGAGGATAAAGGTTTTTAGTGAAATCCAGAACAGAGCTAGCTGAACAGAAAGAATAAAGAACAAAACTATATTGACAGGGGCACCTCGTGGCTCAGTGGGTTAAAGCCTCTGCCTTAGGCTCAGGTCATGATCCCAGGGTCCTGGGATGAGGCCAGGGCATTGGGCTCTCTGCTCGGCAGGAAGCCTGCTTCTCCCCTCTCTCTCTGCCTGCCTCTCTGCCTACTTGTGATTTCTATCTGTCAAATAAATAAATAAATAATCTTAAAAAAATAAAAAACTATATTGACACAATTTGGAAAATGATCACAAAAATGGTAGAAATCACTATTAGATTCAGTGTTTTCTCTATTTCACTGAGTATAACAGACAAAAGCAAAATCATAGAAGACAAAAAAAAAGAAAGGAATTAAAAAAAAATTGGTCTGTGAGGTAGATGCCAATAAAAATAATATCAGACAAATTTGAAATTAAGGCTGAAAGTTTTAAAGGGTCCAAGAGGAATATTTTAAATTCATAGAAGTTATGATCCACCAAAAATATAAAACAGCCAGGTAACTTTATGTACCTTAATAGCAGATTCAAAATATATACAGCAAAACCTGATAGCAGAACAAAAAGCTATTGACAAACCCAAAAGAAAGTGGGAGATATTAACCTATCACTCAAAAATCAACAGATCAAATTTATGCAAAAAATGTAGATGGAGGGATTAAATAATACATTAAACAGGTACAGATTTTCTTACCCAACAACAACAAATACACATCCGTTTCAAACATCCACTGAATACTTGCAAATGTTAGCCGTATATTCATGAGGCCAGTAAAAAAGTTCAATAAATTCCTCAAATTAGAAATTACAGAAGCCACATTCATTGGCTATAATGTATTAAAACTTTAAGTTAACCAAAAGGTATGACCCTTCTCTCTTTGGAATTTTTTTTTTTTTAAAGATTTTATTTATTTATTTGACAGAGAGAGAGATCAGAAGTAGGCAGAGAGGCAGAGGTGCCCGCTCTTTGGAATTTTAACCTTACTGTTTCAAAAAATTATTGGCTTAAGGAGGAAGTCTCAAACTAGTCAGAAATCAAGAATGTGGCAAAAGTTTTCCGCAAAGGAATTATAGCCTTCAATGACTTTATTAAGAACAGGTGTTCTGAGGGGCGCCTGGGTGGCCCAGTGGGTTAAAGCCTCTGCCTTCGTCTCAGGTCATGATCATAGGGTCCTGGGATGGAGCCCCACATCGGGCTCTCTGCTCAGCAGGGAGCCTGCTTCCTCCTCTCTCTCTGCCTGCCTCTCTGCCTACTTGTGATTGCTCTGTCAGATAAATAAATAAATCTTAAAAAAAAAAAAAAAGAACAGGTGTTCTGAATATCTTCTACTGGTCTTTCATCTTCACTTTTCCCCTTCTACATACTGTTTGGACCTAGAGAAAATGACCCTATGGATCGCATCAAAGAGCTCCCTTCCCTCTGGGGTCTTCAACACTGGCAGATGTCAGAGATTGACATAAGGTCGGGTGTCTACTCCCCCAGACTCCCACCCTGGTCACTGAGCTCTTCCCCCTTCGTCTACAGAAGGTAGAGATCACACCTTTATAAGTAGTTCCTTTACTCAACTTTCTTGAAGCAACCCTGTTTCCTGCTAGACTTTGCCTGGTACAAGACTGGAAACAAATGTCAACTCAAGAAACTAGGAAGAAGAGACATACAATATACCTCTAAGAAAGCAGGAATGGTGATGGATAAAGATACAAACGGGGCGCCTGGGTGGCTCAGTCGGTTAAGCCACCGCCTTCAGCTCAGGTTGTGATCCTAGTGTTAGGAATCGAGTTTCACATCAGACTCCTTGCTCAGTGGGGAGCCTGCTTCTCTCTCTACCTCTGCCTACCACTCTGCCTGCTTGTGCGTGCCACTCTCTCTCTCTGACAAATAAATAAATAAAATCTTAAAAAAATAAATAAAGATAAAAACAAAAATTGTTTATATAGGAAGCGTAAAAGCTACTAGAGTGGGGCCACCTCGGTGGCCCTGTCAGTTAAGCGTCTGCCTTTGGCTCAGGTCATGATCCCAGTGTCCTGGGCGGATCCCCGCATCTGGCTCCCTGCTCAGCGGGGAGCCTGCTTCTGCTTCTGCCTCTGCCTGCTGCTCTCCCTGCCTGTGCTCTTGCTCTCCCTCTAACAAATAAATAAAATCTTTAAAACAAAACAGCGGGGCGGCTGGTGGCTCAGTGGGTTAAAGCCTCTCCCTTTGGCTCAGGTCATGATCCCAGGGTCCTGGGATTGAGCCCCGAATAGGGCTATAGGGCTCTCTGCTCAGCGGGGAATCTGCTTCCCCTTCTCAGGGTCTCTGCCTGCCTCTTTGCCTACTTGTGATCTCTGTCTGTCAAATAAATAAAATCTTAAAAAAAAAAAAAAAAGGCTACTAGAGTTGATCAACAAAACAAATGACCAACAAAAGAAAAAACTTTGTGTGGTATTGAAAAAAAAAAAAAAAACCAAATAAAAGGAGGACTAGAGAATAAGAATGAGGGAGAAACAGGAATAACATTAGGAACAGAAAACAGACATAATCCAGACACCAAGGAGGTTCTCAAATTATGAGAATGGTTTATACAACATTATATCAATACATTTCAGGATGAAGTAGGCCCCAGACTTTTTTAAAATGCTTATCCAAAACAAAATAATAACCTGAACACAATTGTAAAATTTATGTAGAACAAAGAAATGAGTAATATAAGTTATCCCCTCGTTCTGGTATGTCCCACAGTTACATAGGATGTTATCAGTGGGGGAAAGGGGATGTAAGTACATGGGAACTCTCTGTAGTATGTTTTGCAACTTCCTTTTAGGCTTAAAATATTTCAAATGAAAACTTTGGAGACTCACGCAGTTTTACAAAGTTACAGCATGTTCTCACTCTAGCTCTCTAGGCTGTGATATCTATACTTCCAAATAAAGCTACAAGCAGTAGCTAGCCCCAAATTTCTATATAACATGTATATATTGCCATTTCTTTTCATTCCCTCTGTCTACCCTCACAATATGCTCAGAGTTATACACATTATTCCTTGTCACTATGGATGTAAATATTATTCCCAACAGAGCCCAATTGTGTACTGGTTACAGTGTACTTTTCCTTTTTTGTGTCTTTTTTTTTTCTTTTTTTTAAAATCTCCCAAGTTAATAGCTGTCTGCCTTTTTTGGTTGTGTGCTTTCTTGGTTTCTGTGGGGTTTTCTCACTCTCTTCCCCATCCCTTTGGAGATGTCCCTCCTGGTGGCCTCCATCTTTTTCTGTTTGGGACTGCTCTGTGACATGGCATCCTGTGACTTCTTTTGCCATTATCCTGGGATACAACACATCTGTGTTGTGCCCTCTGTTTCATTGATCCTATGACTTCTTTTTTCTTGGTTGTGGCCTTTTTTTTAGTAGAACACCCTTCTGAGCTTTCTAGGAAAGGGTGCTTATGGGGTAAAGGAGAACCTGTCATTTCTATTTGGATTTGGGGTCTTCTGAATTGAACTTTTAATTTTTTTCTTCCCCATTTTCCTTTTTTTTTTTTTTTTCCTTTTTTTACCTCTGGTCTACTTTCTAGTTAATTTCCTCAATTTCAGCTTCTGCTTTTCCAACTCTTCTAGTTTTGGTTTTTTGTTGTTGTTGTTGTTTGTTTTTTGTTTTTTTGCCAACATATTTTTAATTACTAAGAGGTTCTTGTCATCTGGGTTCCTGCTTAGTGGCCCTGCTTTTGTTCCATGAATGCAAGATGGTTTATTATGTCTCTCTACTAGAGGTCTGAGTTTTTTAACAAGTTTTCTCCTGCTCTATACATTGTTTCCTCCCAGTTTATTTTTTGTTTGTTGTTTCTTTTTTTTTTTTTTAAGATTTTATTTATTTATTTGACAGACAGAGATCACAAGTAGGCAGAGAGGCAGGCAGAGAGAGAGAGGGGAGGCAGGCTTCCTGCAGAGCAGAGAGCCCGATGCGGGGCTCGATCCCAGGACCCTGGGATCATGACGTGAGCCGAAGGCAGAGGCTTAACCCACTGAGCCACCCAGGTGCCCCTGTTTGTTTGTTTCTTATTTTGATCTCTGTCTGGCATATTGAAGGCTTTTTCAGTGTTGGTGATCCTTGTTCACTTTGGCATGAGGTGAGGACACACAGGCTGGGATAAGATCTGAGGATCTAACCAGCCCTTGTCAAACCTTCAACCAATTCTTTTAACTTCATCCCCACCCACACTCCCCCTGGCAGAAGAACTGGTTGTCTCATTTCCTGAACCTTCCTGGGATCTGTGGCGGGCTCCTCTTGGTTCTTGTCAGTCTTGGGAATCAGCTCTCTCAGGGAGGCTTCGGCTTACACTTGACCATCTGCTTTCCAGCTTCTAAAATTTTGTCGGAATATCTCATCCGCTGTTATTTCTTTTTTTTTTTTTAAAGATTTTATTTATTTATTTGACAAAGAGAGATCACAAGTAGACAGAGAGGCAGGCAGAGAGAGAGGAGGAAGCAGGCTCCCTGCTGAGCAGAGAGCCCAATGCGGGCCTCGATCCCAGGACCCTGAGATCATGACCTGAGCCGAAGGCAGGGGCTTAACCCATTGAGCCACCCAGGCGCCCTCCTCTGTTATTTCTTTTCCCTTTGTCCTTATACTTTTATGCCCCCCCCTTTTCCCCCCCAAGATTTTATTTGTTTATTTGACAGAGAGAGATCACGAGTAGACAGAGAGGCAGGCTGAGAGGGGGAGAAACAGGCTCCCACTGAACAGAGAGCCTGATGCGGGGCTCGATCCCAGGACCCTGAGATCATGACCTGAGCCGAAGGCAGAGGCTTTAACTCACTGAGCCACCCAGGTGCCCCTCATGCTTACTTTTACACCCGGAAGTAAATACCATATACCTCTCACGATTCATACCCCTCCACTTTCAGTGGACTGGAGACTATCAGAGACAGATAGATGTAGAGACATAAGGATGTGGAATTTAGCTAGGGAAATGGTGACCCAGATAGAGAAAATAATCCATGCACAGGTCCCCATGCCCACCCTAGTCAGAGGACATTACCATTAACTATGGTTCACAGGCAGGAAGCCTAAGAGGCCGCCTATCTTCGCGTACCTGATTGCTGATTTGCACCAAGCTTTAGCTCTTGCCCAAGAGTTGTATACAGATTAGGTGGGTTACATATTAAAAATATATGTTCAGTATATGAAAGTACATATCATATGCATATTCATCTATCAAGGAACAACTTAAGAGGTGTAAGAGGTAGGCCCTTGCATTCAAGAAGTATACACAGCAGTGAAGGATATACAGAGCGTCAGCCTTCGGGAGAGTGAATAATGGAAACACTCAAAACGTTAGGAGCGTGGTCTGCCACAAGCTTGCACTCAAGGCTTCAGCCCTTCACTCCCTGACCAGCTCTCAAAACGAGAAGGTAAGGATGGAGGGAAAAGGCTACCCGCCCTTTGAGGTCTTGCTTCAGCCCTGCCCCCACCAAGAAGCTCTTTCTGAGGTTCCGGACACGTGCCAGCAAAAAGAAAAAGGTCACCAAGAGACACCAGTCCGCCCCATTTTGGCGCGCAGATAGACAGCCCCGAGTTAGACCCTGTCCTCAATTGCCCGGTCTCTAGCAGCAACCTGGGCGGCTTCGAAAAGTCAGACGAGAGCCCGCCCAGCCTCCCGGTTTAGGGCGGTGAGCTGGGTGGGCCGGGGTTCAGCCTGGGGCGGTCTAGGAGGAGCTCCTGCCCCGGGCTGCTCCTGGGGCTGGCGGGGGCCTGGGAGGGAGGGGCGAGTCTTTGCCTCAGTTCTCTCTCAGCAGGGCTCTCTCTGCCGCTGCGCTCTTCCGCGCGCTCTCTAGCTCGAGGCCAGACTTGGCGGCGGGGCTTACCACTCACCGGGGCGTAGGGGCTCCGACAGCCGGGGGTGGAGGGGAGGAGGAGGTCCGAAGGTGCAGGGTTAGGGAGGGAGAGGAAAAAGGGGGAAGGGAAAGACTGTGGGGTCCCATGGCCAGCGGCTCAGAGGAGGGTCACCAGTAGTCCTGGCCATTGTCACGAACTCCCCCCGCCACGCCCACGCACGGGGGGGATGTGCCGGGCCCTGGATGTCACCTGGGAGGGGACATCCATCCACAAACTGGATCTGGACCCTGTGTGTGCCTCTATCCCCTCCAGCACTCCCACCCCCACTCCCGGTGAGGACCCTATGGGCGGGAGCGGTCCTCCCTACCTGGGAAACCTCTGGCAGTCCGGGTGAAATCAGGGCCCCGCTTTCTCCAAGAAAGCTCTGAATAATAATTAAGGGGGGGAAGGGAAGAAAGCCAGAGGGTAAGTCAGGAAGAAATAACAATAGCCACTGTGGAGGGCTCAGCCACTGCCTTAGTCTCTCCGCGGTGCTGTCAGCTATCAGCACACCTGGGCCCACCTTAAATCTTCCCATTCCTTCCCTATGTTTGGTCCCATTAGTTTGCGTCAAGAAATCGATTCGAATGAGGAACACTCCGGGATGCAGGCAAATATTTATCTACACAGATGTTTAGCACAGGTCCTCGTAATATTGAAAAATTGGAAGCTACCTAAATAGTCAACAGTGCGCCATTGATTCTAACTCATAGGACATCCTTCTAGTGAAATTGAATGCGCACGTTTAAAGTCGTTTTATGGAAGAATACTTAATGATAAACAGAAAACGTCCACTACGTAGCAAGGGGGGGGCAGTTTACAAAAACCATTTCTGTTTAATAAAGAAGACATAAAGACATAATTTGAATGGGCAGAGACTGGAAGATAATTATCTCTAGGTGGCTGGATGTTACGCATCAACTTTCCTCAAGGGCAAAAAAAAAAAAAAAAAAAGTTATTTTAGAATTTCGACTCTGCTCCTCTGGGAATCCTCTCTCCCTCCTGCGTCCTCGCGCTGTCCGTGGGGGAGAAGGGTATTCGCTCGCGTCCCCTCCGCGTCCCCCCTCACCCCTGCCCCGGGCCCCGCCACGTGCGGGGAACCCACGCTTCCAAGGTGCGCTACAAGCCGGGGCCGAAAAGAGCGAGGGGTGGGGGCCGGCGGGATCCTCGCCGCCTTCTGAGGGGTGGGGTGGGCCGCGGGCCGGGGTCGTGGCGTCTCCACCCTTTTCGCCCCGAGTGTTGATTTCGGGAATCGATCGGAAATTACAAGGCCAATTAAACGCTCTCCGATATAGAGTTCTGGTTAGGCCCGAGAGGCTTCAAACAGCCCCTCAGTCCCTTGGAGGTCTCCGACGCTGCGGTGACCTTTGGCCTGCCCTCACCCCGAAATCTGCCAAGGGCAATCCCTGTAGGAGAGGAGGCAGCGCCGCGCCTCCCCCCGCCCCCCGCGGCCCTCACCCCCACCCACCATGCTGGCGGGAAGGGAGGGTCTTAGCGATTCAAAACACTCACCAGACCCACGCCCACTCAAGACCATAGAGCACGGAGGGGGTGGAATCCGGGGCGGTCGCTGGGCCCCCGGGGACGGGACGCAGCCAGGAGAGGTTGTTCCGGCCATCTGCTGGCCCCGAGGCAACCGCTTGCGGGTCTCTAGGAGCCGTGATTGTATTCTTCACAACCTGCCCTGTTACCCACCCCATCCCCCAACATACTGGACGCCCTGTTCGGTTCTTTTCTCTTCCTGCCTCAATTCCCCTGTTGGAGGCTGCTAGCTGTTTCTAGAGTTTTCCAATTCAAATGCTTATTAGCTTTGCACCCCAATGGAGCCTTTCCAAATGGGACCAAGAAAGAGGAAGTTCTGACAATGGCAGATGTTAACAGAGATGGTGGCTACCTTGCATATTTATTTGTTCACAGAATCCTTACCGATAATAATAGAGTCCCACCTCCTCATTTGACAGAAAAGCAAACTGAAGCCAGTGGAGGGACAGGCCAGTCCTGGATGGTGTGATCCCTTTCTTGTTTAGAGAGAGTCATGAAAGAATTTGAGTTAGACCTGAAGTTCTTTAGAAGGGTTTCCTATGTTATTTCCCTCCGCCTAGGGACTAATGCCTGGAAAATTGTCATTTTTATCTGTTTTAAATGAAGAGCTACATGTACTAATGTCTGTATAGACATACACTGCTAGTGAGAGTTTGGACTTTCTTTGGCCTAGCATTATATTGTAAGCTTTTCCCAATGTCACACTGGTTTGTAGAAAGAATGGCAAGCAGTCTTTGAAAAACTTCAAGAGCTACCCAGTACCCCATCCTGTCATCGGCTACGTCTTACCTTGTTATCCATTTTTGTTACTAAACTACGGTGCAGTGCGGCCAAGAATGTGTTTGTTCACAAACCTCTGCACATCTGAGTTTGTAGAAAGGATTCCTTGAACTGGAGCTACCAGGTTACAGACTACAGATCTTCTCAGGGCTTTGGATGCACAGCACATAACTGCTTTCTAAAAGAATTGTGCTGGGGGGTGCCTGGGTGGCTCAGTGGGTTAAGTCGCTGCCTTCGGCTCAGGTCATGATCTCAGGGTCCTGGGATCGAGTCCCGCATCGGGCTCTCTGCTCAGCAGGGAGCCTGCTTCCTCCTCTCTCTCTCTGCTTGCCTCTCTGTCTACTTGTAATCTCTCTCTGTCAAATAAATAAATAAAATCTTAAAAAAAAAAAAAAAAAGAATTGTGCTGGGGTGCTTGGGTGGCTCAGCTGGCTAAGCGACTGCCTTCTACTCAGGTCGTAATCCTGGAGTCCTGGGATGGAATCCTGCACCAGGCTCCCGGCTCCACTGGGAATGTGCTTCTCCCTCTGACCTCCTCTCTTGTGCTCTCTCTCTCAAATAAATAAATAAAATCTTTAAAATTATTAAAAAAAAAAAAAGGATTGTGCCAGTTTTATATTGTCCCTGGTAGAATGAGCGTGCCCACCTCCTTTGATTACTGGTGATGTTGAGAACTTACTGAGTGTATGAAAATAGCAAGATCTAGAAGCAGCTGGATGGTGGCCATATGGGATTTTCCAGAGGCATTACATTACATTACTTTCTTTTTTTTTTCTTTTGAGAGAGAGAGAGAGGGCACAAGTGGGGGCGGAAGGGGCAGAAGGAGAGGGAGAGAGAGATAGATAAAAAATCTTAAGTAGCTCCACGCCTAGTTCAGAGCTGGATCTCAGGACCCGGAGATCATGACCTGAGCTGAAATCAGCAGTCAGGTGCTTTACCAACTGAGCCACCCCGGCGCTGCATTGGGGTACCTTCTTTACTGCATCTTGAACCCACTGTACTTGGCATCTCTAGCACCTAGGACTTTGCATACTGTTGACTGAGTAAATGCATTCCCACCTTGCCTCCTATATCTCACCCCCAATCCCGCTGGTCCTCCAGTGGATCTCAGGGCTGTCATTGCTGTCTGCTAGTACAAGATATAATAAACTCATCACTGTGCTGTCTTTCCCTTCCTTGTCTTCACACGTGCTGTGCTTTCCTGTTTGTTCTTTTGCTTGGTGTCGTTGTCTTCCCTCCCCAGGCTGTCAGATATCCTGGGTAGCTGCTGTCACTCTTACATAGGGATATTTTAGCTCCACAGTAATGACAATAAAGGGAAGGCCAAATCTTGTCTTTCTTTCCTATACTTGTCCATTCATTTATTCATTCCACAAATATTTATTGAGCCACTTACTATATCCAGGGCAATATGCCTGCTGGATACATAGAAGGAAATAATTACAGATTTTAGTATCTAACATTTACTGAACATGTACTAAATGCCACGCACTGTGTTGAGAACATGGTTTTACTTAACCTTATCATAGCTCATTTAGGTAAGTACTAATATTTCCCCCATTTTGCAGATAAGGGAACTGATGCCTGCAGAAGTTAAAGGTCACACGGCAGGTTAAATGGTGGAGCCTAGACCCAAATCCAAGCAGGTGGCGTTTAAAGCTAGATTCCAGAAGAGGGGGGAATGTTCCAGGTTGAAGGGATATAATTAGTAAAGGCCCTGGGGCAGGGAACAGTTTGGCTCATAGGCCAGAGCACAGAGTTCCAAGAGGAGTGTGTCTCAGAAGGAAACTGGAGGCCTTCTGGCTAGGGTGAAAGGTTTTTGGTTTCCCCCTTTTTCAAAGATTTTATTTATTTATTTGAGAAAGAGAGAGAGAACGAGCAGAGCCGGGGGAGCTGCAGAGGAGAGGGAGAAGAAGCAGGCTCCTGGCTGAGGAAGCCCGACAGGGACAGTGCTTGGGGGCTCATCCCAGGACCCCGAGATTATGACCTGAGCCAAAGTCAGACGCCAACCACTGCACCCACCCAGATGCCCCAGGGTGAAAGGTTTTGAATTATGAATGTGAAGTTAATTAAAGGTGCTCAAGCAAAGAAATGATAACAGATACCTGATTTGAAAAGATGCCTCTGGCCTGGCCAGGAAGCACAGGAGTGGAGGAGGGCAAGAGTAGATGTGATAACTACCCTGTGGGCCCAGGTTGAGACGATGGGCCCTTGGGTTAGACGTGAATTGTATGACGGGGCGCCTGGGTGGCTCAGTGGGTTAAGCCTCTGCCTTCAGCTCGAGTCATGATCTTAGGGTCCTGGGATCGAGCCCTGCATCGGGCTCCCTGCTCGGTGGGAAGCCTGCTTCCCCCTCTCTCTCTGCCTGCCTCTCTGCCTACTTGTGCTTACTCTCTCTCTGTCAAATAAATAAATAAAATCTTAAAAAAAAAAAAAAAAGAAAAAAAAGAAAAAGAAGTGAATTGTACGAGCTGCATGTCAGCCTTGACAACCAGGTTCCTAGGATGGCAGGTGGCGGGGACCATTCGTAAGACAGGGATGTCTGGTGGGCAGTCAGGTTTGTAGGAAAGATCTTAAGTTTGGTTTCAGATGTGTTGAAATCAGTTGCTTCCAAGGCACACAGAGATTCCAAGTAAGAAGTCAGATCAAGGGACGCCGGGGTGGCTCAGCTAGTGAAGCATCTGCCTTCAGTACAGGTCATGATCCCAGAGTCCTAGGATGGAGTCATGCATGGGGCTTCCTGCTCAGCGGGGAGCCTGCTTCTCCCTCCGCCTGCCGCTCCCCCTGTTTGTGCACTCTCTGATAAATAAATAAAAAAAATCTTAAAAAAAAAATAGAAGTCAGGTAAGAAGGTAAGAATTATCAGGGTAGAGATGACCAGCAGAGCCAGCAAGGCCGAGGCAGGAGACTGGGATGACAGTGTATAGTGAGAAGACAATGCAGGATGCGGCATTTACAGATGAAGTCAGGAGGGGACCCTGTAAGGGCTCCCGAGGAAACGCGAGTGGCCAGCATGTCGGCAGGATTGATGAGTTTCAGACGCAGACTTGCATCTCTCTAACACCAGGTGGACATTAAAATAGCCATGGGGTCTGCCCGAAAGGCAAAAGTGGAAGTTACTTGATCTCTTTCTGGGCTCACACACTATGAGGCTGCCTAGCAGCCCTCCTTCGGCCCCCGTGTGTGTTTCAGCAGGACAGGATTTTGAAGTGACTTTGAAGGCCTTTCTTTTTTATAGTCTCACCTAACAACAACAGAAAAGAGGGGGGTAATTTCATGAAAGAACACTTCTACTTTACTGTACACACTTTCATTACTTATTGTTCTGTTATGTACACTATTAGCCACTAACAAATAAATACAATTGAACTTTTCAAATTATCTTTAGAACTGCCCTAACAGAAATCGCTAATCAGCGGCACCTGGATGTCTCAGTCGGTTAAGCGTCTCCCTTCGACTCAGGTCACGATCTCAGAGTCCTGAGATCGAGTCCTGCAACAGGCTCCGTGATCAGCAGGTCAGCTTACTCTTCTCTCGTTCTCTCTCAAATAAATAAATAAAATCTCTAAAAAAAATAGTGAATCAAAATTTTTTTTAAAGATTTTATTTATTTGACACAGAGAGAGAGATCACAAGTAGGTAGAGAGGCAGGCAGAGGGAGAGGGAAGCAGGCTCCCTGCTGAGAGCCTGATGGGTGGGGGGCGCTCCATCCCAGGACCCTGAGATCATGACCTGAGCCCAAGGAATAGGCTTAACCCTCTGAGCCACCCAGGTGCCCCACAGTGAATTAAATTCTGAACCCTAACCTTTTAGCAAACACCAGTGTACAAGTCCCAATTTTTCCCCCCTATCCCTCACTGACCAGCTTCATTTAGGCCCTGTTTCTAACTCAACAAACTTGATTCTGTCCACAATCAATGAGTGTCAGTCATACAAGACACACAGCTGCTGAGATGCTCCAGATTAAGGGCTCGGTAATTATTTCATGAGTGTGAGATGTTGGGGAGGTAGGGAAGAAGAGAAGTGGGAGGCATTCTTGCCAAAGAGAGACCACAATTTGGTGGTAAAGATTTTCCTTTATTTTTTAAAGATTTTCTTTAAAGATAGTTGGTTAAATTATGGCACTATGCTTATTTCCTATGAAATCGGTGGAAAATAAATTTCTGTGAGCTCTGGATCCAATAGGCATGCAAATATAAAATGCTCTACGGGAGATGAATAGTTTTACATAGTGTATAGACCAGCGGATTTGTGTTTGAAATGAAAAAATCAACTTAAATCACTCTGGATGATGGCTCTAGGCAGTGCACCCTGCATGAGAGCCGGTTTCAGCATATTTGCTTTTTAGCCCTTTATCAAGCAATCATTAAGTGAGTTAACTCCACATCCAGGGAATGCTGATGGCAGCATTAGCCATAAATAAATAAGCTAATATGTACCATAGCTAAATGAATAGACTTTTCCTGGGTGTTTTATGGCCTGAAAAGAACGCAGCTTTTCATTAAAGGAATCATTTGAAAATGTGGAAACTGATACCAGCGCCGTTCAGCGCTCTCTTGCCCATTGATAATGGGCTCTGTATTCGTGGTGGGGGTGGGAGACTGATGTCCATTTACTTTAGCAAAGATTGTTATTGAATGAAACCTTTAATGGGGGCGTTTATGATCCCACTCAGCTAAGAGCTTGGGGCTGCCTTAGAATAGTCTTTCCCTCCACCTTGACAGCTCTTAGACAATCAATACAGGTAATATGTCAGCTGGTGGTCAGCAGCCCCGAGAGTAGAAAGGTAGAGCTGAAATGGAAACTGACAGGTAGCCACTTAGAGAGGGGGTATGGGGTAAACACTGAAAGTGAAGCTTCTCTCGGGAGTGAGGGAGCGTCCGGCCCTCACTTTACAGTTAATGCTGGGATCCCAGAGGAAGAGACTAGGAACAAAGACTAGATAACAGGGAAGTAACCATTCGGAGTTCAGGAAAGGCCTTCCATCTGGGTGGTACTTTTTCTTTTGGGAGTAGATGGTACTTCTAGAACCCCAGAATTCAGATGGTTTGTCCATTTGTAGTATCTGTCAATATCTCAGTTTCTTAAAAAAGCCTTAAAAAAAAAAAGATTTTATTTATTCACTTGACAGAGAGCGAGCACAAGCAGGGGGAGCTGCAGGCAGAGGGAGAGGGAGAAGCAGGCTTCCTGCTGAGCAGGGAGCCAGATGCAGGGCTCCATCCTAGGACACTGGGATCATAAACTGAGCTGAGGGCAGACACTTAACCACCTGAGCTACCCAGGAGCCCCCAAATTTTATTTTTAAGTAATATATACACCCAATGTGGGGCTTGAACTCACAACCCTGACATCAAGAGAGGAAGGTCCCTCTTTTAAAAAAAATTTTTTGGGGGGACACCTGGGTGGCTCAGTTGGTTAAGCAGCTGCTTTCGGCGCAGGTCATGATCCCAGCGTCCTGGGATCGAGTCCCACATCGGGCTCCTTGCTCTGCAGGGAGCCTGCTTCTCCCTCTGCCTCTGCCTTCCACTCTGTCTGCCTGTGCTCACTCTCACTCTCTTTCTCTCTGACAAATAAATAAATAAAATCTTTGAAAAAAATAAATAAATAAATAAATAATTAAAAAAAATTTTTTTTAAATTGTGGTAAAATGGAGGGGGGGCACCTGGCTGGCTCGATTAGGAGAACATGCCATTTTTCATTTTTCATCCCCCCCCCTTTCAAAAGAGTTTATTTATTTGACAGACAGAGATCACAAGTAGGCCGAGAGGCAGGCAGAGAAAGGAGGAAGCCGACTCCCTGAGCAGAGAGTCCTGATGTGGGGCTCGATCCCAGGACCCTGAGATCATGACCTGAGCTGAAGGCAGAGGCTTTAACCCACTGAACCACCCAGTGGCCCCCCACCACTTCTCATTCCTACATGGCAGTTTTAAAAGCCTCTGAGACCCAGAAAGCCTTCTTGAGATACTTAGAAAAAATAATCCCTGATTTGGAGCATCCCTCCTGCCCTCCCCACCCGTGCCCCTCAACATTTACTATTCAGAGTATATACTACAACAATGGCACAAAATGTTGTTAAAGATGACGGACATTTCCCAAACTTCTGGTAAGAACCATCTGGGTGTTCATAAAAAGTTCAGATTCCTAGATCCTCACCTCAGCCGGGACTGGGAGTCAGTGTTTTGGAGGACGGTTCAGGGGACCGAGGTTTAATAGACATCACTATTAGGGATCTTTAGGCAAGTTAGAGAAACTCAGGCGTTAGCTTAATACAGACCCCTTCGCGACCAACAAACTCCTTCTCTTCAGGAGTTAAAAACATCAAACTTGGTAAATGAATGGCTGGTTGTATTTCTTTCAAAATATGGATTCTTGGTCTTTGTGATCTTTATTATCTATTCCTGGAGTTTGTTATCTATTATTAGAAAGTTAGGGACCAGGCACAGGATGAATAAGTGGACAGCGGTAGCCACAAACCCACCCGTCTCATGTAATATCTGAAAGTAGTCTTTAAGTCAGACTGATAGACCCCACGGATGACTGACCTTGGTTGTGGGATTACCTTTCTCAGAATTCCCCTATTCTGCGCTGAAAGTTTCTGCAATTAATATTATTCACATACAGACTCCCATTTTTTAGTGTCTCTTGACATTTTGTATTTGTTATTTAAGTGATACAGGTTATGAACACCCATTTCTTTTCTTTTCTTTTCTTTTCTTTTCTTCTCTTCTCTTCTCTTTCTTTTTTCTTTCTTTCTTTTTTTTTTTTCTTTTTTTTGATAGAGGAATAGAGAGAGCACAAGCAGGGAGAGCAGCAGGCAGAGGGAGAAGCAGGCTCCCCACTGAGCAAGGAGCCTGATATGATGCTCGATTCTAGAACCCTGGGATCATACCTGAGCCGAAGACAGGCGCTTAACTGACTGAGTCACCCAGGCACCCCTGAACACCCATTTCTTCATTTGTATTTCTCTTCACTCAAATCCTGCCACTCCTTAGGAAAAAAAATTGCATGTAAATACCTTGGCAACTAGTGAACCAGGAAAGGCCTTTGCAATTCATTTTCTTTCCTTTTTAAAAGTTTATTAATTTTTTCTTTGTAATGTCCAACACCTAACATGGGGGTTGAACTCAGAACCCCAAGATCAAGAGTTGCATGCTTTACTGACTGAACCTGCTAGTTGCCTCTGAGGCCTTTGCAATTTGTATCAAAGTTCCTGGCAGCCATGCTCAAAGGTCTTCTTTCAAAGGTCACTGGCAAGCTCCCAGAGCTGGGGACAGCCAAAATGGGCTCTGTTTTTTTTTTTATTTGTGCACTGTCTTCAGCACTGGTCCTTCCAGGACTGTCAGCCTTCCCATCTGGCAAATGGAAAAGACTGGAATCCCATCTCAAGCTTACTCTTGACTGCCCAGCTCTAGGCTTCCAGTCACCTGGGAAAATTTCAGGCCCTCCTGCTAAGGGAATAAACTTGCCTTGGGCTTGTCCAGGAGTGTATTTGTAGCTGAGGGGGTTTGGTATTTAAGAATGGGAATGGCCAGAAGACATGAACAGGTCTTTCTCAAAGAAGACATAAAAATGGCCAACAGACACATGAGAAAATGCTCCACATCACTCGGCATCAGGGAAATACAAATCAAAGCAATGAGATACTACCTCCCAGTCAGAATGACTAAAATTAACAAGTCAAGAAACAACAGATGTTGGTGGGGATGCAGAGAAAGGGAATCCTCTTACATGGCTGGTGGGAATGCCAGCAGAAGAGCCACTCTGGAAGATGGTATGGAGGTTCATCAAGAAGTTAAAAATAGAGCTACCTTATACTCAGCAATTGTACTACTGGGTATTTACTCCAAAGATATAAATGTAGTGATCCAAAGGCACCCCAATGTTTATAGCAGCAACGTCCACAATAGTCAAACTATGGAAAGAGCCTAGAGGTCCACTGACAGAAGCATAGATAAAGAAGATGTGGTACCTATATACAGTGGAATATTATGCAGCCATCAAAAATGAAATATTGCCATTTGCAACAATGTGGATGGAACTAGAGGGTATTATGCTAAGCAAAATAAGTCAATCAGAGAAAGACAATTATCATATGATCTCATTCATGTGTGGAGTTTAAGAAACAAAACAGAGGATCATAAGGGAGAGAGGGAAAAATAAAACAAGACGAAACCAGAGAGGAAGACAATCCATAAGAGACTCTTAATCATAGGAGCAAACCAAGGGCTGTTGGAGGGGAGACGGGGGGATGGGATACCTGGGTTAGGGACATTAAGTAGAGCACAGGATGTGATGAGCACTGGGTATTATATAAGACTGATGAATCACTGACCTCTACCACTAAAACTAATAATACATTCTATGTTAGTTAATTGAATTTAAATAAAAAAAAAAAAGAATAGGAAACAGAGAGAGCAGCCTTCCTCTAAAGAAGAAATTGGAACAACCTTAGGAGCTACCTTGCCCCTCCCCCCAACTTTTTCTTTTAAGATTTCCTACCGTGAGAGCGAGTGCAGGAGCATGTGGCATTCTTAAACCATTTGTAAAAATCAAGAACGGAATTTCAATGCTTTTGATATATATCTACATATATATATTTTAAGATTTTATTTACTTATTCATGAGAGGGGGGGGGGCAGAGGGAGAAACAGACTCCCCACTTAGCAGGGAGCCCGATGTGGGACTCAATCCCAGGACCCCAGGACCACGATCCAAGTGGAAGGCAGCTGATTAATGGACTGACCCACCCAGGCGTCCCTGATATATATTTTCTTGATAGTAAACTGCTTTCAACCCAAAGTACCATGCTAGAAACGAATCCAAATCAAATTTCATGAGTGTATAGATAGAATTTATATGTGAAAATGTACACAATTTATCCCACTTTTTAATATATGAGATTACAAAAATCTTGAGATAGGACAGTGAAAGCATACTTCATCCTGAGAACTTATGCAAACATAAAACCACAGTCTTTTCCCTGAAACTTCTTTACTTTTTTTTTTTTAAGATTTTATCTATTTATTTGACAGACAGAGATCACAAGTAGGCAGAGAGCTAGGCAGAGAGAGAGGAACGGAAGCAGGCTCCCTGCTGAGCAGAAAGCCCCATGCGGGACTTAATCCCAGGACCCTGGGATCATGATCCCAGCCGAAGGCAGAGGCTTTAATCCACTGAGCCACCCAGGTATCCACCTTCTCTACTTTTGCTGCGATTAGGGCTAAATATGTCATTTCAAAATACTGCATTTTATCAATGTTACTTTAAGTCAACAAAAAAATAAAGTAAGAATTCTTTGCAACAATAAAGGAAAGCTTCATGCGTTTTGTATCTTTTGTATAACTTCTTAGGGTAATCCAGAAAACTATTGTTTTCTATGAGATTGCCATACTCTATGAAGAGACTTTCGATGAGGTAGTTTATCTCTATTTTAACACTCTCCTTCCTTAAAGGTTTTGGTTATTCCCTTTTGACATATGCCAACAAAAAAAGTGCTGCAATACTATGTTCTAGTTAACTGATTCTATGGAAAGAATTCAGTGTAGAAATTTGTTCTTCTGAACTTTGGATAGCGTTCAAGAAATCACAGATGGGTGTGATTACTGCCCCTAAGAAGTCATAAATAACTCTCCAAGTACTTAAAATCTTTGAATGAAATACTATAAACCCATGATGTCCAAATTTGTTCACAGATAATTGGTGGTCTAGGACAGTGTTTGAGACCTTATCTCTATCACGTAGTGAAGGCAGCTCCTCCCAGGCCCACCCTGCCCTGCACTGCTTGGGTACAAAGGGTGCCATGACTTTATGGCCCTGAGGCTGACTGAACCCAGTGCATGCGTCATAGAGGTCCAGAGCATCTGTCTGTTTTGATAGCTTTGTTCATTACAAAGAGCAACTTCCCCCAGTCCTAGAAGGACGCCCCGAGGGCCCATTAAGAGCTCCATCAATATCAGGAGACCACTTTACTTTGAGCCCATTTTTCCAGGGTTCAGATGTCCCTATTTATACATTAACCCCCCCCCCAAAACAAACAAAAAACAACCGAAAAAAACTCTGAACAAATGATATTTATCATCAGACTTAGATTGGAAAAAGAAATATAACCAGAGGAACTAACTCATAGAAGGCTTCTAAATTCCATCCATCCGGTACGAGCTGCAGGAGTTCTGTTATTTCCAACGGTAAAATGACAAAACTGTGTTCTGTTGATATCCATTGTTCCAAGGAAGAGCTCTAGTGTGCCTGTAGTCTGCATTCTAATGGTTCTTTCTAACAGACAGCTTTTGGGATTTTTCCCGGTCACCCAGCTACTTACTCAGTTTCACCCATTGCTATGCTGTAGGGCCTAGTTAGAGAAATCCAATACAGCCACATTTCTCAAACTTTAATATGGATTGTAGGCCCCTCCCCCCAGAATCTAATTCAGGAGATACTGGGTAGGGCCGGAGAAGTCACCATCCTAACAAGTCCCCAGGTGATATTGACACTGCTGATACAGGAATCACACTTCTTGAGAACCCTGAGAGGATAGATAGCAACAATAAAACCGACGTAATTCTCTCTTCGAGTGACTGTGAAGAGAAAGGAAATGGCTGTCCGAAGTATCACCCAGAATGGAGGTCATCTCATTTTTAGTTAATCCTCATCACACCCTACAACATAATGATGACATTATTTCACGGATGAGAATGTTAAAAATCTCAGACATGAAATGACTTCCCCAACATTTGCAAATGAGGAAATGGCAGACAAAACAAGTCTGTCCAACTCCAAAATCCGTATTGTAGGTGTTATGTTCGAGCAATGTCCAGCCAGTGTAATTGTATCAGCCCAGAGCTTTAATTTCACCCTACTTTTATGTAATGGTTAGTCTTCTAAATTGACTGCCTTAGTCTTTTTTAAATTATTGTTATAAGTGACTCAAATTATCTTTAAGAATTTTTAAAATATATTTAAGGAGCATCTGACTGGCTTAGTCAGTAGAGCATGTGATTTTTTTTTTTTAAAGAGTTTATTTATTTATTTATTTGACAGGCAGAGATCACAAGTAGGCAGAGAGGCAGGCAGAGAGGTGGAAGCAGGCTCCCGGTGAGCAGAGAGCTCTATCCCAGGACCCTGGGATCAGGACCTCAGCCCAAGGCAGAGGCTTTAACCCACCGAGCTACCCAGGTGCCCCAGAGCATGTGATTCTTGATCTTAAGGTCTTGAGTTCAACCACCATATTGGGTGTAAAGCTTACTTTAAGAAAAAAAAAAAAAAAGATGAGATACATGTTTTCATAAACACAATAAACACAAGAGACCTTAAGGGAATTACTAAAGAAGGATGCTGTAAATTGACTCCATTTTCCAAACCAAAAATTGAGCTCTGGAATCTGATCAGGATGATCCAAACCTTGCGGCCTGCTTGGTCCATGTTAAGTGCTATTTGGCATGCGGGCATTTTGGAGTGACTGTTAGAAAAAGGGCAAAAAACAAAAACAAAAACAAAAACAAAACCCCAAACAAAACCAAACCATTATTACCTTCCTTTGCTACTATGTTAGTTGGAAGAACAAAGTACTTATTTCGAAGGATTCAACTAGTGAAAAAATCGGCATCACACGAGTTCCTGATGTCTTGCTTTCCTGTTTGACTGTAGAATGAACTAGCAGTCAAAGGCTGCCTAATTACAGGATGAGCCCGGATTTTTTCAAAAGACCATTGTTCTGACTTAATTAACATGAACTAAAACAGTCCTAAAACAACAGGGCACATTCCCATTAGGATAAATTACTCAGCCCCGGTCAACGCAGCAGAGGAGTCCCCAGAGGAAAATCTGTCACTGCCTTTCCACCTGCACTATGGCTCTTTCTCAAAGGACTCTGCTACAGCTGGGAGCCTCCCTCTGGATGGGTCATCTGTTCCATATTGAATTTGCTCCACTTTGAAAGCCATGGACCATGGATAAAGGGTGAAGAAAACTCCTAAGCAGTCAATATCACCATGGCTAGGCATGGGACATAATAGCTTAGAAGTTAGGCTCACCATGGAACACCCATTCTGGTCTTAAATGTCCCATGTGAATATTTAAAAGTAGGTCATTGTTTGCTTTGATATTGGGATAACTGATAGAAAAGGGCCATGTCCTTACCAGGATTCATAGTTGAGCATACTGGTTTGTTCGTTAGGAAGCCGGGCAGTGGAGTGGGCAGACCTGGCTTTGTCCCTTGGAGGTGAAGGCTGCATCACTTCCTGACTCTTAAGCCTTGATTTCCATCTCTGCAGATGGCCAGCGCAAGGGTCCATCTCCCAGGGCTCATGCTCATTTACAAACTTCGGCTACTGTTATGCACATGAGATGAGTTTCTCTCAGGCATGTTAGCACAGATATTCCCCCAAGGTTTGCATCAGCCCCCAATAATGGATTTGGCACATTTTTCTCTTCAGTGGACCTCCATTTTTGACGTTCTAAATACTAGTATGAACGGGATAATCAGACTTGAGAAGATTCTACTTGTCTCTCTGAATGAATTTGGGTTTGAAACTAGAGCAAGACAAAAACACATTTATTTTTTAGTCGACTACAATTTTTAAGCCTTTCTTTGTTTGGTAATAATAATTTTTCTTCCCCAATTACAAAGCTCAAGATGAGGTGAATAAGTAGCTTCTGTGTCCTAGGAGTAATTCTGTACAGTGCTGAACAAATTAACAGGCCACTGTCACGCGATGGGGGAGGAGTGGATACTAGGGGTTGAAAATCAATCCAAGAAAGATGGGAGATTAATTTATGTCTGAACACTTAGTTACAAGACTAATGAAGCTCAGGGTTGAATGAATTTTTAAAGAATTTATTTTATGGAAAAAAAAAAAAAAAAGAATTTATTCTGTGAAGAATAGACCAGGTAACAGCTACAACCATATTACAACCGGGGACCCAAGGCCACAAGTAGAGAAAAGGTCTTTTTCATCACAAAATCAAACTCTACTCTCAGTCCCCAAAGTAAAATATAGTCCCTCTCTCAGGGTTTGTCTGGAGTTTCCAGACCCGGAAGCTCAATATTAATAGCCAGCTCATACTATCTCTAGATAAATTCACCAAAACTCCATTCCTGTGAAACACATTTCTGTGCAAGCTGGCAAAAATCAATTTGATAATTTCCACTTTTCTGTTTCTCATCTCCATGTAGTTACCCTCTGCCCCTACGACACACCCCCAAAGCAAGGAAAACCCAGACCAGATCCTAGCCTGTGGTTTTCCGTGGTCCCCGTACTCTGAGGGCTAGTAGCCTTCATGGAGCTTCACGTGGGAGTAGAATGCTTCTTGATCTGGGAAGGTTTTTCCACAGATGCCGCAAGAGCAGCCTTCATCCTCCTTGTGTGACCGTCGCACGTGGCTATCATGGGCAGCGTGCGATGCAAAGGATTTACCACAGTACTTGCACTTGAAGGGCTTTTCCCCGGAGTGCTGCCTGATGTGTGTGCGGAGGATGCTGGAGGCTGTGAATCTCTGCAGAGAATGAAAAGCAGAAGAAAAGGTAAACTTCCTTCACCGAGACAGCCAACTAGACCAAGGGCTTAAGTTCACCATTACCGAGCCTTAGTTCTCTGACAGATGAATCTGGGTTTTCAGGCTACAGAGCAGCACGTCTGGTCAACAGTAGCCGCCTTCATGAAAAAGGGCTTGTCCCTCAGGAGCCTCCATTTCAACCAGAAATCCCAGTGTAGGTGGATCTAGGACCACACTCCAAGAGAACTTGCATTAGGGGAGTAGCTACTCTTGGCCAAGGTCTCTGCATCTATCAGCATCTTACTGATTTTTTTCCTTTCTACGATTTTTTTTTTTAAGATTTTTATTTATTTATTTATTTATTTGACAGACAGGCCACAAGTAGGCAGAGAGGCAGGTAGAGACAGAGAGACAGAGAGAGAGAAGCAGGCTCCCTGCTGAGCAGAGTCCTACATGGGGCTCAATCCCAGGACCCTGGGATCATGACCTGAGCCGAAGGCAGAGACTTTAACCCACTGAGCCACCCAGGCGCCCCCCCCCCCTTTTTTTTTAGGTAAATCTTTCTACCCTATACACGACCTGAACTTACAACTCCAAGATCAAGAGTTGCATGCTCCACTGACTGAGCCAGCCGGGAGCTCTGGTTCCTTTCTCTTTTTTTTTTTAAACTTAAACTTTCTGAGAGACACCTGGGTGGCTCAGTTGGTGAAGCATCCGACTCTTGATTTTGGCTCAGGTCATGATCTCAGGATGGTGGGAGTGAGTCCCACGTCAGGCTCTGCACGGGGCGTGGAGCCTGCTTGGGGTTCTCTGTTCTTCAATCTACCCCTCCACCTGGCTCACACACATGCTGCCTCCCTAAAAAACAAGCAAAAACTTGAAACTTTATTATTGGAGATTCTGTGTACCCTTTACAGAGTGCCCCTGAGTGCTTGCCTCTTAACACGACTATAGTACAGTGTCATAGCCAGGACGCGTTGGATGTGGGCCATTTGTCAAACAACACCTCAGGTTGCCCTTTTATTTTTTTAATTTTATTATTATTTTTTAAAGATTTTATTTATTTACTTGACAGAGATCACAAGCAGGCAGAGAGGCAGGAAGAGAGAGAAGGAAGCAGGTGCCCTGCTAAGCAAAGAGCCTGATGCGGGGCTCGATCCCAGGACCCTGAGATTATGATCCCAGCTGAAGGCAGTGGCTTAACCCACTGAGCCAACAAGCGCCCTCAGGTTGCCCTTTTAGAGCCATACAGATCTCCCCCCAACCCACCTCCCACTTTTTTCTTAAGCTATGGCTGTCACTTATTTGTTCTCCATTTCTACTGCTTCACCCCTTCAAGAATACTACGTTTGGGATTGACTCTTCTCATTCAGCATAATTCTCTGGAGATCCATGGAGGTCTCCATGGATCCAAGTCTCCCCTCCCCTTTTATAAAGGTTTTCTTTATTTATTTGAGACCGAGAGTGAGAGTGAGCGAGAATGCGCAGGGAGAGTGGGAGAGGGAGAAGCAGGCTTCCCGCTGAACAGGGAACCCAATGCGGGGTTCGATCCCAGGACCCTGGAATCACGACCAGAGCCTAAGGCGGGGCTTAACTGACTGAGCCCCCAGGTGCTCCCAGTCCAGGCCTGTTTAATTGTTGAGAAGTACTCCCTGGTGAGGGTGGGCCCCGGGCTGTTCAATCACTTACCCCTTGAAGGACGTCTGGGTTGTTTCTGGTCTGGGTTCTCAAGAATAAAGCTGCGACAAGCATTTGTGTACAGGTAAAGCCTTCACTTCTGGGGTAATGCCCAGGAGGACAACGGCTGGGTTGTATGGCAGTTAAGAAGTTTCATTTTTAGTGCAACTGCCGAACTTTTCCAGAATGGCTGTAACACTAGTACTTTGCTGTTTTTACATTTTTTCTTGGCCACTTCTGTTCTCTCCCCGATTTATAACCTTTCTCCTCATTCATTTCAGTACTATGCTTTGACCTTTGTCACCTTCAGGCAGTATATTAGAGATAAAATGACTCCATTTGGGGGTCCACTGACAGAAAACACCAGGTGGAACTGGTGGCTTCAGATTTGGGGGGAGAAGCACCACACTCTGAGGGGTCTGGACTTGGGTCACTACCTAGGAAGGTGCACAAGCCACACTTGTTTGGAACATGTCAGTCTTCATCTGCTTAAGTAACTGGAGTCTAACCCGGGATGCCAAATAACTCGTTCATGTCCTAAGTGGATTTAGTTCCCCTTCAGAGCATCTCTCAACCCCAGCAGAGCTACAAGTCCAAGGTGGGGATCAGAGTAAGTACTCCAGAAACAGGATGTGTTGTGGGGCTATTTTGACCTTGCTCTGAATATCCTGCTAGACAGCATGTATTCCCCAGGATAGCCTGCCTTTTTCACACTAATTCACGGTCACCTCCTTCACTCTGCTGGTTCCATCTGGTCGACTCGGGTCTCAGCCTCATTTTTCTCTGTTGATTATTTCCATTCTATTGACATGCAATTTCTTCAGCAGTATTGTTTCCCTAAGCCTGGTACACTCAATGTTTTATGCTTCTTTGGGAGGCTTAGATGTCCCCCTAATATGGCCTGCATTTCTTTTATGGCTTTATCATAAAAAATTTAAGTAACCTGACGATAGGGTCAGTCTATTCCAGTGCTGTCAAACAGGGGCTTTCTGCAGAGATGGAAACATTCTATGCCCATGCTACCCAGCTTGGTGGTCACTAGCCACATGTGGAGGATGAAACCAAACTACAGAATTTTCCATTTCATTTCATTCTTATTAAATAGCCATATACGGTTAATGGCTAACTAAGCACTGGACAGTTCAGATGCTTATCCTCAAAATAAGACATGAAGTGGGGTGCCTGGGTGGCTCAGAGGGTTAAGCCTCTGCCTTCAGCTCAGGTCATGGTCTCAGGGTCCCGGGATCGAGCCACACGTTGGGCTCTCTGCTTGGCAGGGAGCCTGTTTCTCCCTCTCTTTCTGCCTGCCTCTCTGCCTACTTGTGATCTCTGTGTCAAATAAATAAAGGAAAAAAAAAAAAAGACGAGGTATTTTGGTAAGATTTCTAAAGCCTGGTCAAACTACAGTTCTATTCCAGAAACCCCTAACCACTTAATTGTCTCTTCATTTTTATCACTCAGTATTCTGTATAATGTACATTAGACTCCAGCTGGGCAATGTTGGTCTAGAACGTGGAGACATGGAGAGCCTGTGCTCTTACATACTTTGTAATCATGTCTGCCATCATTAGGTCTCCCTATAAATTAGGTGTGTATTTATTTATTTATTTTTTTAATTTTGTTCGGGGCACCTGGGTGGCTCAGTGGGTTAAGCCTCTGCCTACAGCTCAGGTTATGATCCCAGGGTCCTGGGATCGTGCCCCGCATTGGGCCCTCTGCTCAGCAGCGAGCCTGTTTCCTCCTCTCTCTCTGCCTCCTTCTCTCCCTATTTGTGATCTCTGTCTGTCAAATAAATAAATAAAATAAAAATAAAATAAAAATTTGTTTGTTTGTTTATTTAAGTACTCTCTACATCCAATGGGGGGCTTGAACTTCCCAACTCTGAGACTGAGATTCATGCTTTACAGACTGAGCCATGCCAGCGACCTCGGGGGTATATTTCATGACACATGTCTTAAATGCCAATTTGGTAATAGGAGGCCGTATCTGATCATCTTAAGCAAACTGGAGCTTTTTTTAGGGGTGGCAATGGGATGGGACTGATAATGGACTAACCAAGAACTCCTTATAAGCTAGGCTTTATGCTTCAAGTTCTTATCCATGAACATCCAACAGGGCTCAAGGTAGATCCCTTGGAAGGAGGTTCCATTTACCTTTGTACAATAAACACACTGGTATGGTCTGTCTCCAGAGTGGACTCTCGTATGTTTGTTCAGGCTGGAAGACTGAGAGAAACATTTCCCACACGTAGAACACTAAGGTGTAAAAGAAACACACAGTTAATATCACATCTTCATTTTACCATTGGGTTTATCTGGGAGTAATAGGTGAAATATTTTATTTATCCAATGTATGGTTGTAGGCAGAGGTTATAGAACTCAGGCTGACGGGCCTAATTAGGGCAGCAGAAAGACTACCCAGGGCTACGCTGACGATTCTGGAAGTATGGGTTCTGGTCAGATGCTTTAGTTAATACTGCAAAAAGAACAGATAAAATCTCAAGTCTAAATACATGATGTAGGGGCGCCTGGGTGGCTCAGTGGGTTAAAGCCACTGCCTTCGGCTCAGGTCATGGTCCCAGGGTCCTGGGATCGAGCCCCACATCGGGCTCTCTGCTCATCAGGGAGCTTGCTCTCTCTCTGCCTGCCTCTCTGCCTACTTGTGATCTCTGCCTGTCAAATAAATAAATAAAATCTTTAAAAAAATAAATAAAAAAATAAATAAATACATGATGTAAAAAATAAGATAGGGACTGACTCTCTGAGAATGAGGACAAAAAAAATTAAAAGTTAAGCACAGAGAGGTAGATTCAACCTGATTATCTGGCCAAAAAGAGTTCCAGGAGAGAACAAAGTTCTAGAAGACAGATAATAACCAAAGAATGAACAATAAAATTCCTGTCAGTTTAGGACTTGTGCCTTCAAACGGAAACAGTACTTTGTACTGTTTACAAAACAGGAAAAAAGGGAAAAGACATCCAACCTGACATGTTCTGTTAAAGCTTCAGAATTCCAAAGATAAAGAACAATTTCCACAAAGAAGAAAACCAGTTACTTATAAACAGATAAGAAACAAGTTGCCATCAAATGATGAGAGAAAATAAAAAGATGCCTTAAAGCTTTTTGAAAAGTTTTCTATCTGAAACTTTGTATCTAGTCAAACTATCAAAAACATATGCAAGTAAAACATCCTCAAAAAAGGGGTGTCTGTGCGGCTCAGTCAGTTAAGTGTCTGACTCTTGCTCTCAGCTCAGGTCTTGATCTCAGGGTTTTGAATTCAAGCCCTGCCCTGGGCTTCACGCTGAGCATGCAGCCCACGGAAAAAAAAAAAAAAAAAAAGGACTCAAAATTTTTTCAGTATGTAACTTTAAAAACAATTATTTGAAGATATACCCCAGTATTATAAAAAGGAAATCAAGAAAGAGCAAGAGTGGGACGCCTGGGTGGCTCAGTTGGTTAAGCAGCTGCCTTCGGCTCAGGTCATGATCCCAGCGTCCTGGGATCGAGTCCCACATCGGGCTCCTTGCTCTGCAGGGAGCCTGCTTCTCCCTCTGACTCTGCCTTCCACTCTGTCTGCCTGTGCTCGCTCTCTCTCTCTCTCTCTGACAAATAAATAAATAAAAAATCTTTAAAAAAAAAAAAAAGAAAGAGGAAGAGTGAAAAAAAAAAAAAAAAAAACATTGGAACTAACTTAGGAAGGTGATGACAGCTGTCCAAAGTTGGCAGTTCACAGGCCTAGAAGGCAACAGGTTCCAATATAAGTTTCCCTGCAGAATGCTTTCAGCGAGAATGTCAGTATCATTGCGCAATTAGGAAACTACATCTTCCACTTGGAATTAGAAATCCTAGCGAAAACAAAAAGCTTAGAAGTCAAAACCAAATACAAAAAAAGTTAAAAGTCTGGCATAATTTTGAGCAATTGATGGAATATAAGAAACAATGATTTTTGGAAAAACATGCTTCTCTCCATTGGTCAGGAATTTCAGGTTGGAGAAGACTGACATTTCTAAATTCCTGGATAAATTTTTGGGACTTATTGTTATGAACTACAGGGATTTCCTCTGACATTTTTGTGGTCTTCATTAATTTTGCTTGACCAGTCATCTGAAAAGGAGGCAGGTACAATTTAAGTTTTAAATGCTGGAAACAGGGGCTCCTGGGTCGCTCAGTGGGTTAAAGCCTCTGCCTTCAGCTCAGGTCATGATCCCGGGGTCCTGGAATCGAATCCTGCATTGGGCTCTCTGCTCAACAGGGGGCCTGCATCCCTCTCTCTCTCTCTGTCTGCCTCTCTGCCTACTTGTAATCTCTCTCTCTGTCAAATAAATAAATAAAATCTTTTTAAAAAATTAAATAAATAAATGCTGGAAACGGGGGTGATAATACAGGGCTTTCCACTGCTGGTTATACACCCACCATCTTCTGACATTTTTGCCAATCAATCCTTTTCTCTTTCATGAAGAAACTTAATGTTTTTGTTTTTTTGTTTAATGATTTATCTTAGTTTCTGCATGTCTGCTTCATTGGAGAACCTCCCCCTTAATTTCTTCAATTTAAACATTTTGTTTTGAGTTTCTGCAAATTAAACTAACTACCAAACTTAGTGTAAAATGAAGAAAACTAAAAGAGCATAAAAAATGTTTGGCAGTAAAAATAAGAAACAGAGGTGCCATGAGAAACTCCACTTGAGATGCTCAGAATGCAACTAGACAAACGCTACACGAGCTCAGGACAGAATTCTTGGATAGAGGTCCATACCCATGTGAAATGCCATTTATAGTCATGATATATATATTTGAAAGGTTTTACTTATTTATTTGAGACAGAGAGAGAACAGAGGGAGAGTCAAAAGGAGAAGCAGACTCCCCGCTAACCAGGGAGTTTGATGTGGGGCTCCATCCCAGAACCTTGAGATCATGACACCTGAGCGACCAAGCCACCCAGATGTCTAACCAACGCCACCCCCCCACCTGCCATCTCCCGCGGAGTCATGATAAAAGACAAGACCACTCAGAGAGAGTTTGCAAAGAGATCACTAAAGAACTCTCCGGAACACAAAGGCCATGGGACTCGTCCTTTTGAATTGCCAGTTTAAAATGATTATTCTTGGGACGCCTGGGTGGCTCAGTCATTAAGCGTCTGTCTCTGGCTCAGGTCATGATCCTGTAGTCCTGGGACTGAGCCCCACATTGAGCTCTCTGCTTAGAAGAAAACCTGTTTCTCCCCCTCCCATTCCCCCTGCTTGTATTCACTCTCTGTCTCTCTCACTGTCAAAACCAAACAAAACAAACCCTTAAAAAAAATAAATAAAACGATTATTCCCCATCCTACCATAAAACTGGCTCCTTGCTTCCCTCTTCCCAGCTTCCATGCCTTCCTTGTCATCCCTGTCATCTACGGACAGCCTGGTCTACGGTCCCCCAGTTTCAAAGATGGCAGCAGCTGAGTACAGCTTCTCCCCTCAAACCCCTACCCAAGACCACCACTGTCTCCAGAGTTTAAGCAAAGGACCCGGCCAACATTTTAGCAGAAATATCTTTTTTTTCTTTAAGATTTTATTTATTTATTTGACAGAGAGAGATCACAAGCAGGCAGAGAGGCAGGCAGAGAGAGGAGGAAGCAGACTCCCTGCTGAGCGGAGAGCCCGATGCGGGGCTCGATCCTAGGACCCTGAGATCATGACCAGAGCCAAAGGCAGCGGCTTAACCCACTGAGCCACCCAGGCGCCCCTAGCAGAAATATCCTGATGGAGCTCTGATAACCTTCAAGATGCCCTTCAGCTTCTACTTTCTTAACCAACACCCTTTGATCTAGCTGCAGCAAGTCTGACAAATATCCCAGCGGCGCACATCCCCTCAGGTTAGGATCACTTGCTGTGCTAACTGGAAAGGAAAACGCTGCCAGTGAAAATTACGGCATACCACTCCTTGTTAAACACATTCGGTTTCTGAAAACATACACTTCAGAAACATAAAAACCTAGAACTGATAAACTATGGCTTGAAAAATAGTATTACAAAAGCACGTAGCAATAGACCTATTTTCCAAGGACACATGTGGACAGATCACAGGACAAATACAGAGAGCCAATAAAATATAGTGCAAACGTTTAATCCATGTTATCAATTAAGATGCACATTAAAGCAAAATACTATTTCATCCACCAAAATGGCAGCATGGAAGGACAACGGTCGGTAAGAGACCCCGTGTTGCCTCCTTCACAGGAAGGCTCATCGTCAGCATTATAAACCCACATCTTCCCCAGAAAGCTGTTCAGCTCTCCATTCGAGCCTTCAAATTATACACAGTCTATGACCCAGTTTTGCTACTTCTAGGAATCTATCCCAAGGAAGTCATCAAAAGTGGAAAATTGTGATGATTTCTATGGAATATCGTTCACTGCAGACACACTGGGGAGAAATCCGCACGTCGGGCGATGGGTTACATAAGTGAAGGCCCATCCATGTCACGCGCTGATGCAGTCATTCCTAAGTTTATAAATTACTTATGATTTGGTGTTAAGTCAGAAAAGCAGCCTCATCGTAACCCCAAGTGTATTAAAAATATGTGCATGTTCACATAAACACATCGAAGAAAAATTACACCTTAAATGTCTTCATGTGGGGCATGGCCTATCAGGTGGCTTGCCGGGTTCTCTCCAAATTCTAATTACCAAGCATATATTCTCTTCTCATGTTAAAAAGTACAAACTGGAAATAAAAAACTAAATGTTGATTGAGTGAAAGGGAAAACTGCTCCTGACTTTTTTTTTTAAGATTTTATTTATTTATTTGACACACACAGAGAGAGATGATCACAAGTAGGCAGAGAGGCAGGCAGAGAGAGAGGGGGAAGCAGGCTCCCTGCTGAGCAGAGAGCCCAACTCGGGACTCGATCCCAGGACCCGGAGACCATGACGGGAGCTGAAGGCAGAGGCTTAATGCTCTGAGCCATCCAGGTGCTCTCTTGACTTTGTTCTTAATCCTACTCCCAAAATGACAGCGGTTGGAGGCATCCCTTGGTGTTTTTCCATTTGTGTGTGAGCATCATGCGTGGCCTCCATAATAAACCATTTCAAATGGTATCACTCTATCCATATTCTGCAACTTGTTTTGGCTTAATAAGCAAACCATAATTTTTTACAACCACTTGTGTTGATGAACACAGGGTTATCTCACTTTTTACTGTCAGAATACTGGAATGTAACTTTTCCTCTTTTTCCTATCCATGGGTGAGAAATAATTTCACTGTCTTAATACTTCAAATGTTCACAGAATTCTGGTTAAGTATGTGCTTTTCTGTGGGAAGTGGGATTTGGAGGAGTCTGGGGTGTTGCGCATATCTTCATAGATCTAGACCACCAAGGGGCTGTTAAAAACTAATTGTAGGGGCACCTGACTGTCTTGGTGGGTTAAGCCTCTGCCTTCAGCTCAGGTCATGATCTCAGGGTCCTGGGATTGAGCCCTGCCGTTGGGTTTTCTGCTGAGCAGGGAGCCTGCTTCCCCCTATCTCTCTCTCTGCCTGCCTCTCTGCTGACTTGTGGTCAAATAAATAAATAAACTTAAAAAAAAAAAAAAACAACTAATTGTATTACATGTTTTTTAATGAGCAAAAAGGAATTCTTAGATTATTGTAAAGATACTCAAACTTTACAGGAATAAATAATGCCATGATTGTTTGGGATTCTTCTGGAAGCGTAGCTGTGAATGGGAGGGGGTGCAAAAGGGCTATTTTATGAAAACCGCTCTCAGTTTTCTAAAGAAAAAGACTGGGACTCTGGAGTCACTCAGGCGGTAACCTCATCAGCTAGTCCTGACAGGTCCGGGAGTCAAACCCATATCTGTCTGCACCCAGGTCCCATCCTTTCTTCTAGGTAAGCCCAACGGTCACTTGTACTTTTTTTGCACCAAGCCTGGCAGCGTGACCAGCTATCTGGAATGGCAGAAAATGGCTCCCTATTGCCTTTGTTGCTTTTCTTCCTGACAAAATCCTCGGTGTGCCACAAAGGCCTTCCATTCCCTGGCCATGCCCATGCTTCATGTTTGTCTATAATTGTCAATATGCCTGCACAGATCATGGAACACAATACAGTTACCTAAAAGCATGGATAGGCTCCTTCCCACCTGGAATGCCTCGACCCTCTCCCATCCCCGACCAACCCTGCCCTGCATATGAATCAGACACCCGTTGTCCTTCTGGACTCAGCTCAAGACCACCCCCTTGCTCTGTGCCCCTCTCTACCTGTGCATCTGTCCCCAGCACTCTGTCATGGCTCCAGCTCGCATCTGCCCTTCAAGGCACCGTTCCCTCACAGACCCTGTGTCATCGGGCACTGTGTCCTAGCAGCTCAGACCTAGGGGACCCTCGGTATGGACTCCGGGGTTTGAGGAAGGAGCACAGAAGCCAAGGGAGTCATGGGCCGCCCGTCATTCCCCGCCCACCTTCTTACCTTGTGAGGCCGGTGCTTCTCATGGACGTGAAGGACATGGATCCGGAGCCGGTCCCGCTTCTCAAAGGATCGTTTGCAGAGATTGCAGGGGAATTTCCTGTCACCCTTGTCCACACAGGGGGTGTACTTCAGATGCTTATCTCTGTAATATTTGTAGGTAAATACTTTTCCACATCGTTCACATCTGTAGCCTTCTGCAGCCTCTGTCAAACACAGGGTTAGGAATAAGGGCCTGTGGCTTAGTGAGTTCCCGTCCCTCATTTTTAACTTCCTCCCAAAGGATTTTTTAAAACTTTCATGACAGACAATTTTAAACATATGCTAAAGTCAAAATAATGGAATAATAAACCCTAATGGGCTCAACACCGAGCTTTCACAATGTCCAACTCAGAGCTAATTTCGCTTGGAGCCTCACTTGCCTCCATGACTATTTCAACACTAATAATCATTTTGGTTCATAAATACCTCAAACTGCAATCTATTAAAGATAATACTTTTTTAAAAAGTAGTAACCATATTGTCATACCTAAGCAATTAACTCTTACTCCTTAAAGAAATACATGTGTACACACAAGTTTAATTATTTTCCAATCAGTTCAATTTCGGATTCCAAGTCTTTTAGTTGTCTATGATTTGCTATGTTTGTTCAATCTCTCAATTTGTAGGTTCTCCTTCCCTTTTGTTTCCTGAAATGTATCTGCTGAAGCCCTGCCTCCAGCCCTATTTAAGAGCACTTCAACCTTACAGTTCCTTTTTTTTTCTTTTTTTAAGATTTATTTATTTGAGAGGAGGAAGAGAGAGAGAGAGAGCAGGCGCATAAGAAGCAGGGAGCCCAGTGAAGCTGGATCAATATGAGGACCCTGAGATGACCTGAGCAGATGCTTAGAAGGCAGACACTGAACCCACTTAACAGACTGAGCCATCCAGGTGCCCCACCCAACCCTACAGTTCTTCTCTTCTTCTTTTTTTAAAAAATATTTTATTTGGCAGAGAAAGAAGGAACACAAGCAGGGAGAGTGGGAGAGGGAGAAGCAGGCTTCCCACTGAGCAGGGAGCACAATGCGGGGCTCAATCCCAGAACTCTGGGATCATGACCTGAGCTCAAGGCAAATGCTTAACGACTGAGCCACCCAGGCACCCCATCAACCCTACAGTTCTTAAACACACTCTTGACTGGATTGGCATGTGTTGGGAGGTTAGGTTAATATACCAAACATACATACTATGTCCCTTTCAGATCAGGCTAAGCTCTAAGTTCAGGGCAGTTCACGTTGGTCAATGGCGACCAGACAATGATGGACACCAACAGCTTACTTCCTAGACTTCACAAGGGCTGTTCCCATTGGCCCCATTCACAAAGTCTTAGGTACCTGTTTAGCTTGCCATTTGCCTCCCTGAACTTCTGGAAAGGATTCCAGAGCAAGAACCAAAATGCAGGGAGTAAGGATGACCATTATCTTGCCTTCTCTTGTATTCAGAGGGTTATCATGATGATTAATTTAATCCTATCACTTATTGAGCTCTTACCAATGTGAGTGATACTATCGCTGAGTGATAGACTTAATACCCAGAAAGGTAAATCCGTTTTTATCCATGGAGGAGGGAGGGGGAGAGAGGTTAGAGAGGGTTCAGCCGACTCTAGCAAGGGAGGCCCCAGGTCCAGGGGTGTCTATTGTTGGGGGAGGGGAGAGTTCTGGGGCCACCTACAAAAGCATCCCTGCAGAGGACACTCTGGATTCCAGAGGATCAAGTGGCTTTGACTGTGAATGCATCATTGAGACCCCATTGTCTGGCCCCAGGGAGGGAGAGAAGAGCCAGCAGTAAGTATATGCAGGAGTCTGTAGATGGAAATCTTCTTAGCACTGGGTCTGCAGGGAAGCTATCCATCAGGGGCTTTGTTAGTTGATAACTACATCCCAGGCACGTTTAACAGGTGGCTAAGGAAATAAACCATTCATTAAGTAAATAACCAGGAAGGCAACGGCCAACCCCAGGACTATCCATTGCCTGGGATGTCTATCACTTTCATTGAGGTGCTAATCCGCTCAGAATTCCCTTGTTGGGATGGTTTTAGATCAGAGCCAGCATTTTCATTGGTCAAAAATACCGGGCCTTCCTGTTCCAGCAGTGGGAAGATCGGGTCTACAAGATAGGGATCAGTAATATTACAATTCAAAGCACTAAAGCACAGCAAAATTCAGAATCATGCTTCAATATTGAGTGTGCAGAAGAACCGCTTAGGCAAAAAAAGGACAAGCCATCCTTCCTAATTAGGGCTCCGCTGCCTACATTTTCTGCTCAAGTCTTTGGAAATTTTACTTAACCTAATGATTTTACCCTGTTCCCTTTTCTTCTTTCTTTCCCTCCCCACCCCATGTCCCACCTTGGTCAACTCCTCTTTTTAGCTGAGGGGTTTCCCAATATTGACAATGATGCTTCCTGCCCCACCACACACAGTTCAGAGTTTCGTAACAATTAAGAGCCCTCTTCACATTCCACACCTCCATCCCCCAAAACACACACTCTGCAGGCCTGCATACTCAAATAACCCGCCCACATAGGGTCCAGCCAGACTCTTCCCTCCCACTCAAGACCTGAAAAGGCGAAGTTCCCACCAATCCTCGCCAAAAGCCTTTGAGGAAAACAGTTCTTTTGAGAGGAGAGAGAAATTTTCATTTTTCTTTCCTTTTTAAACTTATCCCAAACCACTTCACAATAGAAAACAAATGAATTCATCCATAATTCTTTCCAATGAATTAAATTGTTTACCAAGTTCCTTCCATACGTTGTCCCAAATACGTATTATTCAACCCCACTTACTATGCTAAGCCTTCATCCCTATTCCTTGTTACCAGATGGGAATTTCTGATTTCTGCATATTAGTCTATATGTTCATATACCATCATTTCCGCTATTGAGTATTTAGGTTGTTTGCTATTTTTCACTAATAGGGATGGTGCCGTAATAAAAATCCTCAGGGACAAAAGGTTTCCCTTCTGGACTATTTTCTGAAGACAAATTTCGGGAAGAGTATTCTTGAGAAATCAAAAGTCATGATCACTGTAATAGCTGAGTGTAGTTTGTGAGTTATCAAGCATGGATTTGTTTCTCAAATCCATTTTTCACTTTTGTCTCAAGTACAGTACACTTTGGAAGTGACCAAAAAGGTTACTTGGTTTGGTGCTAGGTAAGAAACAACTGTGAGGTCCACAGACTTCAGAGAGTCCTACAATCTCACCACCACCCCCTGACTTTATCCCTTTGCCATTCACATGTTGGGGGTAGCAGGAAGATAGTTTACCAAAACAGTTCTGACAAGCCCTCACTATTTGGACTTTTGAAACAAGAGGCTGTTCATCACTCACTTCCGAATCCCTGTGAGCATGTCTTTTCTTTGGCTTCACTATTCCCCAAACTTGGGTTGCCTTCCCTCTCCCAGCCCAACACCATCTCATCCCTAAGCAGCATTTCCCGTGTTGGTCCTAATGTCTTCTGCTTTCATTCAATATCCAGGAGTCGGGGATATTAAGGTATTTAGAATTATTTCCTGCTCTGAAGGGTCTCGGTTTACAAGGGAGATTTGCACGCATACAATCACGTAGTGTGTGATGAAAGCAATTCACTTTTCCTTTTCTAACTTGTTACTTATTACATCTATTATAACATAAGGTGGGCTTCAGTAGTATTACACACATACAGTAATTTGCATTTATCTCATATAACCTACTAGATCAGGGGTTCAGCTTTTGTGTGTATGCAAAAATCAGTCAGAAAGCGTTTTAAAAATGCAAATTCCAGAGGCTCACTCCCAGGGAGTGGGTTTCTGGTCCTCTAGGTTCGTGCTGCTCACACGTGGTCCAGGGGCCAACCGCATCAGCCTCCCCTGGAAACTTGATAGAAATGCGGGATATCTCAGGTCCCAGCCCTGACTGAGAATCTGCATCTTTCCAAGATCCCCAGATTCTCACACCCACATTAAAATTTGAGAGCAAGAGTGTAGCTCAATGTTTCCCAACGGCGCCTACGATCCACAGTAAGAAAAACATTTTCTATTTGAGACTCAGCACACACACATCTCCATTTGAAACAAAAACTTCACCAAAACAATGCTTGCTCATACTTTAGATTCGCATCAACAATTTCTATTCTACTTTATTCTAATTCCGTTATTATATTTTTTCCTTTAAAGATGGTCTAAAACACTAAATTGATTTCCCAACACATTAAGGTGCTGCAAACCCCCATTTGGAAAGCCCTGCTCTGGACAGAGTGTTGATGGGAGTCATCGGCTGTATCAGTCTGAGTAGAAACGAACCAGAAACTGGCTCACCTAGGCAAGAGGTTGCATCCATTTATTTTGCTTCTATTTTTTTCTCCGGAAGGAGGTGAAGGGGGAAAAAGAAAAGGTATCCTTGTGAATAGAAGTAGCTTCAGCAGCTTTGGAAAGATGAAGGCATTTTCCTCCAGCTGGGTAGTGCCCCCTGGTTAGAGACACCCTCCCTTAAGTCTCCCGGGCAGGGCAGCATTAGCCTCTGATGGGGAGGAGCTCCACAGGTTAGCAGACAGGCCGTTGGTAGGGGGTGGTGGTGGGGGTGGTGTTTCATGTTCAGAAAAGAGCCCAGTCCTTCCACCAGAAGAGCCTCACTGGGAAAGGCAAAGGTGTGCACTCACCTTCAGAGGGCCCAGGCGCCTGCTTCCCCTGTTCTGTGACTTGAAGGCTCACAGGAATGTCCAGAAACTTTTCATAGCAGTCTCCGTACCACACAAGGAGCTCTTGGTTCGGGCAGATCTCCTTGCAGCTCTCATAAAAGATCTGCCCTTGACACTGCACGGCAACTAGATTCTGCTCCTTGGGGAAACGGGCACAGTTGACATAGGACATCCAGTTCCCTGCACCTCCTTTGCCATCTATAAAGTGGCTCAAATGACCATCTTCAAAGATCTAAATAAAATAAAAACAAAGTTTAAAATGTATTCCCCCCACCCTATAAAGTAAACTTACTTACTAAAAATTTATAGTCCAAATCTCAAGCATGAGTCTACTGAATATATTTATTATTTATTAGAATTAAGCCCAAATAGAATTATTAGCTTAAGAATAGCTCTATAGGTGCTGTGACATTCTTTCTTTTTTTTTTTTTTTTAAAGATTTTACTTATTTGATAGAGAGACACAGCGAGACAGGGAACACAAGCAGGGTAAGTGGGAGAGGGAGAGAAGCAGGTTTCCTGCCGAGCTCCCTGCTTGATGCAGCCTCGTTCCCAGGGCCCTGGGATCATGACCTGAGCTGAAGGCAGACACCTAATGACTAAGCCACCCAGGAGCCCCTGCTGTGGCATTTTTTAAAGATTCTTACTCTCATCACTTGCTTAATTTCCACATTTCTATAGCGAGTATGTTAATTCCATAAGCAGAGAAAAGGGAAACAAGAGAAGGTTGCATTTAATTCCCAACTTAAAGACAACCAATTAGTTTTGTGCTTTATCCCCACCTAGTTGTCATGCATATTAGCAGAGCCATATTTTAATTCTTTCTCTGCTGTGGGCAATTCCACCAGCTCCAGTGTTTTGTTATTATAAGCAACTTTGTGATTAACATCTTCCACATACTCCGAATTTCAGATTACCTTCATAAACCATATTCCTAGAAGTAGAAAATCAAGGTCAAGGTGAGGGATCGGATATATTGACAAACTGGAGTCCTACTAGCATGTCCCAAACAGAATCAAGAGTATCAGTTTTTCCAAAATCCACAGCTAATTTCACAGGCAAATGATATCACAAATTTAAAAATGTGTTTTTATTCTCTTTGGCCTATTCTTAGCACACTGTGTATAACCTCTAAAGCATCTGGTGTTGCCTACAAATATAGACAAATACGAATTCTTTGAATGTATATTCTACTGCTACTCTTCCACAAAACACCAAGAATGCATGCAGAGGTATCTTGGTGGAATGAGCATCAGCCTTTCCTTCTCTTCATCTTGTAAAATGGACAGCTGGGACAGCTTGGACAGCAAGAGTGTGCCCTCTCCCAGGCTAGGATTCTCCCAGAGGGCCAGAAGCCAACACTGTTTCCCACCAGTGTCAGTTCCCACTTTGTAGACCCACCAGAAACATAATTTCATTTACCTCCCACATCAGAGAATTGTCTCCATACGTCTTGACTTCACTGGCGTTGACCACTTTACCTTGAAAGGGCCCAAACCTGACTCCTTTAGCAATGAGGCTGCTGCAGAACACGCCAAAATGCCGCAGGTCACCGAAGGTCGTCTGCTTGAGGCAGAGACCTAGCGGAAAGCCAAGGTAGGAAAGCCAGTGAGAAAACTGTATTCCTTCAGGGACAGAAATCCAGGCAAGAAGCCCTGCCTACCTTCTGGTAGCTGAAGGGAGTCTTTATCCAGAGTTTGACAGAGAGAATCGGATCCTAGAAAAAAGGGTTAAATTTTATTTTTCATAAGGTGTTTCCCTCCCTACTTCTTGGAGGTTAACCATTATCCTTTATGTTTTTCCTGCTCCTTTTACATATAAAATTTCTCCTTTCAGACTGAGAACAACCCTTGCAAAGTTATGTAATTAACCCCATTCTGCAAATTTAAATAACTTGAGAATCGGAGATAATGCTGGGACTAAGGGCAAGCTAGGTGGTGAGGCTGGAACTCCCAAGTAGGAATTGCATGAGGCTCTCACAGAGATACCCGGTACAGCCTGGTAGAATCTGATCCCAGCTGACAAGTCCACTGTGTGAAGCATGTGTCTCCTGACCCTCAGCTTCTGCTAAAAAAAAACCTTAGGAATCATGCATTTAGGCAAGTAGAGCCTCAGAAATGAGCCACGTGTCCCCAAGCTCCATACTCTGATGGGAAATATGTACACTTCGCCACCAGACTTGGGACAGTCTCAGATCCACCTTGATGCCCCCCTTTCCCACTCCTGCTCCCACCTGTATTCCCAGCCAATCTGAGTCCCTCCCAATATGACCACCTTTACCAGAGCTGTCTGTGGGGACCAGGAAGCCGGAAATAGCATGGTGCAGCGGGGCGGAGTGCTCCACGCTGGGAATGACCCCGAACAGAACTAAGTGCAGGTCCTCCTGGGTGAAGTGGTAACGGTGAGACGACTTTCCTGGTTGGCTCGGGAGTTTGGAACCCTCCTCAGACCGCTTGCTGGGTGAGTAAGGTAATAACTGAGGCGTCTTCAGCCCCTCCGGCAACAAGGAAGCATTTGCAGCCGACGGCGGAATTAAAATCTCAGGTCCACAACACTGCCCATTGTCGCTTCGGCCACTAATGTGTCCCAAGTCTTCACTGGTGGCGCCTGTATACTCGTGGCTGGTGTTGAAGCGAGGCACCTCTCTGGGGAGGTGGGGGACTGGGAACCACGGAGACAGCTTGCTATACCAGGGCAGATCGTAGAGCGGCTCCCTCTGCAGTGCCAGGCTGGAGCTCAGCAAGGGAGGCGCCGGTCGGAAGGCAAAGGCGGGCAAAGCGTGGGATGCAGACACTGCGGCCTCCAGCTGCGGGAAAGGTTGGAAGTCTTCCTCCGCAGTGGTTAGCATGTTCCCATAGTGGCCATAGGACGGGAAAGGCATGTAGTAGGCGTCCAGGTGTTGAGGGGTGCGCTGGATCCTCTCGGGCGCGTAGCACACCTTGTCCTGGGGTCCAGCTTCACCTGGTGGCCGCAGAGCCATCCCCGGCAACAGCGCGCCGCGCGTCTGCGGGAAAGCAAGCGCAGCTGAGGGGCGCGGGGCGCGGCGGCCCCGCTGCCACTTGCCTACCCTCCACCATCCAAGTTAGCCCCGGGCCCAAGGGAATCGCATAAAGCTCCCAGTTCGATCCCGCAAGCCCTACCCCCACAAACAAGGCAAAACAGAACTGCAATGCAAACACACACACAAAAACCCCAAACGAAAAACCTTCCGGGATCTTGCTCGACTCCAAGTTCCCGGTAAGTGTCGCTTTTGCCTTCTCTCCCCCAAGCACACCTTGACCAAGCACAGCTGGTTTCCAACAACCCATTCTCTACTACCGAACCCAAACCCGGCTCCTGCAAAATCCTTCTGAAGTTCCCTCTTCCGCCCGCTCCTCTGCTCTACGAAACTCTTTTACAGAGTGGGTCGGAGCCCCCCCGGGCCCTCCTACTCCAGGGGACTGGAGCCGAGCGCGAGGCCTTACTGGGCTTTCGAGCAGGCGGCTGCTCCAGGAGCTCCTGGGTACCCAGAGGCGAAGGCAGGGTCAAGGGCCCCCGGGCGGTTCGCGCAGAAGGAGACGCGCTCCCGGAGCCAAGGACAGGTCCGAAAGGCCGCCGCCCCTCCTCGAGCATAGGGTCTGACCCCGCGGACCCACGGGCCCCGCTGCCGCGACGAGGAGGGCGCCACCTTGGGCTCTCCTCAGAGCTCCGCAGCCCGCGCCGGGTTTGCCACGTGGGCCGAGTCCCGCCACATTCCCCAAGTCCCTCCGGGAACCCTGGTCACTCCACCTGGGGGGTTAGGGAGCCTGGGGTCGCAGACAAGGACGAGCCTCAGGCCAGGTGGGAGAGACGCCTCGGCGGCCACCGCCCCCACCCCGAAAGGATAGCGTTTTAATGGACACAAGTTCACCAAGGCCGAGGAAGGGAGCCCCTTCAGGGCCGGCGGGTCTCGAGGGCAAGATCAATGAGCCCAATAAGGAAACCCAGCGGGGTCGTGACTCAGAAATTAAAGAACACGGGGTCAGGAGAAGAGGTCAGCCACGACGAAGCATCTGCGTCTCCTCCTGAGCCCCCAAAGGCGCTCGACTCCTGCCCTCCTCTGACCGCAAAGATAAGCCACTTGGGGCTCGCAGACCACTTAAGGAGTGAAAGCCCCAAGCGGGCCAAACGGCCACCCAGGACGAACTCCGCCAGCGCCTGCTTCCTACGCTCCCCCACCGCCCAGGCGGCCGACGGCCCCGGGCCACCGCGGCGCCCCAGCCCGGCACCCACCTTCTAGAGCGCCGCCACTGGGCGGGCGCCTCCAGGACCCTGACGGTGGCGCGGGCTCCGCACCGGCAGGCTTTGGGCGCGCCGGGAGGGTCGAGCGGGGGGTTTAAGAGGGCAGCGGGCGGGCGGGGCCGCGGGGCATAGAGAGGGCGAGGGTGGGGAAGGGACGCGGCCCACGCAGGTCCTCAGTCTGTCTCCTCCCCGCCCACCGCAGCCATTGGCCGACGCTCCCTTTAGCCCTCCAGTCCCCAGGGGGTCGCGCATTTAACTCCTCAGGTCTCCAATCCCTTCCCGGGACCCTGCCGAGAGCGCTCGCCGTCAGCCTTCTGCGGCTGGCACCATTGCCCCTCCAGGTTCGAAAGCCTGGACAGGAGTTGCCAAGGGTCCCGGATAAGGCCCGGTGCTCACGCATCGACCCCGAACCCGCCGGGTAAGGCTGAGACTTGCGTCCCGGGGTCTCGCCCCTGCCTCTCGGCTTTTGAGTTCCCAAGAACCAAGCCTGGCCGAAGGCGCCGTCAAGCCCCAAAGACCGGGTGGGTGTTTGTCCCTGATACCTCGAGGGGAGGCTGGCACCGGCCGCCCCTTGGGCTGGGAAGCGGGGCCTCGCGGGTCGCGGGTGGGGGCACCTGGACGCGGTGGGCTCGGCGTCCGGGACGCTTCCGAGGTTTCCTGGGGGTCGTTTAGCCCTCTCCGGGACGTTTTCTCAAGTCGCTTTCGAAGTCGGTGCTCCCGCTGCCCCCGGGGAAGGCGCCAGACCCTAACGCGCGGGGCTCAGAAAAGCAGGGTCCAGACCCGTACTCGGCGCTCGAAGACTGCATTTTTATTCTGTGTACCGACCACTGAGGGAAAGAAAGGAGCACTTAGGGCCATTCACATTCACATGTGAGCATCTAGGGTGGGGGATAAACCCTTGTAATGCCGGGTGACCTTGGCCAGGTTTCTTGCCGCCCCAGCCGCTGCTGCTTTGCAAAGTGGGGCGTAAACCCTCACGCCAGGCCTGACCTTGGCTGGTTACTAAAGAAGGAGGGCGGGAAAAGGAGGAAGCATCCAGACACCTAAGAGACGCGGGCTAAGGTCCCAAAGCTGGCGGAGGAGAGAGACCCTTGGTCCGGCGCAGCTTCCTCCATGGCCGCACCGACCTTCGAGAGCCGCCGCAGCCGGGCGGGCGCCCAGGCCGCGGGCGCGGCGATGCGGGAGCAGGGAAGGAAGGCGTGGGGGCCCGCGGTCTTCGAGGAGTGCGCGCCTGGCCGCGTCCCGCTTGCACGTGCGGGGCCAGGTCACCGCGCCCGCCCTCGGTCCGCGGGGCCAGCGCTGCTCGCGTGCAGACCTGTTTCCCAGCCGCACCGAGCATGTGAGAGGAGAGCGTTCTTTGCTCATCCCGGATGGGGTGACAAGGAGCTCAGGGTTTCCTTCTCTCCGTGTGTTAGATCTCTACCCAGTGCTTACGAGAACTTGGCTAATAGTCTAAAGAGTTCCCGACGAATCTTTCCTCAAGGGACAGCAGCTCTAGAAAGGGTCTTCTCCTTGGAAAGGCCCAGTTAAGTCCTGCTGCCGGCTTATCCAGGAGGTACGCCCACCCTCGGACTCCACTACCCACTTCCATTACTCTAGCCTCCTTCCGCCCAGACCTCACCTGTAGGGTTTGAAGACAGGCGCCGACACTTGGGTGGTCTGTGGCAGTCAGGTCCTTAGGAGCCATTTACTAGAGCGGTCACTCACTGGTTCTAGTTTTATTTTAACAAAAGCAACGGGAACCTTATCTTCAAGCCTTGTTATGGAAATAGAGTTTCAGATATTTTTAAAAAAAATAATTATAAGACTTGCTGGTTTAGAATAATCATAAAGTAAAAGTAGAAGTTGCTGACTGCCTCCTCTTCCTACTCTCCGGAGGCAATACTGATGAATAGTTTGGTTTATTCCTACCCCCATTGGTTTATTTGGTTTAGACCTACCCGCATTCCTTTTTTAAAAAATACCATACTTTTAAATTGCGTTTATGTATGTGGGATTTTTTTTTTTTAAGATTTTATTTATTTATTTGTCAGAGAGAGAGGGAGCACAGGCAGACAGAGAGGCAGGCAGAGGCAGAGGGAGAAGCAGGCTCCCTGCCGAGCAAGGAGCCAGATGTGGGACTCGATCCCAGGACGCTGGGATCATGACCTGAGCCGAAGGCAGCTGCTTAACCAACTGAGCCACCCAGGCGTCCCGGGATTTTTTTTTTTTTTAACAAAATGGGATTTTACTTGTGTGCAGCTTTTTCTCACTATTAGTCATTACTCCTATCAGTACAGAAGGATTAACTGTATTCCTTATAATGGCTGTAGAGTACAGAAATTATTTTTATGGGTGTGGCTTAGTTTTTTAGCCTCCTCTGGAAAAGTATTTAAGTTGTTGCCAGTTTTTCAACACTTCAGGCAACTTCTGGGAACATTATTATACCTGTCTGATAAGTACCTAGGTGTGAAACTGCTGGCCTCACAGGTACCAACATTGACTTTTTTTTTTTTTTAAGATTTTATTTATTTGACAGAGAGAGACAGGGCAGAGAGGGAACAGAAGCAGGGGGAGTGGGAGAGGGAGAAGCAGGCTTCCTGCTGAGCAAGGCGCCCAATGTGGGGCTGGATCCCAGGACACTGGGACCATGACTTGAGCCAAAGGCAGATGCTTAATGACTGAGCCACCCACATGCCCTAACGTTGAACTTTTTTTTTTTTAAAGATTTTATTTATTTATTTGACAGAGAGAGATCACAGTAGGAGAGAGGAAGGGAAGAGATCACAGAGAGAGAGGAAGGGAAGCAGGCCCCCTTCTGAGCAGAGAGCCCGATGTGGGACTCCATCCCAGGACCCTGAGATCATGACCTGAGCCAAAGGCAGCGGCTTAACCCACTGAGCCACCCAGGCGCCCCCCTAACGTTGAACATTTTGATAGGACTTCAAACCACGCCGATTTATACCTCCACCAAGGGCCAAGTGCCCTGCTTCTCCACACCCTCACCTAATATGAATATTGCCAATCCTTTAAAGCTATCTTTCATGTGAAAAGTGGTATCTTATTTTAATTTGGTTTTAATCATCAATCCATTAAATTTCCCGAATGCCTTAGCTATTGATGTGCTGGGCGCCAAGACTGACCCGGGAAATACAATTGTGAGCAAAGCAGCCCCATCCAGCTTTGGTCCCTGTAACAGTCTTATGAGGAAGATAAGTGTTTGTGTGATTACTTGATGGATGTGCAGCTATGAACTGGGATGGGCCCAGAGAAGAAAATACAGGGGAATGGGAAGAGGAGCATGTCCTGACCTAGGCAGGGAGGACAGGAAAGGTGCCTGCCCTATGAGATTGACAAGATCTGCAGAAGTTAACTAGATGATGAGAGCACGTGGTTTTCCATGTTGAGGGCACACTTGGGGCCAAGGCCCTGAGGCCTGGAGGAAGCACAGCTGCTTCACAGGACTGAAGGGCTCCTGGCATGGTGGAGACAGCTGAGGAAATCACAGAATCAGCAGAGGCCAGGTCTTTCAAGGGACACTGGTAAGTGTCTTTACTTCCTTACTTGCAAGTGTTTATTGAAGGAGTAATAGACAGTCTTTAAAAGGGATAGGAAGGGGTGCTTTGGTGCTCAGTGGGTTAAGCCTCTGCCTTTGGCTCAGGTCACGACCTCAGGGTCCTGAGATCGAGCCCCCCACTCTGCTCTCTGCTCAGCAGGGAGCCTGCTTCCCTGCCCCCCACCTGCCTCTCTGCATACTTGTGATCTTTGTCAAATAAATAAAATCTTTTAAAAAATAAATAAATAAAATAAAAGGGGTAGGAAGCTATTGCAGCCATCAGGATACTTCATGCCTAAATAATTTCAGCATAAATACCATAAACCAAAGTTCAACATATGTGGTTCTTTGTGTGTGTGTGTCTGTTTAAAGATTTAATTATTTCAGAGAGAGAGAGCACAAGCGTAGGAGACAGACTGAAGGAGAGGAAGAAGGAGACTCCCTGTCCCGTAAGCAGGGGGCCCGATGCGGGCTTTGTCCCAGGACCCTAAGATCATGACCTGAGTGGAAGGCAGATGCTTAACCAACTGAGCCATCCAGGTGCCCTATGGTTCTTTGTTTTTAAAGTAAAATTTACATGTGACAAAATGCACACGTCTTCAGTGTACCATGAGTTTTGGCAGCTACATAAATCAGTGCATTCCTAGTCCCTCTCAAAATATGGAATGCGGGGTGCTTGTAGAGCTCAGTCTGTTGAGCATCCAACTCTTGGTTTTGGCTGAGGTCAAGATTTCCCTCCTGGTGGTGAGGTCGAGTCCCATGTCTGGTCCACCTCAGTAGAGTCTGCTTGAGATTCCCTCCCCCTCTGCTATCCCTAACCCCGGCGCTCCCACATGCAAGTGTACTCTCACTCTCTCTCTTCCCCAACCAAAAAAAAAAAAAAAAGAATGCATCACTCCTTCAAGCCCCTTCCCTGGTAATCCCTGTATTTAACTACTCCAGAGACCATTGTTCTGAGCTTTCTTTCCCCCACAGATGAGTTTTGTCTGTTCTATAACATCATATAAATGGAATCATACAGAATGTGCTATTCTGTGTACTCTCAGAGCCTTTACTCTGACCATGAAATGTTTTGATGCACCCTGGAAAAAAGCTCAAGAAACAAGAACACATTCAGGCTTCTCTTCAGGCAGTGATTATCTGCAGCTCATTTAGAAGACTTCAGATGGGTCTTGAGGTTTGGACTTGTGTCCATGCCCTGCCTCTCATGGTTTGCTTTTGCCTGGAGTGTATCATTGGCAGACAAGAAGTTCTCAGCAACAGCCTCACAGTTTAGAATGACGACCAGTGTCTGGAGCGCCTGTGTGACTCAGTTGGTTGGGTGTCTGACTCTTGATTTCCACTTGGGTCATGATCTGGGGCGTCCGGGGTTGAGCCCTGTGTCCCGCTGCCTCTGCCTCTGCTGCTCCTGCTTCTCTCTCACTTGCACTCTTTTTCTCTCAAATAAATAAAAATCTTTTTAAAAAAGAGTGATTTTGAGATCTTTATGGCATAGTCAGCCTGATCATTTACCATTTCTGCCTGTGGCTATGACCCATCAACTATCCGGGTCGAATGTGGACTGTCCAAAAGCATCTAGTAAGTCTGCAATGGGGTATGAATGATGCTTGTACAAAATGCCCAGGAAAATGTGTTTTCCCTACTTGGGGCTGGAAGGAGCCTAGCAAGGTTCAAAGACTAACAGTACTGAATAGAGATAAGTAATGCTATTGCAGAGGGTATAAAGTGTCTCAGCTAGGATCATAGTGTATTTCATTAAGTAACAAAGGTTGTACAGCTTGGGGGATGATTAGGTTCAAGGAAGATTCTAGAACTTCAGGTAAATTAGACTGACCAAGGACAGAGCAAGGTTGAAGAGCTAGCTCCAATCAGCAAAAGGTATATTCATGCTTGCATTTCCAGGAGAGGGGCTCCATCACCAAGGATTTAGTCTGGTCCTAGAGAAGAAGCAATCTCAGGGAAGCTGGGAACTCTGTCTACCATGTCTTGTGAGACCTAGAATAATTTTTAAGTAGTGAGTCTTGGTGAGTTCTGCACAGCCTGTCGTCAGTCAATTGGAGGTAAGCAATTTGCCTGAGACAAATCATACCTCAGGTAATGACCCTTTTGCTGGAGAAAATTGCAGGGGTTTTTTGCCCTTTTGTGCTAAAAGTCAAGAAAGTCGATAGAATTTATTTTCATGCTTTCTCTAAGCTTTAAAGCTAGGTGAAAGCTCATCCTACAGCGAAACTTTGTGATACATAGAGGACAGTGAATCTCTGGGGCATGATAATGCAGGTATACTGTGGGTTCTTCATAAGACAGGTAAGTAGGTGTTAATTTGAATGTATGAGAACAGGCTCTGAAGAAGCCAGATCATATCTATGATGGGTTTGCATGGGGTTAGGGTAAGAGTAGTATAGAATTGGCACTGCAGAATGTGAGATGTAATTTTATTAATGCTAACCCTGAGATAGTGAATAAATCTGTACACCCAGTTACTTAATATTCAGGGTAGTGTTATAAGGACTAGTGCAAGGTGAAATGAGTCCTTTGTCTATTCCTTTTAGCATGGGCTTTAATTCATCCTTTTCTTCGGGCTTTAAGGACACCGCAGGCTTGAGTAAAAGTTGGGATGGATCAGTTTAAACCTTGAGGTGCTCAGCCTCAGTAATTCTTAAAATGGTAGTAAATTTTTAGTCCATTAGGACTCTGGTACCTCACAGAAATCTTCAAGTTGTATCAGATTGATGTATTTGTTATCCAGATTTGCCGTGATCTGATTAGGACTAGGTACAGTCTCAAGAATTTCACGGAAGAGATCCATACTCTTATCCATAGTGGCCTCACAAATTCACTTTCCCATCAACAGTGCAGAAGGGTTCCCTCTACTCCGCATCCTTACCAACACTTGTTATCACGTATCTTTTTGAGTCCATTCCGACAGGGGATATCTCAGCCTGGTTTTGATTTGCATTTCCCTGATGATGAGTGATGTTGAGCATCTTTTCATGTGTTACTGTCATCTGTATGTCTTCTTTGGAAAAGTGCTCTCTGCCTATTTTTTAACTAATTGTGTGTGTGTGTATGTAGTTGCTTTAATTTCTAGGACATCTTAATCTGTCAGTTCCATTTCCATAATAAGTTTTTCTACTCATTAAGTTAAAGCTAATATGATATCATAAGGGAAGAATGCGTTTTCATTGGAAAGCCCGAGAGGAATAGCAGCGGAGACAGAGGAAGTCAGTGCTGTTGGAACTACCACTGAAGTTTTCACTGACTCCAAGGGAGAGTGATGAATTTACATGCAGGATTATTATTAAAAGTATAACATGCGTAACTATAAGAAAATAGTGAGTGTGGCCTAGAATAGTTTATGATACTTCTTCCTATGAGTTTTAAGGAAGGAATTTAGAGTTGTATACTACCTTCTCCCTTGAAACTCTCTCATTATCTATTAGATTTTTCCTCGCCAAGAGTGGGAATGTTGGTTTTCCAGCATCCTGTTTGTTATTTGTAGCAACAGGTATCCTTATCCATGGACATTTTGGGGAAGGCGTATGGACTCTCTGGGGCCATCCCATTGTTTACTTTGAAAACCCATTAATTTGCTTATGGTCTAACTCTTGTTTTTGTTCTACAACCTTCTCAAAATGTTTGGAAAAAGCTATAGCTCTATTAGCCTTCAAATAGCCTTCAAATAGCCAAATCCTTGGTTTCTGGCTTACAACTATTCATTTAAAAACAAAGGTAATATGATCTTAATCTACCCCGATTGTTATCTGTTTTTTTTTTTTTTTTAAGATTTTATTTATTTATTTGACAGAGATCACAAGTAGGCAGAGAGGCAGGCAGAGAGAGAGAGAGAGGAGGAAGCAGGCTCCCCACTGAGCAGAGAGCCCGATGCTGGACTCGATCCCAAGACCTTGAGATCATGACCTGAGCTGAAGGCAGCGGCTTAACCCACTGAGCCACCCAGGCGCCCCTACCGCGATTGTTATCTGAAGTCGATTTCTAAAATTGCCAATGAGTTTGCTCTTTCAGAAAAAATGGGAGGGGTGCCTGGGTGGCTCAGTGACTTAAGAGTCTGCCTTTGGCTCAGGTCATGATCTCAGGGTCCTGGGATCGAGCCCCGCATCGGGCTCTCTGCTCAGCGGAGAACCTGCTTCCGCCCCTCTCTCTGCCTGCCTTTCTGTCAACTTGTGATCTCTCTCTCACTGTCAAATAAAAAAAAATCTTTTTTTTTTTTTAAATTTTATTTATTTATTTGACAGAGAGAAATCACAAGTAGATGGAGAGGTAGGCAGAGAGAGAGAGAGGGAAGCAGGCTCCCTGCTGAGCAGAGAGCCCGATGCGGGACTCGATCCCAGGACCCTGAGATCATGACCTGAGCCGAAGGCAGTGGCTTAACCCACTGAGCCACCCAGGTGCCCCAAATAAAAAAAAAATCTTAAAAAAGATGGGATTAATGTTCAGTCAGTATGGATTCAAAATAAAATAGGTATTGTTTTTATTTTTATTTATTTTTTTTTAAAAGATTTTATTTATTTATTTGAAAGACGGAGATCACAAGTAGGCAGAGAGTCAGGCAGAGAGAGAGAGAGAGAGGGAAGCAGGCTTCCTGCGGAGCAGGGAGCCCGATGCGGGGCTCGATCCCAGGACCCTGAGATCATGACCCAAGCCAAAGGCAGCAGCCCAAACCACTGAGCCACCCAGGCGCCCCAGGTATTGTTTTTAGAATTGTGTCATATTTTGTGCTTTCTTTTTTGTTTGTTTTTGTTTTTTAAAATATTAAACTACATTTGTGTTTTAAATTTTATTTTTTTATTTTGAAAATTTAAGTCCAATTAACATGTAATGTATTATTAGTTTCAGAGGCAGAGTTCATTGATTCATCCGTCTTACCTAATACGTAGTGCTCATCACATCCTGTGCCCTACTTAATGTCCATCACCCTGTTACCCCATCTCCCCTACTTCCTCCCCTCTAGCAATCCTCAGTTTGTTTCCTATGATTAAGAGTTTTATTTTTTCTTCTCTTCTCCTATGCTCCTCCATCATTTTCTGCTTTCTTTGGTTCCTGTTCTGTTCTGTTTGATGAACTTCAGGAATATATGGTTTCCCAGGTTCTTCTTTTTAATTTATTGTTATTATTATTCCCCTATCCCATTATTACTGTTTTGTTTAAGTAGGCTCCTAATGTGGGGTTTGAACTCAGGACCCTGAGATTAAGAGTCACATGTTCTACCAACCAAGCCGGGCAGGCATTCGGTTCTTCTGACACTTTCAAGCAAGGGTTGAACATATGAAGGACCTGTTAATATTTGTGCTAGTTCAGGTAGGTGAGTGAAGCTGGGATCACAGCTTTCCTGTACTATCTTAAATCATAAAGTTCTTCATATGGGTCATAAAAGGCTGACAACTGAATATTAAATTAAGTAATTAATTAAATTTGCTGAACCTCGGGGCGCCTGGGTGGCTTAGTGGGTTAAAGCCTCTGCTTTCAGCTTAGGTCATGATCCCAGGGTCCTGGGATCTAGCCCTGCATCTGGCTCTCTGCTCAGTGGGGAGCCTGCTTCCTCCTCTCTCTCTCTCTCTGTCTCTCAGCCTACTTGTGATCTCTGTCAAATAAATAAATAAAATCTTAAAAAATAAATAAATAAATTTGCTGAACCTCCTTTTGCCCCTTTGTTTTAAAGTGCTCCTAAGATGGACAGTTTTGCTCATACTGAAAGTTCCTCAAAGTGGTCACTTGGCAAACTGCCATTTTGTAACATATACACAAGTGTTTGGATTATGATGAGAATATACAGGGGCACCTGGCTGGCTTGGTCAGTGGAGCACGTGACTATTTTATCCTGGGGTCATGAGTTCAAGCCCCACTTTGGGCATAGAGCTTACTCAGAAATAAACAAATAAAATAAAATAAGACTATACATAAGAAACAGATGTTTAGCCTCCCAGAAGTATGGGCTTGGGCTGTGATGACCCCATAAGAATTTATTATGAGGGGCGCCTGGGTGGCTCGGTGGCTTAAGTAAGGCCTCTGCCTTCGGCTCAGGTCATGATCTCAGGGTCCTGGGATGGAGCCCCGCATCAGGCTCTCTGCTTGGTGGGGAGCCTGCTTTCTCATCCCTCTCTGCCTGCCTCTCTGCCTATTTGTGTTCTCTTTCAAATAAATAAAATCTTAAAAAAAAAAAAAAGAATTCATTATTATCAGTCAGTTGTTGTTCGTATACCTGCCATCAGCCCCCAGCCAGAGGTTGGCTATCTCTGGCCAGAGACTTAACAACCACAGCCTCTGATGAGTCAGATTTTGGAGTAATTTTTTTTTTCCCCTCCTAAACCAATTCTTAAGGATATAAAGACAGGTTGGAGGAATAATAGACTTTGGAAGCTTTTTAGGTGGTTACCCAAGGCAGATTTCACTTGCCCGAGGGACATAGGCATGACAAGACCTTAAACTTTTGAGTCTTAATGACATGGACCTACTTGGATTCTGCTCATTCACCCTTCTTCTTTTTTTTTTAAAGATTTTATTTATTTATTAGAGAGAGATCACAAGTAGGCAGAGAGGCAGGCAGAGAGAGAGAGAGAGAGAGAGAGGAGGAAGCAGGCTCCCCGCTTAGCAGAGAGCCTGATGCGGGATTCGATCCCAGGACCCTGAGATCATGACCTGAGCCGAAGGCAGCGGCTTAACCCACTGAGCCACCCAGGCACCCTCATTCACCCTTCTTTACTCTTTACCCTGTTTAGCCAATGACACATTGTAAGATAGGAAAAAATATATATATAAGTTTAGATGAGGAACATAGTTTCACCAAGAATTTTTAGAAATCTAGGTCAAATCTGAAAAACAGAGATTTCAGTGAATGACATCTAATTTTCCAGAGAAAATGATGAATATCAATGAAAACTGAGGTCAGATGGAGTGTATGACTCACCTCTTTCTGTTTTAAGTCAGAAACCTCAAATGGAAGGGGCACCTGGGTGGCTCAGTGGGTTAAAGCCTCTGCCTTCGGCTCAGGTCATGATCCCAGGATCCTGGGATCGAGGCCCGTATCGGCTCTCTGCTCAGCGGGGAGCCTGCTTCCCTTGCTCCCTCTCTGCCTGCCTCTCTGCCTACTTGTGATCTCTGTCTGTCAAATAAATAAATAAATCTTTAAAAAAAAAAAAGAAACCTCAAATGGAAAGATGCAAGATGCCTGGTACTCGGGTCCTGGTACCTCGCATGAAATCACTGCTGAGTCCCTGTCGGACTTCCAAATTGTGGAAAGCCTCCTTCAACAAAGCAGCTTGTGAGAACATCCCACATACAGTGTTGAAATGCTTCTTGTTATGGTGAATTAGTATACAGATTTTATTCTTATAGCTTGGGTGAGGAAGTTTCTAGGATAGGATATCAGAAGTGAAGTGACTCTTTGGCTAACTTCTCAAGGCAATAGTTGACAGAAGTTCTGGTTGAAGAAAGAAGTGGTACTCAAAGCACAAAACATTGCCATGATTGTAACTGAGGAACTGGTAGGGTTGTTGCTTGGTTCTTACACATATGATGTTCACAATTATGGCAGTCAAAGCCATAAGGAGAAAAAAGATTCATAGCTATACTGCTTTCTGTTTTTTCTTTTCTTTTCTTTTCTTTCTTTTGATATAAGATTTAAGATTTTAAGGCAGAGAGAGAGAACGAGCATAAAAGGGGGAATGGCAGGCAGAGGGAGAGGCAGACTCCCAGCTGAGCTGGGAGCCTAATGGGGGATTAGATCCCAGGACTCTGGGATTATGACCTGAGGCCAAAGCAGATGCCCAACCAGATGAGCCACTCAGATGGACCAGCTAAAAATGCTTTCTAAAATGCTTTTGAGGGCTGCCTGGGTGGCTCAGTCGTTGGGTGTCTGCCTTTGGCTCAGGTCATGATCCCGGGGTCTGGAATCCAACCCTGCATTGGGCTCCCTACTCTGTGGGAAGCCTGCTTCTCCTCCCACTCCCCCTGCTTGTGTTTCCTCTCTGGCTCTCTCTCTCTGGCAAATAAATAAAATCTTTTAAAAAATTAAAAAAATAAAATAAAAATAACAAGACAAGGTCCTACCAACCCACTGTCAAGAACTGTTAAAGATGGGGCGCCTGAGTGGCTCAGTGGGTTAATAAGCCTTTGTCTTCTGCTCAGGTCATGATCCCAGGGTCCTGGGATTGAGCCCCGTATGGGGCTCTCTGCTCAGTAGGGAGCCTGCTTCCCCTTCCCCCTCTGCCTGCCACTCTGCCTACTTGTGATCTCTCTCTCTGTGTCAAATAAATACATGAAATCTTTAAAAAACAAAACAAAACAAAACCTGTGAAAGTTCGGGGCACCTGGGTGGCTCAGTCGTTGGGCGACTGCCTTTGGCTGGAGTCATGGTCTTGGGGTCCTGGGATGAAGGAGGGCACCCAGCTTTGCCGGAAACTTGCTTCTCCCTCTCCCTGTCTCTCTCCCACTCCCACTGGTTGTGTTCCCTCTCTCACTGTTTGTCAAATAAATAAATGAAATCTTAAAAAACAACAACAACAAAAAAACCCTGTGAAAATCCTGAGATTTCACCTTATTCAAAGTTACCAAGATAGTCTACCACAGTTTCATGATGGTTGGTGGCAGACACCAGAATCCTGGATCAGAGATTTTTTTTTTTGCACCAAAATCGCTCTTTTTTTGAGGCCGAATGTGCAGCAGCCCCTACTCCCCAACCATGCAGGCCCCTCCCTGCAACTCCCAACTTTGCCCTGTGCGTCTCCCATTCCCTGCCCCCCTCCCCCACTGGGGGCCTCCCCACCCCTCTCTAGCAGGATACCCGCCCAGATCAGCTCAGGAGGTGGGCTTCAGCCTCTGAGTTTGCCCACCACTGGCCTCGAGGGCCAAGCCCACAGGCCCTGCTGGCCCAGGAGGAGGGACAGCTGCCTGCGAGGTTCTGATAGGGTCCGGCCTTGGCTGCCGCGTAGGTAGTCAAAGCCAGGAGGCGGGACTTCCTGAGAGCTCGGGCCGCCTCCCGGAAGGCTGCCTTGCAGAGGCGGGAGGAGGGCCCTGAGGGCGGCGTACGCCTTCACACGCGCGGTGGCCACGTCCCTAACCTCGACGTCGGTGTCGCTTAGGCTCCAACTGAGGTTCAGGCCACGGGAGGTGTTAGAGGTAGGAGTCAAGGGGACCATGGGGGCCACCGCGTACAGGTGCGGCGTGGTATGGGCCTACGGAGGTGGCAGGCACGGCCCCAAGGCCCTTTCTAGGTGGGGCTGGGCGTGAATGGCTCTGCTCAGAGTTGGGCAGGGGTCAGCCAGGAGAAGGCTGGTGGCGAGAGGGCGGGCAGGGCGCAGCCCATGCCCAGCACGCCCCCGCGCGAGCCAGCTTGTCACTGGCGGAGAGGCAGCCCCCAAATGTGGTTTATTACTCACAGCAATAGCAGTCTTAACTGAATTTTTTACAATGCCATTTAAAAATTTTGCAACCTTTCTTAATAGAATATAAGGAGAAGCAAATGTCTTTTGGATGAATTTCATCTCGTTTTCTTCTTGTTTTGTCACCTGTTCTTAGTGCCTGTGTTCTCCTCTTTTTAAAAATATCTTTTAGGGGCGCCTGGATGGCTCAGTGGGTTAAGCCTCTGCCTTCGGCTCAGGTCATGATCTCAGGGTCGTGGGATCAAACCCCATATCGGGCTGTCTGCTCAGTGGGGAGCCTGCTTCCTCCTCTCTCTCTCTCTGCCTGCCTCGCTGTCTGTTTGTGATTTCTCTGACAAATAAATAAAAATCTTTAATAATAAAAGAAAAAAGAAGCAAAAACAGTGATAATGGAGAGGGGAGGATGACTGGGAACTCGGACCCCGCGAGGGGAGGATGACTGGGAACTCGGACCCCGCGAAGCAGGGAGCTTCATGCGGGGCTCAATCCCAGAACCCTGGGTTGATGACCCGAGCTGAAGGCAGGCACTTAACAACTGAGGCACCCAGGCGCCCATTTTTCTGGTTTTCTCTACTTTTTGGAGTTTCAGTAATTTGTAACATAGACAACAGATTACTCCTATGTATAAAATTTTTACCTTGAAGAGTAGGATTCTCCCTACAGCCCCAATAGGAAGTTATCTTTGTTGAACATTCTGTTAGTCTGGGACCAATCAGGAAAGAGAAGAGGGAAAAGCTTAATATAAAGGATATTAGGGACACCTGGCTAGTTCAGTCAATAAAATATGTGACTCTTAAGGTCAGGGTTGTGAGTTCAAGTCCCACATTGGGTATAGAGCTTTAAAGAAAAAAGTTAAAAAAAATTATTATCTGTAGCATAAGATTGCAGTGTTGAGGGAATGGTGAATAAGAAGCAAAGAGAACTCTAGAGAACATAGGAGTAGCAGATACATAATAGTAAATATAATATATAATACTACATCTATTAGCCACCCCGCACCCTATAAGCTGAGATGTAGACCTTGTGGAAGTGGCGCCTGAATGCCGGACAAGTTGCCATGGTGCCTCTCTAGTGGAATTTGCTGGAAATGAGCCCTCTAGTGTGCTGGGGGAAATTGTTCATAGGGAGAGAGACACTCCGCTACAAAAGCACCTGAGGGGGCTGCTGAAGAAGCCACCATCATGGTGCAAGGGGTGGGGCGGTTTGTGGGGGGAATACCCCTCGAAGATCCAGCAAAGTTCCTTCCTCCTATACTGCCTTTGCAGCGCCCTTTTCTGACAAAGCTTCAGTGCCAGCTATCCAAAGGGCTCAGATTCATTTTCGTGAGCACTCCAGTGGGCTGAATTTGGGGCCAAGAGGATGTAGGTCATAAAGTCCAATAGGGAAACAAATCCAGGCCTTTTCTTGCTGCAAATCTAGCTGGATTTTCCTTGTTTTTGAAATAGTGGTGCTGGGGTGCCTGGATGGCTCAATGGGTTAAAGCCTCTGCTTTTGGTTCAGGTCATGATCCCAGGGTCCTGGAATCAAGCCCTGCATTAGGCGCTCTGCTCAGCAGGGAGCCTTCCTCACCCCGCCCCACGCCGGCCTCTCTGTCTACTTGTGATCTCTGTCAAATAAATAAATAAAATCTTAAAAAATCATAAAATAGTGGTGCTTGGGGAACTTAAATGTGATACGCCTTTTGATTCTAATAGTTAACTATTATTTTTACATCAAGAAAGTGCTGAACTCCTCCTCCCTTCCATTCTGTCCTCCTATTACTTTTAACTGTGCTGTCTCATGAGTGCTGGGGGTTAGTTCAGCTGAGAAGGGTATCACCTTCGCTGGAATGAAGAGCCCAAGTGCCAGTGGGCCCATTGCTTCTGTCTCTTCTCATCTGTTGGAGGAGCCTGGGCAGCAGCCTTTGGTCTTAGCAGGGTATCTGTGCATTGGGAAAACCCTGTGGTTTCTCTCCAAACGTGGTCCCAGAGGGCTTCCCTACCAGTGAGGAGACTGGTAGCACTTCATTCCTTACCTGGAATAGATCTCTCTTAACTCTCTGAGTCTCAGTCCTGCCCTTGGGAAACCTTAAATGCTACCATTTCCAGGAAACCTTCCAGTGCAAAGTATACACTCCAGTTCCCTATAATATTTTATTTATTTGAGGATTTATTTATTTATTTGAGAGGGGGTGGGGCAGAGCAAGGTCAGAAGGAAAGAGAGAATCTCAAGCAGACTCCACACTGAGTACAGGCCCTGGTCAGGGGCTCGATCTTAAGATCATGACCTGAGCTGAAACCTAGAGTGGGATGCCCAACGGTATGGGCCACCAAGGCACCCCAAACGCTATAATATTTTAAACTGACTTCACTTGAGGTTATAGTAACTTTAATCCTACTTGCTTATGTCTCTATCTTCCGGGTAGACTGTAAGCACATTCTTAGTGACTTAATAAATCAGTATTTATTTTGTGACTCAGCAAAGGAATGGATTACACTGGCTGCTCATCATTTTCTTCCCTTCCATTTTCCTCTGAACAACCCCCCGCGCCCTCCCCCATCCCCGCCTGGCTCTTTCCCCTTTCTTCCTCTCAGCCAAAATGCTCCTGCTCTGTCTTTTCCTTAGTTACATGCTCAAAGCCAATCTACCCAGTGGGACAGAAATGTGCTTTTCACTGTTGTGACCACAGTGTGCCAGTTTCTTAAGAGGACCCCTTATACACCTGTCAGGAGTAGAAATAGAGGAGAGCTTCATGGCATCGACACACACAGAATGCCCACACCGTAAGTGAACATGTTTGCCTAACAGTCTGCTGGTGAACACATGTGTAATTCGGCACTCACACTACCCTGCAGATCCCGCGTGGACACCCAGTGCCCTTCCATGTGCAGGAGCCAGAACCCAGAGTCATGTGCTTTGTATTGGAGCCCGGCACTAGAGCTGGGCTAACCTGGCTGGATATTTTGGCCACTAATTTTGAGTCTCAGGGGCTTCTGGAAAATCAAAGCAGCCACGAAGGAGGGTAAACAGGCCAATTTGCTGTTTAGCATCACAGATTCTGACAATCCAACAGAATGTTAAGGGGAGTCTGTGCTGCTGGGCACTGGGCGTGAGAGAACTCCAAGGGGGTTGATGAATTCAGGGGTCCTCATCTAGACTGCAAGGATGTTACCCAGTGATTGGAGCTTTGTTTCATTCTAAGAGAGTAAATAAGTAAATAGATTCAGCAGGATTGGTCTTCATTTCTTGAATGGCGCTGTCTGCCCTTCCGAGCTGCCCCTAGGGCTTCCGTGGTCCTGGATGGAGTGCAGTGTAATGAGGGACACCCCACATTTCTCCCTTGTCTACCTGTCACTCACATGCTTGTTTCATGAGGACTTCTAGGCTGGGGGTGCAGGACTGATGGCCTGGGTCTCCCCTGTCTCCTGACCCTCCTGGTGTTAGCTGCTATTACTGCGTACACGTCAGAAATAGAAATGTACCCACACTGAAGTGAAATAAATCTTCTCTAGGGTGGTTTAGAAAGGGACGATTCAGAGAAAGCACTCACTTTGTAGGTACGATCATTTTCCGTGATCTGTGTTTTATTTGTAACCCTCCTTGGGTTATTCAGACTAAACAAGTTCTGTTAGGAGAGCTTCCCTCTCTGCTGGAGAAAACACTAGCAGGAGAGTGTCTTAGCCTGAGGCTGGGTGCAGGGCTGTGTCTTTGAAACGGCAGGGAGACAGTTCAGTAGGAGAGAAATGGCCAGCTTTTGGGACCAAAAATAAGGAATCAAATTTTGAAAAGCAAAGCTTCTGGATGATCTGGGTTCTATGATCCTGAGCGAGCTCTTGAGAAGCTGCAAATACACTCGCTACTCCCCCTTCTGGTAGGCATTGCCGCGGCGTTAGCTTAGGGTTTGGGGCCCCCCAGTGGGGGAATCATCATGCCTTTTGTGCACAGGGCTTGTGCGTGTGCATTTCTGATAATAAAAGTAGTTCATGGTCAGTCATGCTAGGATATTTACAAAGGTTAAAAAAGAGTTGAAGAAAAAAGTTATCTATAATCGGCTCTTTTTAATGATTTTTTTTTTTTTTAATTTGACAGGCAGATACCACAAGTAGGCAGAGAGGCAGGCAGAGAGAGAGAGAGAGAAGGGAAGCAGGTTCCCCACCTAGCAGAGATCCCAATGTGGGGCTCGATCCCAGGTCCCTGAGACCATGACCCGACCCAAAGGCAGAGTTTTACACTGAGCCGCCCCTATCAGTGCTTTTTAAACTCTCTCACAGTAGGAAAAGAAAGAAAAATCATGCTAGTTTATAGTGGTACAAATATTCTTATACTGTTGGTGACAGAATAAATTATGGTGCATGCTTTCAGAAAATCTTTGCTATGGCAGATAACTTGAAATACAGACATTTGTCAGCACAAAACTACTTTGGTACTGTTCATATTATTGAAAAGTTAGAAATGACTAAAGTCAATGGGATATTATGTAGGCTATTAAACTTGTATAAGCCATCTTTTACTGACATTAGAAAATTCTTACTTCAGATAAGAAAAGTGGGATACACAAGTTTGATGTACTGTAGACCCAGACTGTTTTTAAAATGCATATGATGATGGGTGCTTGGGTGGCTCAGTGGGTTAAAGCCTCTGTCTTCGGCTCAGGTCATGATCCATGATTTATTTTAAATAAAATAAAATGCATATGATGACTACAAGAAAACATGTTAAAAAAAGGTGTCTTAGGTGAATTAAAAATAACACCCTCATTCTGTTCCTTTTCTCTTATAAATGCAATTAATTTATTTTTGGACATGTGGAGAATACAGTAAACCTATAGTGAAGGAAAAAAATATCATCTCTATTTCTCTCAATGGAGAAACTACTATTCTGGGCTAATTTTTTTCCAGACTTTTTTTTTTTTTTAAAGATTTTATTTATTTATTTGACAGACAGAGATCACAAATAGGCAGAGAAGCAGGCAGAGGGAGAGGAGGAAGCAGGACCCCCGCTGAGTGGAGAGCCCGATGTGGGGCTCGATGTGGGGCTCGATCCCAGGACCCTGGGATCGTGACCTGAGCTGAGCTGAAGGCAGAGGCTTTAACCCACTGAGCCACCCAGGCGCCCTTTTTTCCAGACTTTTAATGTCAAATATTTACTTATTTATATTAAAGTGTGGTTTCCAGCAATTTGCCTTTTGTACCTGTTTTTCCTTGTGGATAAAATTTAGATTATTTTGGCAAATTAAAAAATCCCATTGAAACATGAGTTGAAATTAAACTTCTAAATTAGCTGTGAAAAATTGACATTTTTATGTCCTTCTGCTAAATCTTCTTCTATGTTCCTTAGTAAAATGAACTTCTATACATTTGTAAATTAGGTTATCTTTAGGAACTTTATAATTTACACTGGTATCGTGAATGGGAATTTTGTATCCACTATATTCTTTTTTTTTTTTTTAAAGATTTTATTTATTTATTTATTTATTTGACAGAGAGAAATCACAAGTAGATGGAGAGGCAGGCAGAGAGAGACAGAGGGAAGCAGGCTCCCCGCTGAGCAGAGAGCCCGATGAGGGACTTGATCCCAGCACCCTGAGATCAGGACCTGAGCCGAAGGCAGCAGCTTAACCCACTGAGCCACCCAGGCGCCCCTTCTTTTTTTTTTTTTTAAGATTTTATTTATTTATTTGAGAGAGAGAGCGAGAGAGAGAGAGCATGTGTTTGCTTGCCAAGCAGGGGAGAGGGGTAGAGGGAGAAGCAGTCTGTCTGCTGAGCAGGGAGCCCCGATGCCGGAATTGATCCCAGGACTCCTGGATCATGACCTGACCTGAAGACAGATGCTTAACTGACTGAGCCACCCAGGTGCCTCTAACCATAGCTCTTTAGTGATATAATCCAAAGTAGTCCAAAATTCCAATTAAAAAAAGGGGGGGGCTATGGATGACTAGATGCTGAGAGAAGAGGAACAGCGATTATCGATACTAAGACAAATAGGTTCTAATTGCTTGCCCCTGAAACAAGCACTAGTGTTAAAATCAGCCAGAATCTGATGGTGGGTTTTCAGGCAACATAGCACACCTCAATGTAAACATTCCTTTTCCTCAGAAACCAGAAGGTCCAAGACACTGTTCCAGCACCAGCAGCAAAGCTTCCCCAGCCCTAGGCTGCCTGGACCCACAATGGTGCCATTTCAGAGCCCCCATCCACTCAGATAGCATTACCTTCCTCAAACTCCCATGCAGCTCGGGGCCCTAGGACTGACCGGTGCAGATTTCCTGGAGTGGCTCCTGGCCTGAGATTAAGAATTTCTTATGGTTTGTCTCCCTCTTGTTTCATTTTTTCCCTTCCTATCCCCCATGACTCCCTACCTTGCCTTTCAAATTCCTCATATCAGAGAGATCATATGGTAATTGTCTTTCTCTGATTGACTTATTTAGCTTAGCATAATACCCTCTAGTTCCATCCACATTGCTGCAAATGGCCGGATTTCATTTTTTGATGGCTGCATAGTATTCCATTATGTGTGTGTGTGTATACCACATCTTCTTTATCCATTCTCTGTTGATGGACATCTAGGCTCTTTCCATAGTTTGGCTATTATGGACATTGCTGCTATGAACATTTGGGTGCACATGCCCCTTCGGATCACTACATTTGTATCTTTAGGGTAAATACCCAATAGTGTGATTGTTGTGTCCTAGGTAGCTCTATTTTCAACTTTTAGAGGAACCCCCATACTGTTTTCCAGAGTGGCTGCACCAGTTCGCATTCCCACCAACAGTGTAGGAGGGTTCCCCTTTTTCTGCATCCTCACAGCACCTGTCGATTCCTGACTTGTTAATTTTAGCCATTCTGAGTGGTGTGAGGTGGTATCTCACTGTAGTTTTGATTTATATTTCCCTGATGCTGAGTGATGTTGAGCACTTTTTCATGTGTCTTTTGGGCATTTGGATGTCTTTGTCAAAATGTCTGTTCGTGTCGTCTGTCCATTTCTTGATTGGATTATTTGTTCTTTGGGTGTTCAGTTTGATAAATTCTTTATAGATTTTTAGATACTAGCCCTTTGTTTGATATGTCATTTGCAAACATCTTTTCCCATTCTGTTGGTTGACTTTTGGTATTGTTGACTGTTTCCTTTGCTTTGCAAAGGATTTTGATCTTGATGAAGTCCCAGTAATTCATTTTTTCCCTTGTTTTTCTTGCCTTTGGTGATGTTTCTAGGAAGAAGTTGCTGCAGCTGAGGTCGAAGAGGTTGCTGCCTGTGTTTTCCTCAAAGATTTTGATAGATTCCTTTCTCACATTGAGGTCTTTCATCAACATTGAGTCTATTTTTGTGTGTGCTATAAGGAAATGTCCAGTTTCATTCTCTGCATGTGGCTGTCCAATTTTCCCAGCACCATTTGTTGAAGAGATTTGTCTTTTTTCCATTGGATATTCTTTCCAGCTTTGTCAAAGATTAGTTGACCATAGAGTTGAGGGACCATTTCTGGACTCTCTATTTTGTTCCATTGATCTTTGTGTCTGTTTTTTGCCAGTACCATACTGTCTTGATGATTATAGTTTTATAAAAGAGCTTGAAGTCTGGAATTGTGAGGCTGCCTACTTTGGTTTTCTTTTTCAACATTCCTCTGGCTATTCAGGAGTCTTTTTTGGTTCCATATAAATTTTAGGATTATCTTTTCCATTTCTTTGAAAAAAAATTGATGTTATTGTGATAGGGATAGCATTAAACGTGTAAATTGCTTTAGGTAGCATAGGTATTTTCACAGTATTTGTCCTTCCAATCCATGAGCATGGGACCTTTTTAAATTTCTTTGTGTCTTCCTCAATTTCTTTTGTGAGTACTATAATTTTCTGAGTATAGATTCTTTGCCTCTTTGGTTAGGTTTATTCCTAGGCATCTTACAGTTTTGGGTGCAATTATAAATGGGATTGACTCCCATAATTTCTCTTTCTTCTGTCTTGCCCTTGGTGTATAGAAATGCAACAAATTTATGTGCATTGACTTTATATCTTGACACATTACTGAAATTCTGTATGACTTCTAGCAGTTTTGGAATGGAGTCTTTTGGGTTTTCCACATAAAGCACCTTATCATCTGCAAAGAACAAGAGTTTGACTTCTTCTTTGCCAATTCGGATGCCTTTTATTTCTTTTTGTTGTCTGATTGCTGAGGCTAGGACTTCTAGTACTCTGGTGAATAGCAGTGGTGATAGTGGACAGCCCTGCCATATTCTTGACCTTAGGGGAAAAGCTCTCAGTTTTTTTTCCCCATTGAGAATGATACTCACTTGAATGATACTCGTCGGTTTTTCATAGATAGTTTTGATGCTATTGAGGTTTGTACTCTCTATCCCTACATGGTGAAGAATTTTGATCATGAAAGGATACTGTACTTTGTCAAATGCTTTTTCAGCATCTACTGAGAGTATCATTTGCTTCTTGTTCTTTCTTTTTTAATGTATTATATCACATTGATTTGTGGATATTGAACCAACCTTGCAGCCCAAGAATAAATCCCACTTGGTCATGGTGAATAATTCTTTTAATGTACTGTTGGATCCTGTTGGCTAGTATTTTGGTGAGAATTTTTGCATCTTTGTTCATCAGGGATATCGGTCTGTGATTTTCCTTTTTGATGGGGCCTTTGTGTGTTTTTGGGATTAAGGTAATGCTGGCATCATAAAATGAGTTTGGAAATTTTCCTTCCATTTTTATTTTTTGGAATAGTTTCAGGAGAATAGGTATTAATTCTCTGTAAATGTTTGGTAGAATTCCCCTGGGAAGTCATCTGGCCCTGGGCTCTTGTTTGTTGGGAGATTTTTGATGACTGCTTCAATCCTCTTACTGGTTATGGGTCTGTTCACGTTTTCTATTTCTTCCTGGTTCAGTTTTGGTAGTTTATATGTCTCTAGGAATGCATCCATTTCTTCCAGATTGTCAAATTTGCTGGCGCAGAGAACCCGATGTGGGGCTCGATCCCAGGACCCTGGGATCGTGACCTGAGCCGAAGGCAGAGGCTTTAACCCACTGAGCCACCCAGGCGCCCCTATAATATGTTTTTTTTTTTTTTAAAGATTTTATTTATTTATTTGACAGAGAGAAATCACAAGTAGATGGAGAGGCAGGCAGAGAGAGAGAGGGAAGCAGGCTCTCCGCTGAGCAGAGAGCCCGATGCGGGACTCGATCCCAGGACTCTGAGATCATGACCTGAGCTGAAGGCAGCGGCTTAACCCACTGAGCCACCCAGGCGCCCCCTATAATATGTTTTTATAATTGTTCATATTTCTTTGGTTTTGATTGTGATCTTTCCTCTTTTATTCATTATTTTAATTATTTGTGTCCTTTCTCTTTTCTTTTTGATAAGTCTGGCCAGGGGTTTATCAATCTTATTCTTTCAAAGAACCACCTCCTAGTTTCATTGATTTGATCTGTTCTTTTGGTTTCTATTTCAACGATTTCTGCTCTGATCTTTTATTAAATTTCTCTTTTCCTGCTGGGTTTAGGCTTTCTTTGCTGTTCTTTCTCCAGCTCCTTTAGGTGTAGGGTTAGGTTGTGTACTTGAAACCTTTCTTGTTTCTTGAGAAAGGCTTGTATTGCTGTATACTTTCCTCTTAGGACTGCCTTTGCTGCATCCTAAAGATTTTGAGCTGTTGTGTTTTCATTTTCATTTGTTTCCATGAGTTTTTAAGATCATTTTTTAATTTCCTGGTTAATCCACTCATTCTTTAGTAGGATGCTCTTTAGCCTCCCTGTACTTGAGTTCTTTCCAATTTTCCCCTTGTGATTGAGTTCTAGTTTCAAAGCATGGTGGTCTGAAAATATGCAGGAAATAATCCCAATCTTTTGGTTGAGACTATTTGTGACCCAGGATGTGATCTCTTCTGGAGAATGTATCATGTCCACTAGAGAAAAATGTTTATTCTGTTCCGTTGGGATGGAATGTTCTAAATATATCTGTGATGTTCATCTGGTTCAGTGTCTCATTTAAAGCCTTTATTTCCTTGTTGATCTTTTGCTTAGAGGATCTGTCCATTTCAGTGAGGGCATGTTAAAGTCCCCTACTATTATTGTATTATTGTTGATGTGTTTCTTTGATTTTGTTATCAATTATTTTATATAATTGGCTGATCCAATCTTAGAGGTATAGATATTTAAAATTGTTTCTTCTTGTTGGATAGACCCTTTAAGTGTGATATAATGTCCTTCCTCATCTCTTATTATAGTCTTTAGCTTAGAATCTTATTTATCTGATATAAGGATTGCCTCACTAGCTTTCCTTTGATGTCCATTAGCATGGTAAATTGTTTTTCATCCCTTCACTTTAAATCTGGAGGTGTCTTTGGGTCTGAAATGAGTTTCTTGCAGATAGCATATTGATGGTGTCAATTTGTTTTTTTGATGGTGTCATATTGTTTTTTTATCCATTCTCATACCCTGTGTCTTTTGATTGGGGCATTTAGCCCGTTTACATTTAGGGTAACTATTGAAAGATATGAATTTAGTGCTATTGTATTGTCTGTAAGGTAACTGTTATTGTATATTATCTCTGTTCCTTTCTGGTCTGTTACTTTCAGGCTCTCTCTTTGCTTACAGGACCTCTTTCAATATTTCCTGCGGGGCTGGTTTGGTGTTTGCAAATTCTTTTAGTTTTTGTTTGTCCTGGAGTTTTTTTTTTTAATATTTTATTTATTTATTTGACAGAGAGAAATCACAAGTAGGCAGAGGAAGCAGGCAGAGAGAGAGAGGAGGAAGCAGGCTCCCTGCTGAGCAGAGAACCTGATGCAGGGCTCGATCCCAAGAGCCTGGGATCATGACCTGAGCCGAGGGCAGAGGCTTTAACCCACTGAACCACCCAGGTGCCCCTGTCTTGGAATCTTTTTATCTCTCCTTCTATTTTCAGTGACAGCCTAGCTGGATATAGTATTCTTGGCTGCATATTTTTTCTCATTTAGTGCTCTGAATATATCATGCCAGTCTGTTCTGGCCTGTCAGGTCTGCTACCAATCTAATATTTCTACTGTTGTATGTTACAGACCTATTGTCCTGAGAAGCTTTCAGGATTTTATCTTTGTCACTGAGACTTGTAAGTTTTACTATTAGATGACGGGCTGTTGGCCTATTTTTATTGATTTTGAGGGGTTTCTCTGTGCCTCCTGGATTTTGATGCTTGTTCCTTTCACCAAATTAGGGAAATTATCTGTTATAATTTGCCCCAATATACCTTTTGCCCTCTTCTTTCTTTCTTCTTCTGGTATCCCAATTAATCTAATATTGTTTTATTTTATCATATCACTTATCTCTTGAATTTTCCTCTCTTGGTCCAGTAGTTGTTTATCTCTCTCTTTCTCAGCTTCTTTATTCTCCATCATTTGGTCTATATCACTATAGATCATATATCACTAATTCTCTTTTCTGCCTCATTTATCCTAGCAGTAAGAGCCTCTGTTTTTGATTGCACCTCATTAACACCTTTTTTTAAAATTTCAATTTTGTTAGATTTTATTTATTTCTCCAGAAAGGGATTCTCTACTATCTTCTCTGCTTTTTTCAAGCCCAGCTAGCATCTTGATAATTGCCATTCTGAACTCTTCTGTTAGAAGAAACTGTATCCCCTAAATTTTTTTTTTAAAGATTTTATTTATTTATTTGACAGAGAGAAATCACAAGTAGATGGCCAGACAGACTGGCATGATATATTCAGAACACTAAATGAGAAAAAATATGCAGCCAAGAATACTATATCCAGGTAGGCTGTCACTGAAAATAGAAGGAGAGATAAAAAGATTCCAAGTAGATGGAGAGGCAGGCAGAGAGAGAGAGAGGGAAGCAGGCTCCCTGCTGAGCAGAGAGCCCGATGCAGGACTCGATCCCAGGACTCTGAGATGAGGACCTGAGCCGAAGGCAGCGGTTTAACCCACTGAGCCACCCAGGCGCCCCAGTATCCCAAAACTTTAAAGAAAAAAAAAAACTAACATGTATACAAAAAATAAAGTTAAATACTATGAAGGGATAGAATATAACAATGAAAATTTAAAAATATTTTTAAAAAGGTATTGATAAACTAGTTTAGAAAGGTTAAAATAGGAAAGAGGAAAAGTGTAAAAAATGGAATAAGAAAAAAATAAAATTAAAAAATTTTTGAAAAACTGAAGAATCATGGGAAAAAAGCCATGAAATCTATGCATTGCATTCCCCTAGCTCTGGAGTTCCCCAGTTCTCATTAATCGGTGAACTTGGTCTTGGCTGGATGTTCTTGCTGATCTTCTGGGTGAGGGGCCTGTTGTAGTGGTTCTCAAGTGTCTTTGCCCGAGGTGGAATTGCACTGCCCTTGCCAGCCTAAGTAATCTGCTCGGGTTCACTCTTGGGAGTTTTGTCTCCTGAACACTTTCCATAGAGCTTTTGGAGGACGGGAATGAAAATGGCGGCCTCCCAATCTCCGGCCCAGCGGAGCTGAGAGCTTGGGGCTCCACTCCTCAGTGCACTGTCAGAGAAAAGCAGTTAATCCCTCCCATCTCCCTGGTCTCCGGCCATGATCCTAGCTTACCCAGCCTGTGACTGAACATTTCTGTCTCTGGCGCATGGCCCCTTGGAGTCTCCAAACCCAGCAGATTCCTTCCGTGTGCTCCTGTGCTGCTCCTCCTGGAGGAGGAAGGAGGTGGCCTCCCCAGATCTGCCACTTGTTGGGTTTCTGCTCGAGGAGCAGTGGCCCAACTATGCCAGGAATCACAGTTTATGGCAACCCTGAGCTGAGAGTCCATGCCTCGGCTTTGTCTCTGCAGCCGGCTTCCCTGCTTTGATACCTAGGAGCTCTGCCACACTCAGACACCCTTGGTCTTTTTGTGACCCCGTGGGTCCTGAGACCACACTGTCCCCGTGAGGGCTTCTCCCCTTGCTTAGCCTCTGGAACAAAGTCCCTCAGTGGAGCAGACTTCTAAAAGTTCCAATTTTGTGCTCTGCTGCTCTACTGCTTGCCAGGAGCTGGCCCCTCTCCCTGCGGTCTACTTTCCTGTATATCGCCTTGGATTCACTACTCCACACTTCCTACCTTACAGAAAGTGGTCGCTTTTCTGTTCCTAGAATTGTTGCTCTTCTTCTCTTTGATCTCCTGTTAAGTTTGTAGGCATTCAGAATGGTTTGATAACTATCTAGCTGAATTCCTAGGACCTGACGAAATTTAGGTCTACTCTTTTGCCATCTTGCCCCCCCCCCTTTTTTCACCTTTTTAAGGGATTTTTATTTATTAGAGTGCAAGTGCACAAGTGGGGGGAGAGGCAAAGTGAGAGGGAGAAGCAGACTCCCTGAGGCCTGGCTATGTGGGGCTGTGTGCGGCTACGTGGGGCTGTGAGGGGCTATGAGGGTCTGTGTGAGGTTATGTAGGCTCTTGGGGGGGGGGGCATTGATCCCAGGATCCTGGGATTATGACCTGAACTGAAATCAGATGTTTAACTGATTAAGCTAGCCAGGTGCTCCCAAAGGGGTTAACGTTCTGACTGCAGATCACACTTAATACTTTTCTCAGTATGTACCCCCTGCCCAACCCTTCTGTTAAATTTTCTGTACAATATTAACTTCATTCTGTCCAGGTTGGGGAGATTGTCTGCTTGGAGCAGAGAAGCACATCCACCAGCTTTTTGGCCAGGCTTCTCACAACCACAACCAGAAGCATCGAATTCCTGAGCCTCTAAGAAGTTCTGTGATGAGGGTGCCTGGGTGGCTCAGTCATTAAGCATCTGCCTTCAGCTCAGGTCATGATCCTGGGGTCCTGGGATTGAGCCCTGAACTGGGCTTCCTGCTCAGTGGCAGGAAGCCTGCTTCTTCCTCTCCCAGTTCCCCTTGCTTATATTTCATCTTTCGCTGTGTCTCTGTCAAATAAATAAAATCTCCAAAAAAAAAAAAAGGTCTGTGGTGAAACTTTGCTTGCTTTCTGGCATCACTCATGGCTAGCTTAGCATTCAGCTTATAAACCCTTCCTGCTGTTGTTTTTGGCTCCTATCATTCCTGTCCTTGTGGGTTTATGCCTTTGAATGGTCTCTATTGTTTTAGTGGGATTTTTAATTTTTTTTCTTTCAGATTTTTATTTAAATTCCAAATACATAGTGTAGTATTAGTTTCAGGAATAGAATTTAATAGTTTATCACATATCCAATTCTTAGTGTTCATCATAACAAGTGCCCTCCTTAATATCCATCACCCATTTATGTATCACATCCCTCCATCAACCCTTAGTTTGTTCTCTATCTTTAAGAATATCTTAGGGTTTGCTTTCCTCTCTCTCCCTTTTTTTTTTTCCTTCTTAGTGGGATTTTTTTTAGATGGACCTGAAGTCCTCCATCCTCCATTTTTTTTTTTAAAGACTTTATTTATTTATTTGACAGAGATCGCAAGTAGGCAGAGAGGCAGGCAGAGAGAAAGGAAGGGAAGCAGGCTCCCCGCTGAGCAGAGAGTCCGATGCAGGGCTCCATCCCAGGACCCTGGGATCATGACCCGAGCTGAAGGCGAGGCTTTAACACACTGAGCCACCCAGGCGCCCCTCCATCCTCCATTTTTAACTGGTCTCTTCGATAGCCTATTAACTGGTTTCCTATAGGCTATTCTTCACACAGTAGCCAGTGTATTGAAAACATAGATAGATCACGTTACTCCCTTGCTGAAAACTCTCCAGTGGTTTCCCGTTGCACTTAGAGTAAAATCCAAATTCCTTGCCTAGGCCTATAGGACCTTATATGATCTGGCTCCTGGCTGTAAGGCCTGAAAATCAGGCCTTATATCCTCCTGCTCACCCCATCGGTTAGTTCTCTTCTCCAGCCCCAGTGGCCTTGCTGTCCTCTGGACACCAGAGCTGGTTGCACTTTCATTAATTATCTGTTCCTATTCCGTGCTCATTTCCTAATTCTTTTCATTTATTGTTTTTACTATCACTTTGTTGCATTGTTTGCTCTTTCTTCAGCTTAACTTTGTTGGTAGAATATTAAAGTTTTATAAACTTAGTAACTTTTTTATTTTTTAAAGGATTTTAATTAATTAATTAATTATTAATAGAGAGGGAGAGCGTGCGTACCTACCATGCACCAGCAGTGGGGGTGAAGAAGCAAGCTCCCTCATGAGTAAGGAGCTGGATATGGGGCTTCATCCCAGGACCCTGGGAGCATGACCTGAGCTGAAGGCAGACATTCAACTGAGCCAGGTAGCCCACCTTTTGTCCTTTAAATAATGCCTTCAGGGGGTGCCTGGGTGGCTCAGTGGGTTAAGGATCTGCCTTCGGCTTGGGTCATGGTCTTAGGTCCTGGGATCGAGCCCCACGTTGGGCTCTCCACTCAGTGGGGAGCCTGCTTCCCTTCCTCTCTCTCTGCCTACTTGTGATCTCTGTCAAATAAATAAATAAATAAATAAATAAATAAAAATCTTAAAAAAAAAAAAAAAGTGGCCAGTTGTTTCAAAATCAGTTTTATGAGTGCATTCCTACTAATTTGACTAAAAATGCCATCTTTCATATATGTATAATTAATCTATTTCTGGGTCCTGTTCTTATGTATTTATCCATTTTGATATAAGTATTTTACCATACTAATCAACAAAAGCCCCATATTGTTTTTCTTATTCAAAGTTTCAATGATTGTAGGTCTTATCTCCCAAAAGCATTTTTATTTCTAAGATTTTAATTGGGATTTGTAATGATTTGGGGGAACTGTTTTTAAATATTGGGCCTTTTTTTCCCTGGGTTCAAGATGTCTCGATCTTTACAGGTCTACTTTCCTAGATCTTTTTTTTTTCTCCCTTCTGTGTCTTTTAAATAAGAGTTTATAGTTTTCTTCACAAAGGATTTTCACACTTTGTTTTAGCTGTAATCTTATTTTATTATATGTGCTGCCGAAGCGAGCACTGTAATCTTATTTTATAAGCATTGTATTATTGTTTCTATAAATGGAGATTTGAAAAAATTGATTTTTAGTGTGGACAGAAGGTATCGATTTTTGTATATTCTAGCCATCTGACCGAGATTTTTTATTCATTCTAAAAGCTGGTTGATTCATTTGGGTTTTCAGGAGAGACGGTCAGATTGACCAAAATGTTTTCCTTGTCTACTCCAGTAGTTACACCTCAATTCTCAGCACTGGTAATGAGGGTTCCTTGTTTTGTTCCAACTTAATGGTAAAATATTAAGTCTATTTTTAATATTTTTCTAATTTGACCATTAAGTAAGATGTATCAGTGGGACTTCATCAGATAACCTTAAATAACTTTAGGACATTTACTTTTCCTAGAGGTTTTCTCATGAAAGGGGGCTGGAATTTATGCTATGCAAATTTACTAAAAGGTATCTACTGAAATTAAGTTTTTTCCTTCCTTTAATTTAGTACAGTTAACAGGTTTGAGAGTTTTATTTTTTTTTTCCCAAAGATTTTATTTTTGGAGTAATTTTTACACCCAGTGTTGGGCTTGAACTCAAAACCTGGAGATCAAGAGTAACATGCTCAGGGCGCCTGGGTGGCTCAGTCAGTTAAGCCTCTGCCTTCGGCTCAGGTTATGATCTCAGGGTCTTGGGATCGAGTCCCTCAGTGTGTGTGGGGAGTGTCTGCTTCTCAATGTCCTTCTGCCCGTCTCCCCCTCCCCCAACTTGTACTCTCTTTCTCTCAAATAAATAAATCTCAGGAAAAAAATAAGTCACCTGTTCTCCTGATGGAGCCAGCAGGTGCCCCAGCATTGATGAGTTTTCTATTCACTCATGTTGGTTTTATATCGTTTAAAAACACAGTTCCAGATTATATTTACTAGTGTTTCCTGTAGTTTATGCCTTGAGTTTTAGGAACTGTGCTTGTATTATTTATCAACTATTAACAAACCAATTGATTAAAACCATCACGGGGTGCCTGGGTGGCTCAGTGGGTTAAGCCTCTGCCTTCGGCTTGGGTCATGATCCCAGGGTCCTGGGATCAAGCCCCACGTCGGGCTCTCTGCTCAGCGGGGAGCCTGCTTCCTCCTCTCTCTCTGCTTGCCTCTCTGCCTACTTGTGATCTCTGTCTGTCAAGTAAATAAATAAATATCTTAAAAAAAAATGTTAAGAAAAATCTGTGAGATGGGTCAGCAGGGGAATCAAACGTTCAAGTGCCAGGAATAGCATCAACTACTGTCTGAATGTGAGAAATGATTAAACTACAGGTCAGGTATTTTAAATTTAAATGCAGTTATAAATGAAAATACAATATAAACACATTAAAATCGCCCAAGCCATGTAAAACCCGAAGGCATTAAAATTTATTAAATGATGCAATAACAACAGAATTCTTTATTTACAATAGCATTATTTAACATCAAATAAGCAAATAGCATCAGCAAAGCAATATTAACTTGCATAAATGTATTTAAAATTTCTCTGAATATATCTACCTTTGCATAAACTGCTCACACTAGAAATACAAACATCAATGCAGGTGAACAAAGTGATGTTCAGAGTCAACTCCATTTTGAAAATAAATCACAACCTGAAACACTGTAAGCTTTCTCCTGAAGAACCATAGTTAATATATTGCTTAATTTTACCCTTGTATAATCTTTTCATATACACACATCTCAGATGCAACTTCATGAGGAACTGTACAAATAAAACCCACAAATGACAAAGGAACAAAAATGACAGTTAAATGTTTGAAGAAATGTATCATCATCACTATTCAACAACATAAAGGTTAAGTGATGATGCACTTATTCAAAAATTGTACACAATTCACTATACAAATATAATACATTGGACAGCTATGTAGGAATATACAAGACTTAAAAACAGATCTAAGGCATTATGCTAGATTTTAGCATTTTGAGGTTCTTGCACATAGCTTTTACCTGTAGTAAGAAACTTAAAAGATTTTGTTTTAGTCTATAAAGAAACACCAGGGAGAAAATTCTAATTAAAATCGAAGCCACTACAGTAATTTTCTTTTGTGCAGAGAATGCTTTGCTCTTAGGCAGCATACTACCATACAAATACTAGAAAATTTTAAATTCACACCAACAATTAATGGCTTAAGTTGCATTTCAAAATTGATTGTGTATCTTTGGGTTCTGCAAGTGGATCTGTGCCACCCATTTCATGTGTTAAGCCCATATGAACTCCATTTTTAAACACAGATTAAAAATTGCATTATATAAACTGCAAAAACATTGCTTTCGGTTATTACAGGCCATAAGAGATACACGTGGGAGGGGCATTTTTAGTCTTTGAGTCAAACGAATTCATTGTAGTAAAACAGCTCACTTCACTTGTTAAACTTAGCACATTACATGAACACTTAAATGAGTTTTACAACCAAGTTAATGTATGTATACTTTTCACATTATGTGTTTTTCACATTTAGTAATATAAGTAAAACACTGATTATTTTGTTCTATTAAACAAAACCAAGTACTCAGTCTAACAAATTTATTGTTTACAGCATGAGAAATACTGATAATGAAGGGGACTGATTTTGGCTTTTGCTTCTATAGTGATCAATATGATCAGAGGATTCCTTCACTGACTTTTCTTAATTAGATGTAAAGCAAAATCCACTACCTGGTCTGAGCCACAGGAGAATTATCATCTCTTTTCCTTCAAAACAGTAATGATCATGAATTACTCTAGATTACCAGTATCACAGGTTTGCAGATTTGTCTGAATTGGGATGGACATTAAGACAGTGGGCAGATGGGTCAACGATACAAGATACACAGATATTTTTGGGGACAGTGTTCTGGTGAAAAGGGACTGAAAAAAAAAAACAAAGCCAGTTTAAACTCCATTTCTCATTTGTGCCGTGTGAAGCTGAAGTCGTTCTGATTCACATATCTGTAAAAATCAACTTAAAACCGGTCACAGTAAACTGTGTCATGTGAGCCTCATCACACCGATGAGGTCACGGAGTTCCGGGCCAACATCTGCTCATTTTTTTCCATCTCTGCTGGGCAACCCAGTGGTTTGGTGGAGACGAGCAGAGCCTCTCGAGGGGCCACGTGAGCTGGTGGCCGTCGAGAAGTGCTGTTCCTTGGCCACCTCCCTGTAGTGAGACCCCTCTCAAGTGGAACAAGGTATCGAAATGCAAATTTCCAGAACATTTCTTTAGTATGGAGCAACACTTTCAGACTGTCTACTTAACCATTTATCTTTGGGCTAGATCTCTTTCTATACGCCCTTATTTGCCCGTAGAGAGAGAGAGAGAAATAGGGGTCGTTGGTACATTTTCCACCCTGCCACGAATAAACAAACAATCAAATTTCAAGGAAAAACCTCTCTGTTCCTAAAAAGCCTGGCTAATGAGATATAAAATGCTTTGCTTTTTAGACATCAAAAAGACATCATTCTGAAATTTAGGTAAGAAAGTATGTGAATTAGGGGTTGGGGGGAAATAGCTCAAAAAAGGCCATCAGTTTCTCGGTATTGCGGCTGTCTGAAACTGACGCCCATTAATAAAAGATTATTCCCCTACCAGAGTGGGCAAGAAAAACAACCATAAAAGTGGCCTGCTTAGTAACATGTAGTCTTTCTAAGGTTCATTAAGAAAGAATATAAACATATAAAAATCAAGAATTGGTTCCTACAGCGGCTGCATATCATATAGATTAGATAAATGATTTATGAGCAGAATCACGAGGTTTAGAAAATAAAAAGTCTTAAGTCTACAAATTAGGTCTAATCAAGGCATCGATATCCTTTACAAAACACCTTTAGGAGACATTGCTATGAAGATATCTAATTTAATACTGAAGTACCTCAATTTTGAGTCAATTCCACAATATGTATACCTCACAAAAATTATACAATTAAAACACTTAAGTTTTCAACTTAAATTATTGCTTGTTTACATATAAATTGGATTTTATGTACCTTACAAAACTTCGGCTTAGTCAGCACTGCTAAAAAACAAAATAAAAAACACATGGCGGAGGTTCAATCTGTTGTGATATCTGCTGTCAATTTTAAACACACTGTTATTTTTGCCCGTTTTTGTAGGCCAGTGTTGCTGGGGAACAGAATAAACATGCTTCCAAAGCAGGTATCCTTAGTTTGATTGGTATCAAGTCCTAACTTTGCTCCTCTCCTTGCCAGTAAATGCATTTTTCTAAAAGTTAATAGTTAGCAATTGTTAAGTGGCTGGCAAAACATTTAAGGAAATAAAGGGCTTACCTGGTTTCTGTTGCTTTTTAGTTTTTTTCTAGCAAGATGAGTGAATGTAGGAGAGAGGTGGGGAAGGCCGAGAGGGGAGGGAGAGGCAGGATCACACAGGGGAAGAAGAGGTGAAGAGGTACGGTCAAAGCTGTCTGAGCAGCCTAAAGGGAGCTTAGTTTGGAAATGAACGTTTCTTCTCAATTCACAATTTAGATGAACTAGCTTGATTCTGACAAAGGAAAATAAAAAAAAAGGAAAAAGCACTTGATCTTATTAACAGCCCTCTCACAGGCTCCCTTTCATCTGTTCGTAACTGGAAACTCTTCCCAACATGGTCTCTAGAACTTCTACAAAGATACAACTATGATTTTATCGGTCCTCACTCCTTGGGTGTCTGTACATACAGCGCTGTCCATGGTGTCTGCTCTGCTTTTATCCCAAATGCAGGCTATAGTTTAGAACACCTTTAGTTTGATTTTTTTGTTTGTTTGTTTGGGTAATTCTTTTCTTTCCCCGAGATGAAATCTTAATCTTTTGCACTAGACTGATAAGCCAGGGAAAACAAAGCAAGAAACCAGTGTCTGGAACCAAACAGGAACAGAACAAGAGCATGGTTGTTTTCCTTAAATACATACATTTAAATACATTCAATCTGACACGGGTATGAAATTTGCCTGTCAACATTTACTTTGCAGGAGAGATCTAAGTTGCACTAAGGTGAATGCAGTGAACAGACTGAGCAACTGTCTGGACGTGAGCTTCAGACTGTCAAGAGAAGAGGCAGCTCCTCCTGCAACAGCCAAGTGGACTCCACCCTGGGAGCTGGGGCCCAGGCCCATCTGCTGACCTGGCTCTGGCAGAACTGGCTGGCAGGTCGATTGGGTCAAAACAAATAGACACAGCTCTCCAGGCTGGTAAGTGTTTTGAGCAAGTGAGCCCAGTCAGCTGAAGAGAGAAGCAACCAGCTATCTTCAGTGTCAGCAGTATTTCTGCAGGAAAACAGAGAGAAGTGTCAAGTACTTCTGAAGTTGTTATAAAACACCGTTGTAATACTCATCGTGAGATCATCAGAATACCTGGCCATTTTATTTTTTTAAATTTTTTATTAACATATAATGTATTATTAGCCCCAGGTACTTGGTCATTTTAAATACTGCCCATCCTGGGGCGCCTGAGTGGCTCAGTGGGTTAAGCCACTGCCTTCGGCTCAGGTCATGATCCCAGGGTCCTGGGATCGAGTCCCGCATCGGGCTCTCTGCTCAGCAGGGAGCCTGCTTCCTCCTCTCTCTCTGCCTGCCTCTCTGCCTACTTGTGATCTCTCTCTGTCAAATAAATAAATAAATTATTAAAAAAAAAAAAATACTGCCCATCCTGAAGGCGGCATCTGGCTGAATTACACTTGATTCTAATGCAGGCAAGCAGAAGGCACTGGTCCTAACCGGACACATTATTTCTAAAGGCAGCGGATCCTACGTACCGTTTTGAAGATGGAGAGACTGAAGTGGATTACCCGTCTCTCCTGAACTGCTGCTCTCTTCCCAGCAATATCCCAGACCAGTTCAATCTCTCCCACCTTCTCCAACGAGATTACTAAGATACCTCGTTGCTGAACTGCCCTTGCTTTGTGACAGCATAGTTCAGAAGTGGCCACCACTTGCTTACTCCTTCCTCAGAATCATCTGGTACAAATCCTCTTTCAGCAAAATGTCTATCTTGGCTCTCCCTTGTGGAGAGATGCCCTGGGTTCTGCGGGTGTTATCCTGGCTTCAGCAAACTGAATAAGCAGGGTTTGGCTCTTGGAGCATTCGTGCTAGTTTTTGGCTGCTATGCAGTGACAGTCTGAATGACTGAACACGGAGGGTTGGAGTGAGCAAGACCCCAGTGGAGGTTGTCTGCTTGGTTGGCGCCAAGTCTATCTGTCAGTGCTTTTCTTTGGCTGTTGACTATATTTCCCCCCCGAGATATTTTATCCATGTAGGAAATACTCTGTGCCAGGTGCTGGGGATATCACCATAACAATACACTTCCGGTCCCTGCTATCAGAACACTGAGTGGGCCAGGCGGACATAGAAATAGCATGGTCCGAGTTCTGCGAGAGGAAACACTGGGTGGTTGCTGTGGGCACGAGTAACAACTGCTTCTGGGGTTTAGATCTTTAGACACAGCACATCAGGGCCACTAGAGATGGTCTAGTTTAAGTCAGATTGGAGAGGAGGTTTCACCTAGTCCCTTAGAAAGAGAGATCTGGGCAGACTGCTGCCAGATTGTGCAGTCTCACGGTCACAGGGGGGCTACCCCCCGCCCCCGCCCAGCTGCGTAGCTCCCCCAAGCTTAACCCATGTGCACGAGACCTGCTCTGGCTACACCTCCTCGTGAAGAACAGTGAAAGTCCTTCTCTCTATAACAGACAGTTGATATCTACCTTTATTCTTAATTTGTGTCACTTACGTGATTTTATATAGAAAAACTCCATGGCTCTGACTGAAATAGGAAAAAAGTAAATTTTCCAGTTAGTCTGGAAAAACAAATTCTATTTGAGAAGTATCCCTGTCCTTAGCCACTTGAAGGTGGCAGTGTTCTCTCACACGAATGGACACCAGTAAGCAGCCAGCAGGCAGGATCGGTGTCATGAAAGAGAACATGGAGTGGGACAGGCATCTCTAGAGGGATGCTGCTTGGCTTGGCATCTGGCTGTGTCACTTTGGGGGGGGGGGTCACTAAATCTTTCTGTCCCTCCTACTTCCTAGGGCAGTCATGAAGATTAAACCAAATGATGTACGTGGAGTGATTAAGTACTTCTCGCAACAGGTAAAGTGCTCGGTTGGTGTTCTCGCCACTATCACCATCATCACCACCTCAGAGCGGGTCCTCGTTAGTGATCGATTTCCGTAACACGAGCCAGTACAAGTAATTACAGCCGCGCTTTATACAAGAGCCCTGCAGTTGAGCAATAAACTCAATTTTGGCCTGTTTAAGTATACATAAACTGCAGAGGCATACTCTAAGTCCTTGTAAAGGAAGAATCGTTGGTGATAGGAAATAGCCGCCCTTCTCTAAATGGTGTTTTGGTAAATCGCTCTGCTTTAAGCAAGGTACAGTTTTAATCTCCATTTCAAGATAAGTGGAATATAGATTCAATTAACAATGAATCACAGTGCTTTCCAGCTCAACAAATAGAACCAGGTTACGGATAAAAATTCTGGAAACAGTTCCTTAATTCACAACAGCATCAAAGCTATTCCAGAAACACAAGAGGCTGCAGATGACTGGCTCACCCTCTGTGCACACATCAGTATTACGGTGACAAGGACGGGTTAATGGCCAGTCATCACTCATGGATTAGAAGGGATACACTGTACATATTACCCCTGGAGGAAACAAGAGCCTCTGACAGACCGTTCTTTGGCCTTAACATTCACACGAACGAAGTACAGATGGGTGAGCAAGATTCAAGACAGGGACTGGGAAAAACGGAAAGTGGGAGTGACATGAATGGTCCAGGCTAGATGACAACAGGCAGAGCCTTCTTACCCTGCATCCTGACGGGTACTTGGGATGGGCAGAACATCCTGTATTTACTGAAAGCTGCTTTTTGTGGTGCTGATCATTCCATCTCAGTTTTAGCGGGCACCCTTTGGGCACCTAGATGTGCATGCAGGTAAATACCCTGGGCCCACCGGCCCACCTTCCCTGCACCTCTGCCTCTCCACTGTGCCCAGCCCCCATCTGTGGATTAGTCGATCCAGCCTGGGAAGTCCCTGCTGCATTCTGCTTCTTGGAATGGTCCCCCTCACTTCCAGGAGGGATACCCCCCCACACTTGCTGTGTGGAGTTGGCCAAATTCCCTAATTCTGAGACTCAGTCTCCTCATCGAGGAGCGTGGGGAAGGGCTAAATCTCTGATGGGCCCTGAATGTCCCTGTATGCTAGAGACCGAATGGTATGTTCCCTTTCTTCATGTCAGAGGCTTTTCCCTCCTAAGATGAAGTTTCCTAGTGCCTTACACTGAGGGCTCTTCTCAACATGGGAGCTGAATCTTCACTGTCTGCCTGTCCTACAGAATGTGGGAAGGTTTCTTTTCCCTTTAGGATCTATAAAATGAGAGAAAGGAAAAGCAACCAATTTTTTGGGGGGGGCCTTCTTCAATGTTACTTGGATAAAACCTTTAGAAAGGTATCACGGGAGCTCTGTGTCCCCTTTGGGGAAGTGGGAGGTAGAGTGCAGGGACTGGGAATGCACCCTTTGGGGTCAGCCTGCCTGGGTTCCCTTCTTGGTGTGACAGAACTTCAGGTGAGTCATGAAACCCTCAAAAGAGTAGTTCTACCATACAGTTGTGATGTGGTTTAAGTGATCTAGTTTAAACCAAGCCTTTGGCAAACAATCATGCTTGTGGTAAATGCTCAATACCTGTTGGTTGTTTCTGGAAAGATTATGAAGATGCCTGGGTGGGCTCAGTTGGTTAAAAATCTGCCCTTGGCACAGGTCATGATCCCAGGGTACTGGGATCAAGCTCCAAATGGGGGGAGGTGTCCCTGCTCAGCGGGGAGTCTACTTCTCCCTCTGCCCTCTGCTCCCCCTGCTTGTGCTCTGACAAATAAGATCTTAAACAAACAAACAAAAAGATTACGAGTGCCTGCTTTGTGGGGGTGCTGGCCTAGGCTGGCACATAGTCACACTTGAAGGTGGCCGGAGGGAGGTCTCATCCTGTGGTTGTGGGTTCAGGGAGGAAAATGTGATCCTGGCCCCAAATGCTTTCTTCCTCCCACAGAGCTTCGATGTGCTCAGAGGTTAAGCTCCCTGGTACTTCTGGGTTAAAATGGGCTATTCTTCAGTGGACACCTAATTATACTAATGTCATTGTTCCTCTGGGAAGTGTCATCCTAGGTTTTAAGCATCTACTTTCTGCACACAAGGCATCAGTGGGTTATGTGGCCACTCTCTGTAGAAGTGCAGTGGGGTAGGGAGTGGGGTGGGGGAGGCAGGACTGGCAGCAAGAAGATGGCAGCCCAGTAAGGGGCTTCAAACTCCAATAAATGGCACATTTAGAGTTTAAACACAGGGCCAATATGAAATATATTCTATTTTCTATATGATTCACTATAGCAACATTGACCATTTAGATGAGCTATGTATCTGGGTACTTAGAGAAGACATCTATAGAACTCCCCACCCATGGGCCTCTCTGCAATGCATGACTATGGTTCTATTTTTTTTTTTTTTTTAAGATTTTATTTATTGATTTGACAGACAGAGATCACAAATAGGCAGAGAGACAGGCAGAGAGAGAGAGAGAGGAGGAAGTAGGCTCCCTGCTGAGCAGATAGCCCGATGCAGGGCTCCATCCTGGGACCCTGGGATCATGACCTGAGCCGAAAGCAGAGGCTCTAACCCACTGAGCCACCCAGGTGCCCCGACTATGGTTCTGGTTTTTTTTTTAGTATTTTATTTATTTGCAAGACAGAGTGCGCATGTGTGCACGCATGAGTGGGGGTAGGAAAGGGATGTCAGAGGGAGAAGCAGACTCCCTGCTGAGCAGGGAGCCCATTCAGGGCTCGATCCCATGACCCTAGGAGCATGACCTGAGCCAAAGTCAAGAGTCAGATGCTTAACTGACTGGAGCTACCCAGGCACCCTGGATCTATTAATTTTACTTTTTATTTTATTTATTTATTTGACAGACAGAGATCACAAGTAGGCAGAAAGGCAGGCAGAGAGAGAGGAGGAAGCAGGCTCCCTGCTGAGGAGAGAGCCCGATGTGGGGCTCCATCCGAGGACTCTGGGATCATGACCTGAGCTGAATGCAGATGCTTAATGACTGGAACACCCAGGCGCCCCATGGATCTATTACTTTTTAAACTTGGGTATTAAGAAAACCACCCAAGATCCACTTCTTTTGTAGGAAACTGAACATTGATCCTACATTTTCTCCACTGAGAGAGAATTTTTTTAAGTTAAAAAAAGTTATCTACTGCTAAGGAGTATATCCCTTAGCTTCAGAGGGCCCCTGTGGGCTCACTTATCTACATGCTAAACTGCTTCCAGAGCCTTCCTGTTAACAGATCTGCTGCTATGCACACAATTCAGTTGGGTTCTAAGTACCAGTTATTCTTTTTTAAAGATTTGATCGAACATGGTAATATCTTTCTCTTTAGAACAAGTGTTGAAGATAATAGACAAATAATATACATGACTGTTGCCCAAACAAAATGAAATACAGAGAAAACCCTTAAGAAGAATAAACATACACTTAATTAAGGGATAGAGAACAATTAGCTCCTCTTCATCCTCCTGAAGATCTAACATCATGATTCAGAAAAAGTAAAAATAAAAGTTTGCTCAAACGTGACTGATTCATTGCTGCTTTTTTGGCTATCATAATATCATTTCAGAGCAAAATTAGTGTTCTTAATTCATAACACCACCATTAGCTCAATTAAAATGAAGTTAAAGAAATAATTATTCATAGAAAACCACTGTATGCCACATAAAATTACAAGGTATTTTTCAAAATCACAAGTGTTATAACTATCTTCAGTCTACTTGCTGACAATGTATCTGCCAGTTTTGGTCTATAAAATACCCACGTTCACTTTACTACCCTATTCACCCTGTGCTATTTCTTACCCGTGATGCGTCTCCCTCCTGCTTAATCATATCCATTCCAGGCAGCTGGTTTGGGAAAAGGTTGCCTCCCCTCAGAGCAGGATCATTAACCTGAGGGCACAAGACAGCACAGTGGCTACCTTCAGTGGCACGTCCAAAACCAACCATCAATCTTCCTCCTTGTTTTGGTTTTTATGAACAGAATTATGGAGAAAGAGGACTCTATAAAAACAGCTCCATCCCTGTATCCACTCTCCCACGTATAGATTTGGGGGGGGGCAGTGGAGTATGGAGGAACAAGAAAATAAAAGTCACACTAACTGCCTTCAAAATTAAAATTTTCCTTCTGTGTAGAAATTTGACAGAGACAATAATAATAGAAACATTTTCATGCCTTAATATGTTCACCTTTTTGGCTGGTTGTAATGATACTAATGACTCGTATATGGGACTTTAAAGTCATCTGAGAAGCTCCTAGTATCTTTGCTATTTAAGTTAGTTAATTGATTAGCAAGAGCAAGTCTGAGTACCCAACAGTGCTGAATTTGGGGAATCTTCTACAACCAAGTGAACTATTCATTAGCATTCATACAATTAGTAAAGGTACAAATAATAATACTGTATAGGACTGATTTTGTCTGAAGAAACACGCTAGAGTTGTATTTTTTTTGGCTTCTCAAATTAATTCTGATACTCAAAAGGTTTAAATCTATGCAAAAGTTTCTATACAGAAGTAGGTTATTAAAAATGCACCAGTTTACTTCCAGATAGGCTGAGTAGGACCCATGCTAGATTAGACTATGTCAGTGGCCCTGGCTTTATAGTTTCCCTAGAAAGAGAATCAGGAACCACTACTGGTTTCTTTTTGTAGAAAATACAAAATCAACACCATGTTTTCTCCACTGAAACGATTAAGAGTCTATCTTTAATTATGTCTCTTTAATTTACCCAAGTAAGCATTTAGCCACTATCAATTCAACTATAAGAAGTGCAAATTATTACACACACAGAGCTTTCTTAAATTGCAAAGGGCTTTGAATTTTCTCATGCACTACTCTGCATTTTTATTAACATCTTCTTATAGAATAAAACACTGAGGTGCTGTAAAATTTAGTAAAAATTTCACACAAATTGTGGTTTACCAACATCAGATTAAATAGACCTAATCAAACTCTGAATCTTTCACCATTCTCACAATTCTCATGTAACTGGAATATCCAGTTCTGTCAGTGACTTACTAAGTCATTTAAACCCTCCATGCCTCGATTTCTCCATACATGAAGTAACACTCAGGGTCCTTGCCACATCTCTACTTTGCATGAACTACTGAGGTAGTAGAATGCCAAGCCATTTTGTGCCCTTTAGAAAGAAGTCTTCTGTAAATACGATTTAAAAATTACCAACTGCTACTTTTACCTGAGGCTCAGCTGCCTGAGATTCTGAATCCCCGGCTGACTGAGGTAACAGTGTGCTGAGTCTCTTTGCCACCAAGTGAAGTTGGTGTGCTCTTAGGGATAGCAGAATCACTACAGCCTTAGTCAGAATTACAGTCTCAAGCAGAAGCCTTTTAAAAATATTGGCCAGAAAATTATGGCACTCACATCCTCAAGATGATGATTAGAACAGTTTTTGGATGACCGGTGTCATTTAAAGCTAACTGGGTGGGGACCGGGCGGGGGATGGAGTGGGGAATAAAGCTAACGGGATGGCAGGCAGTAAGTTCGGCCTTTGCGATTCATCTGATTTTTCATTTAGAAGAAAATCAGTTCTTTAGCTATAAATCCAAAATAAAGCCATTTAGGAAACACATTTACCATTCCATTTTTAGAGATTCACTTTAGATACTGCTAAGTTCCTCAAATAATTTAAGTGACAAAATGAAGAAATACTTTCAAATATCCTTGAGCCGTCAAGAATCCTTTCATGTTTATTTCGTCATTAACAAGTATTTCTGTTAATGGCACTAACACAGGTGAAAGTAAGGTGAGGAAACACTCATCAAAATAAAAGTGGGAGTTGATGGTAGATGTTAAGTATGTGGCAAGATACACTGAGTGCAGAAATAGGCAAAAAGTTTTGATCAGTAGACAGTGGGCTGCTTCTCAGGGTGCTCACCTGCTCGGGACCCATGGAGGACAGCCCTGACGTAGGCACGGAGGTCACTGAGGTCATGCTGATCTGTCCTGTCATCTGGTTCATGTTGCTCATCCCACCTGTGTTGGTCGCCATGGATACATTGATGTTCATATTGTTATTGTACATGCTGGTGTTTGCTTGTTGCCCAAAGTGTGGTGGGGACTGTTGTGAAAACATGCTAGAACCCAAGGAAAAGATGAAAATGTCAAGAGTTGTAGGGCAAACAGGCAGGCAGTTCTGCCCGCTGGTTTCTCAGGCAGTTACTTCAGTTACTTCAGAATGAGTAAATCTAAGCTGAAAGAATCCAGGGTGGGGCAGTCAGCAGGGGTGGAGTCCAAAATGGTAAGGGGAAGCGCTCAAGGAAGCTGCAGGGGTGACCACGCTCCTCTCCTTTTCCTAACCTCACTGGGAAGGTCTAGAGATCTAGTTTCCACTTTCACATCTGCACGTAACAAGCTTTTTATCTGGTTGCTTTTATTGCATGTACTGATAAAGGATGGCTTCTAAGGCACTGCCATCCAGAGTAGTTTCTTGCTTAAACTGGTGGGGTGATACCTTCTGAGGGGAGTTCCTTTCATTCCTAAGGAAAAGATATGGTAAGCTTTTGTAAGTTCTGATAACTTTTGCCCTAGGAAAAGTAAACTTCCTTAATAGTTTATTTGACATTGTTTGCTTGAGCAAAAAGTTAAGAAAAAAACAGTAAAGATGGGCACCTCGCTGGCTTAGTCATTAGAACAAGTGACTCTTGATCTCAGGGTTGCGAGTTTAAGCCCCTCTTGGGCATAGAGCTTACCTAGTTTAAAAAAAAAAAAATTACAGAAAAGAGACAGGTGGTCTACAGAAAGATTCCCTGGTGATCATTTATATCAAAATGCCACATAAACATGGCATACCTGTTTCCGGCCATATTCCCCTGTGCCCACCCGTTCATGTCAGAGGAGGCCTGGTAGGCTGGATTGGCTTGAGACTGCTGCATCATGGGGCTCTGGGTATGCGCCATTCTGGGCGACATCAGAGGGCTCTGGGGCGTCGTTGCCCCGGTAAAGCCTGGATCAGGCTGCTGACTTATTCCTTCAAAAACAAAACAGAAATTGGAAAGAGATTGTTAGTGTTATGGTAGAGACTAGGGAGAAAAAAAGAGAACGTTCAAATTAACATACACATAGAAAATTACTTTCAAATACCTGATCATGTGCTGGTTAATTATATACACCTTAAAGAGACTCCAAAATGGGATTTAATTCATGAAGCAAGAATTTCCATATCTTCCTTCTCTACAGGGGTCACAAGGGTGCCTAAGAACCATGTTAACCACCATGACTAGAGATGGAGAATATATTGTTCTGTCCCCTTATCCCTCTCCAAATCAAGAATGAGTCAAACGGGTATATTTCTCTTTTACCTGAAATAGTCTTTACATTTTTATGTATCAGTATAACTGGGTTGTTTATAAACTTTAGGTTAAGATTAAAGTTCAGCTATATATAAAAAGTTAACACCTGAATAATTTTTTATTGAATCAAGTCATTCTGTGATGAAATCAATGCATTTTTAAAAGTAAGTAACTGCATCACGATTAGCCTGTTTTGTCTTTAGAAAGGGCTCTATGGTTCTTCAGTGCTATCTAAGATGAGCAAGAATCAGACAAATTCTATGTAAGCTTCTTGTTCAGTGTAGAAGCAAATGGCATTTACGCTACAAGGAGCGGAAGAACTTTCAGAAGACTTTTCGAAGTCATCAAAAAGGACACAGAGGAACGGAGCTTCAAAACAAAGGCAGCAACTCAGGAAATTTCAAGGACAGTAAGGGAAGCGTGTTTCTGCCTAGATGTGTGCAACGTGCAGATTTAATTGATACTCAGATTGGCTGTGAAAGAAGTTTATGATTACACAGAAAAAGCTGCCCAGTAACTATTTCTTTAAAGAAACAGGAGTCATGAATGTAAGCACCACACAGACTTGATATTTATAGATAACTCTGGCAAAAGATAGGTAAAATCATTTAGAATAGGAACAACATAAGCACTTAACTTTTATCAATAATTTAACCTTTCATTAAACATGACATGCACACAAATATTAATGTTTATGATATGAGATGTCTGTCTCTTAAGACTGACATTAAACAACAAATCAACACGAAGAAAACCTAAAGGCCTTCCACTGGGGTTTCTAGGTAACACTTCTCACAAATTATCGATTCATTAAAGCTTCATCTTTTTTAAAAAAATTACAGAATGTCTAATAGTTGTATTTATATAGGTGTTTCAACATTTTGTATGTATCTGTTGATTTGAGTCAGACTCAGAGGTTTTCAAACATAAACACATGGCTAGGCCCCCGTGTGTCCAAACGCTGACAGAAACACGTGTGTTCACACACACTCACACACACAACCGAGGGACTATACACACACACTTACTTCGGTCACTTTTAAAGTAAGATCTGCACTCAGAGAAAAGGCGGTACCTGAGCTGAGAGACGGGAGGTACTGTGCTGGACCTGGGGGCTCCTGACCAGCCCCAGCTGTCCTCCCGGGTTGCCTATCACTCCCTGGCTAGCCAGACTCCTCTGGGAGCCAAGCAAACAGCTGTGAGGGCAGAGCTGAGACCCAAGACCGGGGGACACTGGGGAGAAAGGACTGGTAAAAGGTGGTGGGGACGGAAGCCCAGTACCATAGTTCGGAGGGAACGGAAACTGCTGTGCGTTTGCCTGGGGCATCCGGGGGTTGCTCAGAGTTGCTGGTAAGCCACCAGGAGCCACCATGCTTGAGGTCATATTCAACCCTTGTCCTCTCATCATCAACGTTCGCTGCTGAACTTGCTGTTGCTGATGCATCTGTCTCTGTCGAAGATGCTGGTTCAGGATTTCCCTCTGTCTTTGGGCCAGCATCTGTGCGTTAATCGGTGCCTAAAATAGGGGCGAGGTGGGGAGTACACGGAGGGAAACATTGGGGAAAGACACAGGTTGAAAAACAAACTATATATTAGAAATAGGACAAAATCATTTGGAAAATAAAATAACAGGAAAGAACATTTTAGAGGTGAACAGTTGGTGGGTGAGGATATGAGCTTCTAAAGTCTATAGAGATGATGATTTTTCTGAAACCCTGCAATGACTTAGAAGGGTACGTTCACTGTTAGTTCAAGTAACCAGGAACTCACCGCGAGAGGCACGGTTAACGGGAAGGACTCAACACCAGTGCTATCTGTAAGACGAATGTCCTAGACACCTTAAAGTGGCAACCTGGGTCTCATTCAAGGGACATTCAGGTCTAACAGGAAACCAAACCATCTGTGCCAAAACGTGGCTTGAGACACTTTGGAAAAGGTTGAATGGAGGCAGGAAGAAAGTGGGGAGCGTAGGGAGAGGGGGTTAATAGGGACATACAAACAGTCCAGGGCAGAACGATGAGGAGGAAAGGAGGGATGGATGCAGGGAAGGGGTGCCAGTGCTTGCTGCCAGCAAGAGGAAGAAGGCCATTAATGGGTCCTAGTGATGCACAATCAATCTTCATTACTCATGGATTCCATACCGGTGAACTTACCTACTTGCTAACATTTATTTGTAACCCCCAACTCAGTATTCACAGCACTGCCGTCATTTAGGGACATGTGCAGAGAGGCAAAGAACCTCTGCATGTCCGAGGTGCGTATCGTTCCCACCAGAGGCTGAAACAAGGCAACACTGCCTTCTTGTCTCAGCCCCACACTGGAAAGAAGTGCCCTTTTCGTGGACTCCTCAGATCCACGTTTTTTACTCTGTTGCGCTTTTCCCCGGTGATCCTGCTGTTAAGAGGAGTGCTAAAATGCTGCCTCACCTTTTTTTTTTTTTAAGATTTTATTTATTTGACAGAGATCACAAGTAGGCAGAGAGGCAGGCAGAGAGAAAGGAAGGGAAGCAGGCTCCCCGCTGAGCAGAGAGCCCGATGCGAGGCTCGATCCCAGGACCCTGAGATCATGACCTGAACCGAAGGCAGAGGCTTAACCCACTGAGCCAACCAGGCACCCCATGCTGCCTCGCATTTCTAACAGCGAGAGGCGGTGACGTGCCTTCTGGGGAAAACACGGGTTAGATGAGCTTCGCTGATCAGGCAAGAGTCATAGGGCCACTGTCTCTGAGTTCAAGGTAGCGCATCAACAGTACGTATCACATAAAGTGCCTTCAAACCCAAACACACATGAGAAACAGGGTTCTGTACTGACGGACTGAGGACGATGTCATCACACAGGCTGGCGGGAACCGAACGCTCTCTTTCTCCAGTTCGCTAATTCAGTGTTTGCGTTCACTTTATGGAACACAACCAAAGTAAATAGTGAGAATCGACTGTACTTGGCAGTGAAAATGGCAGTGTTTAGGAGGGAACTACAAAAGTGACAGGCTGCGGTGCCTGGATAGCACGGCTGGTTAAGCACCTGACTCTTAGTTTTGGCTCGGGTCATGATCTCAGGGTCATGAGGTTGAGCCCTGTGTTGGACTCTGAGCTTAGCTCAGAGTCTGCTTTGAGTTTCTCTCTCCCTCTGCTCCTCTCCTGAGCATGCATGCTAGCTTGCTCTATCTTTCTGAAATAAATAAATCTTTTTTTTAAAAAAGGGGGCAGGGGACGCCTGGGTGGCTCAGTTGGTTAAGCAGCTGCCTTCGGCTCAGGTCATGATCCCAGGGTCCTGGGATCGAGTCCCACATCGGGCTCCTTGCTCGGCAGGGAGCCTGCTTCTCCCTCTGCCTCTGCCTGCCTCTCCGTCTGCCTGTGCTCGCTCACTCTCTCCCTCTGTCTCTGACAAATAAATAAAAATCTTTAAAAAAAAGGGGGGGGCAGGCAAGATGGATGTGTGAATGACACAACAGATCCATGGCACTGATCTGGGTCAGATGGCTTCTAAGTGACTCTGCACCAAATATCAAGGAGGAAGAAATGACAGAAAATCAACAGATGCCGTGAAAGCTGACGGCTGGTTGGCTTCTTACCTGTGTTGGTACTCCAGGCCTCAGAGTCAAGTTCACGTTGGAAACATTGCTGATTTGATTCATAAGCGGCTGGCGATTCTAAATGCATGCACACAGAAGAATCAATACATTTTTAAAACAGCGTATATTTTAAATCACTTTTCTTAAGAGATCACCCTCCCCAATGTAACCCCTGAATGCCATTAGATACTGAAACCACATAGTTTACGGTGGCATGCCCTTAGAAAGCTAATGATCAGTAAGGTTTTACATTGCTTAAACAGAGAAGGTTATTTTGGACTGTTGCTGGAAATCTGTCTAGGCTTGTTTCAATGAGAACGCCTGTGCTTTGAGCTATCTAGGTGTTGCATAAGGCAGCACTGCTCTGTCCCCATTCAGCTAAGAGTGACTATTTCTGTCACGGGGCAGGACTCTGGACTGGAGCTACTGTTGTCCTGCGGGCTCACACTGGGTTAAAAACCACGTGAGGTCCTTTTACTCACGTACTCATTGCGCAACGTCACACAACAACCCCATTTTACAGACAGGAAAATGGAGGCTCGGAGAGCTCAAGGCTCCACTGTTAATAAATAACAGGGCTGGGAAACACTGAAACAGATGGACAGCTACTCCGGGCTGAAGTGGAGTTAGCTGAGGAGACAAAGAGAAACCGGCAAAGCAGGCAAGAGCGGGAGATGTAGGATCATCCTGGAAGGGCTTCCAAAACTTCCCAAGGACACAGGATGGTTATGCCCTCTCATGCCTAACTGCCCCCCAGCCGCTACCTTCCCAGGCACCCACAAGAGCGGACCTGCTGGGCCTGGAGACGGTGTTGCAGCTGGAGTCTCAGCTGGTTTGGCTGGTTCTGCACCAGGCCGGTGGGCCTGAGGCCTGGTCTGGGCTGCATGCGGAGTGTGGCGTAGCTTGGCCGCTGGCCCATGCTGTGAAAGCTTGGGTCTTGCATGGCAGGATAGCTCCCCTGGGCCATCTGTGCCTGAGACGCGTACTGCTGCGGGAAAACGGCGGCCTTCTGCTCCAGCATGATGTTCGAGTCCTGACTTGGGAACTGCTCTGGATCGACTGCCTGGCTCTGCAGAGAAAGCCCAGACACGACCCAGTCAAGTAAGGAAAACCACTGGAAACAGCAGAGTCAACATCAGGTGAGTTTCTCTCACTGTCACATAGCTGAAGCTTTCTATCCTCACTATGACTCAAGGTACCTGGTTGCCTCCTAAAGAGTATCTTTGTTCAACACACCCCTGTGTGTGAGGACAGAAGCGGTCCTGGCCCGGACTCCCAGCGATGCTTCTTCCAAAGGAAGCGAGAACGAGGCCTCGACTACGCAACTCTTCCTCCTCACTTTGCCAGTCAGAGACTGACCTGGACTTTAAAATGTGCATGTCCCCTAGAAGTGTTACATGTTCTCGCTCATTTTTCATACCTGCATCAATCATTTTAGTCAGACAACCACCCTGGAGCCTAGCTGCGATCTGTTGTGTTGGGGTGCTCATCACCATTATTCCTATTTTGCAGCTATCAAACACTGAGACCTGCAGCCGAGAGGCAAGCTGCAGCAGGCCCCTCTGGCTAGGTAAGCAGTGGGTCCCCCTCCGGTTGTGAGCCAGCGTCTGAGCTCCTCGCCAGCATGATACACTGCCCTGGTGTAACTGTCTTCTATGGCCGACAGAATTCTCTACAGTTGGCCCCCATCTTACTACCTCCTAGACATATCTGATGTGTTTGTTGTTCTTGACTTCTTACGGTTGCCTTATCTGGATCAGAATGAGACAGGTGTAGAAAATCCAGAACTAATGCCAGGAGAAGCGTCTCAGTGTCTGTGTCTAGGGCATGAAGGAGCACCCGGGAGTTCCCTTCCTTCTACTTCTGGGGGGATTGCTCCAAACCTCCAGATATAAGGAGGGAAGGAAAGGTATCTCTTTGAGTTTTCTTCAGGTTAGTCATGTCCTAGGCCTCACTCAGACCAGTCTATCCAAGGTAGAGCAGGAGCCTGGGGCCGCTGCCTTCCCCTGAAAAAATGTGGATGGAACCTACCCCAGGGAAACCATTCATTATTCAATCACTGCTCTAACCACACCTACAAAACTATCTCAGAACTTTAAATATTTGCCCATCTTTAACAGAGAAGAAATTTAAGTAAAAAAAAAAAAGATTTATTTATTTGACAGAGACACAGCGAGAGCGGGAACACAGCAGGGGGAGTGGGAGAGAGAGAAGCAGGCTTCCCACCGAGCTAGGCACACAATGTGGGGCTCAATTCCAAGATCATGGGATCATGACCTGAGCCAGAGGCAGACGCCTAATGGCTGGGCCACCCAGGTGCCCCAAGAAGAAATTTAATTATATAATTTCCATTTTTAAAGATTTAAAAAAAATTTGTTATTTATTTGACAGAGAGAGGGAGAAAACAAGCAGAAGGAAAAGGAGAGGGAGAAGCAGACTCTCCCACTGAGCAGGGAGCCCAATGAGGGGCTCGAGCCAGGGACTCCAGGATCATGACCTGAGCAAAGGCAGACGCGTGACCCACTAAGCCACTCAGGTGCTCCAATAATTTCCCTTTTTAAAGAAAACACACAACTCTGATGTGTACAAATAAATCCATTTGTACTCTCCATTTCCTGACTCTACTGTATGTTTCTGTAATTCAGTTTAATATGATATTACTACATTCACGACAGATGTGATGAGACAAAATAGCAGACAGAGATATAGAAAGGGGACTAAAAATATTAATGATGACATGACACTAGCTTTGACAAAAACAATGCTACAGGTGGCTCAGCAATCCCAACAGCCATATTTTTAAATGTCACTTGGAGCAAACCTGAGGATAACAATACCGACGAGGCTGACTTCTAACTACCACTAAAGCAGAGCCAGCCGGCCACACAGGAAATACTTAAATTCCATGTTCCTTTCTCGATTTACTTCAGGTTATATTATGTAACCTCTCCAGTCATTTCTTTCCATTCTGCTCTTCTCGATATGAATTGACAAGTCTTCACCCCCACCCCCCCCGTCTGCTGCACGGCGGGCATGATGACAATACTGTTTCTGTGCTTCGGAGAAGCCTCTGCTGGCTCTGCGTCGCCTTCACACAGACCCTCCTGACACGCCACATGCCCGAGAAGGAGGGTGGACACAGGAAGGTTCTTTTCAACAGTAAGAAATAAAGATGATTTGTGCTGAAAAAAAAAAAAACACGGTACCGAGACTGCGATCGTTTTTTTAAATCTGTGGCTGTTGATACGCTTTACAAAGTGAATCAGGAGGTCTGCTTTGCACACCATTAGCTGAATAGCCAGATACAGAAAATACGGTGCTATTGCATGAGACTGAGTGAGGTTTACTGTATTATTGCTATAAAGTACTCTTTAAAGCAGAGAATTACTTGAACCAACTAATTGTCGGGAGGAGGAAAGCTAAATAAGCACATTAAGACTGGTTAACTCCCTTATATTCCCATTTATGCTTGAATATTCCCCAAATTACTGTGGGCTCAACCCACACAAAGGTAAAAATGACTAATGAACTGCAGCTACTTCTAAAATGACTTCTGCTAACTTACGTGCAAAGTATTCGTTTAGCACAAGAGCTTCTTATCACCAGCCCACAAATGTAAAGACTGATTAAGATGATCATGGATACGGACTGGTTTTTTAGAAGAAAGGGTTCTAGGTCATTGGGGCAGCAATGCTCCATTCCCGACTTCCCTGTTCTCTGCTCCTTGTGGGTCTCTCCCTGTCATTAGGTGAGTCGGCCCTGACTTTCTGACTTTCAGCTCAATAACCCAAATTATATGTGAAGCACATTTTCAGTGTTTTCCATCCTTGGGCAAAAGTTTATGTGACTGTAACAAGGAGGGCAAGAAAGAAAACAGAGTTAGTTTGTTAGGAGGTAAAGCAGCACTCTAAAAAGCAGACTGCAGATCATAAACAGAAGAAAATGGACAATCTTGTGCCCACGAGAGTGCTGGGCCCCCACCAGTGCCCTGCGGCACGTACCTGGCTGACCAGTTCTGGTATCCCGAGTGCTCTGTCAATCTCCTCAAGGCCATCGAAGTTCCGCAGGGCCAGATAGAGCTGGTCCAGGAGAGCCCCTTCATCACTCGGAGATTCTGCCGCAGGATGCGGACACAGCAAGTCATCTGGAGAGCTGCCGAACTGCTGCCTGTAAGGAGACAGACTTCACTTTGGGCCCGTGGAGAAGCTAGCAGATTAGAGAACACTTGCTTTCTCTTAAAGGTTGACAAAAGTCAACCAGTTGGCTTCCAGGGTCTTTGTAATAAAATACCATACCAGCCAGACATAGAACAAAATGACAAGTCACAGTGACAGACACACTTTTGTCCAGTGCCTAACACAGGCCAGACCCAACTCGAGGCATGGGATGTATGATTTCTGTGGTTATTGCCCCCACTTTAAGGCTCGTAAAGCTAAATAAGTAACTGTGTAATCGTCTTGTAATAAGAAAATTACTTCTAAAAATAAGAGATACACAAGGAAAGCAGGTGATGCAGAGGCTGAGGGACGTTCAGCCATGAGTCGGGGATCACAGGAGCGGACACCGTGGTGCAGGGACACCAGCACAGGCACGCGTGGGTTTAGGGCCTGCCCAATCCCCGTATCACCACACATGTACGCGGAAGTCTCAGGCGTGTGTGTATTTACTCTGCCCTGAAGTAATCAAAGGATTTTTCTGAACGTTAGTAGGAAACACAAAGTTGACGGAGCAGCCTTATTTCATATGAGGCTCTGATGACCCACCTGGGAGAGACTAGAGACCTAGAAGCATAAAAGGTACATTAATGTTTTTGAATTCAGCTGTCGCTAGACTAACACTGGCTGGACTAATAGGAAACTTCTTAGTCATGCATAAGCAGACCTTGTGAACATTTCTTAAAGCCCTCAGGAAGTGTGGCTCTTGGCCTGAGTTAGAGACTCAAGAACGGTAGATCACAAATGTACACGTTATATTTATTATATAAGGTCATCGGTGGTATAACCATAACACTAAATTCCCAAACTCTATGGAATATGAAACTCTTATAATTTAAATCAATTGAGACAAGTTGTGGGGGGTGTTTAAAAAGAACTTCTGAGTTAGTTTAATATCAGAAGGGAAAATGATACTTGTATTTTGCCAAAAGAGTCTAATCTGTACTCTTAGAGTTACCATATAATGTTCTGGAGAAAAGAAAAGTTTATGAGTAAGCAGCTTCATTTTTAAGTCACTGAGAATAGATCTGTCAAAGGATGAAGTTCTCTGACCCCCTTTCATAGGCCATGTTTTCTAAAGACAGCTTAACATGCCACTCTGGCCGAGAGTCCGGAAATGCTATTAAAGCCAACAATTAATTTCAAACAGTTATAATACAGTGCATTAAAAAACAATTTATACCCTCCATTTATCCCTAGTAACTTGCAAAGAAAATCGCCCAATTTTAACCACACCCTCGATGACACTGCTCACCTGCTGTCACTGCCTCCAAGCCCACATTCCCACCACCTCTGAGCCACCGCAACCTGGCTATGTAGCCACCACCACACTCCAAGTGGTGTGTGATGCAGCCAACCGGGTCCATTCAAAGGGCTCCCGTTGCTAAAGGCAACTGCCACTCTTGGAGGCTCGTGCTCTGCATGCAGTTCTGGGGCCTTTTCTCCACCTGCCTCTTCCCCCTTCACTGCCTGGCTTCTCAGTAAGCCATCATTAGTGAAAATGGCTCCTCCTGCCCTTCCCGCTTCTCCAGCATCCGCACTCTTCCAGAATTTAGTTTTGAAACATTAAGGGTGAGCGGATCATTCTGCTGCCACACTTACCGAGTGGGAGGAGGAAGGAGCAGATGTAGAAAAGTGGCAACATGGAAGAGAAACACCACATGTGACAGAAGCAAAAAGAGGAGGAACTTCCCCAGAGGAGTGACCAACATTCGGATGTGGTTAAGTTTCATGAAAAAAGAGTACAAGTCAGCCAAGAGTGGATGTTGTCTGTTTACCAAATCGCTTATACCTGGGACCTCACTCCCCAAAGATGCTAGCTACATGAGGCATTAAAAGATTTTCTTGGTCTGTTTCAACTTCTGTTTCTTCCCACACAAGCATACCCCTTCACCAATGGCAGGCTAAGGTGAAATTTACTCTCTTTTTTAAAAGATTGACTTATTTGACAGAGAGAGAGAGAGTGAGAGAGAGAGAACATGTGCATCAGCTGGAAGAGTGGGAGAAGGAGTAGCAGGCTCCCTGCTGACTCTGGGATCATGACCGGAGCCAAAGGACGTCACTTAACCAACTGAGCCACCCAGGTGCCCCTGAGATCTACTCTCTTATGTCTGGGAAGGCTGAGGGTTCGCATCAATCCAGAGTCTCCAGTTTTGGAACAGAGGAAACCCAGTGTCAGCAGGGAAGGGAGGTACAGTCGCCCTTTGCAAGACAAAGCCACCCCAGGAAAGATACATCCAAAGGCAGAAAGGAGAAAAAAAAAAACTAATGCAAATGCTTATTTGCATTTAAAAGAATTTCCAGCATAATAAAATAACCCATTTTTGTCCCATGCTTTTCTTAATTAAAAAAACATCAAACCAGTGCATGATGCTGACTGAAAGTCAAACAGTACTTCCAGGCCTTCCCACTCTGGTCAAGGCTCTTGTCGAGTCAGCCTCTCTTCAGTTCTCCTTATACAAAGTTGTCAGGTTCCTTTTCCCAAAACGAATTTTACTGAGCTGATTCAAAATTCTTATTTCAGCTCTCCTGGAAAATATCTATGTCCCCAGACAGGTGGTTGTGGTGGAATTTAAGTACACATACACTTTGGTAAAGCTGGATTGTTCCAAAACTCAACGTCCACAACTTCCCTGTCAACCCCAGCCAACCTGGGCAATTGATCTTTTCCAGAAGATGCCTTCTAAACCACTACAAGGCCACAACGTGTCACTCCAGGCTTCCCCCTCTCTTTTCCACTTAAAACTGACATTGTTATTTATGTTAAAAACATCAGCTTTGGACTATACCCAGGGAAGAGATCTTAAATCTCCTTGTTACCCCAGTACTGGAAACTGCATAGGTTCAATAAATTTCCAGCTGACGAAAATAAAAGGCTCCTGATCAAGCCAGGATATCATACCTTATACTCAGAACTAAGTACAGTGCATTGTGGCTTGATCTGATAAACTTGGGCATACCACATATCTGTCACTTCCTAGAGACATCATAATATGATTGGCTTATGGGGAAAAACACCAATACAGACTTCCAATCCCAACTTTAAAAATGCCTACCTATTACCCTGCATTTGGGCAATTACAAATACAGTTAAAACCTAGACAGCGTCTAGATCATGACCTGAGTTGAAACCAAGAGTCAGATGCTCAGCCAACTGAGCCACCCAGGTGCCCCTGAAATCTGTTATTTTTTATTTTTTTTTTAATATTTCATCTATTTATTTAACAGAGAGATCACAAGTAGGCAGTCAGTCAGAGAGGGAGAGGAGAAAGCAGGCTCCCCACTGAGCAGAGAACCCAATGGGCTCCATCCCAGGACCCCAAGACCATGACCTGAGCCGAAGGCAGAGGCCTAACCCACTGAGCCAACCAGGTGCCCCGAAACCTGTTATTTTTTAAAAAGATTTATTTATTCATTTATTTGAGAGAGAACATGAACAGGGAGAGGGCCAGAGAGGGAGGGAGAAGCAGACTCCCTGCTGAGCAAGAAGCCCAATGTGGGACTCAATCCCAGGATCCTGGAATCATGCATGACCTGAGCCACAGGAAGACACTTAACTGACTGAGCCACTGAGGTGCCCTAAAACCTGTATTAAAACAAAACAAAACAAAACAAAACAAAACAAAACAAAACAAAACCCCGACAAACAACAACAACATCAACAAAACAAAAAACAATAAGAAACTCTGGGAATGTACTCTACTTTATGACATTTCAGAAACCCTGTTGCCTTTCATCATCTGTGCATTTGATAAGAATATTACATTATTTTAGACTAGAATAATCCCCAAGGGACAAAATGCTCAGTCTACAGTAGGGTCCTCATTGAGCCTTCAACTCCCAACTCCTTGTACATGAACCTCAAGTTCATATTTGAAGTTGCTACAGCTTAAGTTTTCTAACAAGTTTGCTTTTTGGAAAACACTGTGGGTGCATCCTTTAAGCTCCCACAGTGCCTTCTGGCTTAGGCTTCTATCTTTCCACATAGGGACTCTTGCCACCCACCAACCAGCCCAGTGGTACCATCACCTAGGGTTCAAGGTCACCTGAGCACCATGTGCTTTCAGTGCACCACTAAAAACAACGAGATTATGCACAGAACATAATTGTGATGTTGGTTTGCAGGGAATAGTGGAACTCTCAAAAAGCCAAGCACAAACAAAAGACCACCTGTGAGCTAAAACTTGAGCATCCTGAGCCACTGGTGATAGGTATGTTTTATCCACAAAGCAGTAAGAGAGTTAGGGTTTTGGGCCAAAGTGAAATAAAAGAGTTAACTTGAGGCTGCTGGACTGAACTAAGGGAGCTGGAGCAGACCCCCACCCCTGGCAGAGAGCACTACAAATTCACTTTTAAGTAAATTATCCACAATTTCAACCTTAGGTGTTTCACTGGCCAAGAGACACTTACGAACTTCCAATGCAAATTACCAAAATACTCAGGGAAATAGGCCCTCATAAGTGAGAGTCAACATTGGATTTTAGACCTCTAAGAAATCCAGATATTGGAATTAAAGAAATTCAGAAAAATAATGATGAACGTAATGCTTAAAGATATAAGGATGGAACCACAAAAATAAGCAAACAATGAGGCTGTGAAAAGCAGACCAGGCAAATACAACTTATAGAAATGAAAAACATGACTGGACCAAACATAGCTGAAGAGATAACTAAAGAACTGGATAAAAAATCATCCTGATGCAGTACTGAGATGAGATGGAAAATACACAGATTAAGAAAGCAGAGTTTGGGGGGGGGGGCAGAGGAGAGGGAAAAAAGTCTGAAGCAGGCTCCATGCCCAGTGCCGAGCCCAACTCGGGGCTTGATCTCACAACCCTGGGATCATGATATGAGCTGAAATTAAGAGTTGGATGCTTATCTGGCTGAGCCACTCATGTGCTCCTGGAGGACAGAATTTTTAAAAATCCCGTGTCAGCAGAGAAGGTGTAACATAGGTCTAACCAGAATCCCGAAAGGACAAAAGAGAGGAAATAGAGGAGGGGTAGAATATAAAGAGATAATGGCTATAAATCTTCCAGGACTGATGAAAACCATGAATCTACAGACTAAAAAGAGTACAGCACACACCAAGTACCAAGCAGTATAAATCAATCCACACTGAGACATGCTGTAGTAAAGGTACAACACAGAAAATACCAAGAGTATTTCAAAAGCAACTAGACAGAAAAGATCACCCACAAAGAAAAATTATTAGACTGATAATACAAACCAAAAAAATTTCAATCAAACATGATCACTTACCACTTCCTTTTCCAAAAAACTTTTTCAGTGGCTTAATGAAAAAGTCTGAATTCTTCAGAGTTTGGGATTTAAGACCTATTACTAATCCCTCTTCTTGCCAAGTCTTCTCGTACTGCCTTTACTATATTAAGTGGTAAAATATATGTTGACAGAAAACTAGACAATTTTCAGTTACCCTAAACACGAGCTGTTTCTGCAGCCTCCAGGCTCTGCCTGTGCTGCTTTGACCTGCTGGACTGGCTTCCTGCCACCTGCCTCCTGAAGCACATCTTTCCTTCCAGATTGTGAAGCCTTCTCCAACCACTCGTTGGATGCTCCTTCCCAATTTATTCCTCTTATGGCATTTACAGTACCTACTACTTTCTACTGCAGTTATTAATGTACATCTTATTTTCCAATTAAATCATAACTTTTTAAAGACATGTCCTAGGTCTCCCTGATTTTTGGATTTCTCCTTCTCTATACCCCCTGTCCAATAACTGATGATCTAGTCTGAATACATGAAAACTGGCCTGGACCGACCGTTTAGAAGAAAAAGAGTAACTTCCGGCAGAGGTCTAAAGTAACTTCCAGAACTCACCATGAACCACGATTCTCTTGGATTTCCTGGGTGCTCAGGACTTACCTGTTTTGGCTGGCAAAGGATGCCTGGTCTATAGGCAGGATGCTTTCGGGCCACGGGGCAGTCTGATTTGGAGGAGCTTGTTGTTGGCTGTACTGAGGTCCCCCCATGTTCATCTCTAATTCAGATGGCCCTGAAAAGACAGAAGACAAAAATCCAAAAACTTCACAACTTGTCATCAGGGAAGTGCCTATTTCTGCCACGTAATATAAAGTGAAGTACCTGATTTACGTAAAGTGAAAAAGATAGATGCAATGATCATTAGGTGAAAATAAGAAGACTGAATTTTTGGTCTGAAACAGAAACAAAGGCAATAAATATTAAGGCCTATCACCCACTTAGGCAATATCTAGAATGCCAGCTCTAAAGTTTTTATAGTCTCTCTCTCTTTTTTTTTTTTCTTTTTTGAGAGAGCGAGTGAGAGCAAGTGGGTACGGTGAAGGGGCAGAGGGAGAGGGAAAGAATCTCAAGCAGACGCCCTACTGAGTACAGAGCCCTTTGGGAGTGAGGTGGGGGGAGTGGGGGGCTTGATCTCATGACCTGAGCTGAAATCAAGAGTCAGAGGCTTAACCGATGAACCACCCAGGCGCCCCGGCACCCTGACCCTGTAGTTTTGTTGATGTGGGTTATATTGTATTGATACTTACTGTATGGGGAATTAACATTGGAAAATAGAAGAAAACAATTATTCACTCACTTAAAATAATTGTAAGGGCGCCTGGGTGGCTTAGTGGGTTAAGCCACTGCCTTGGGCTCAGGTCATGATCTCAGGGTCCCGGGATCGAGTCCCACATCAGGCTCTCCGCTCAACAGGGAGCCTGCTTCCCTCTCTCTCTCTCTTGTCAAATCACTCAATCAATCAATCAATCTTAAAAAATAAATAAAATAAAATAATTACAATAAATCCACTATATGTTAACATAAACAAGCTTTTTTGGTTTGTTTTTTAAAGATTTTATTTACCTATCTGACAGAGAACGAGAAAGCAAAGCAGGGGGAGGGGCAGAAGGAGAGGGAGAAGCAGGCTTCCTACCTAGCAGGGAGCTCAACTCGGAACTTGATCCCAGGACCCTGGGATCATGACCTGAGCAGAAGGCAGTCGCTTAATCGACTGAACCATCCCAGCGCCCCTGAACAAGTTTTTTAAACAAGAAATGGAAAAAAAGCTATTACTGGCATTGTTTCAGACTTTGGAAAATCACTTTAATGTCTGGCTTGATAGAGGAGAGCCAGACAGAGACTACTAGGTGCTCCCACATTCCTCCTACGGCAGTAGTGCACAGCACGTAAATTCCAGAACTCGACTGTATGCTTGTGAGAGGCAAGAGTGAAGACGGCCAGGAGGGTCTCAGGATTATTACGGAACTGAGCTTTTATATTAACTGTCATTCAGTTAGCTCTTCCTGAAGAGAGAGGGTGGAACAGAAAGCAGGCCCAGACAACTCAGATGTGCTCTCTCTTAGAAGTTCTTTTGAGGTTTAAAGCTAATGGGTGACATGAGCTTGTCAGTGATTTTTTTTGTTACCACCATCTGCAGACCTGTCTTTCATTACAATAGATAATTTTCTGTTGAGTTTAGGGCTTTTTTGAATTTGTTAAAAAATCAGAGAAATTCAGCAACACAATACACAGCTCAAAGGCCAGGTGAGGTGCCCTCCAGCGAAGAAACACAGAGAATAAATTAAATTTCTGGATATAAGGGATTTATTAATTATGATAGTTATTTATTCTTTTCTTTTGTATTTCAGGCAACCTCCATACCCAACATGGGGCTCAGACCCACGATCTTGAGCTCACAAGTCACATGCTCTACCGACTGAGCCAGCTAGGTGCCCTTAATTATGACATTTAAATGAATAAATCAATATATTAAAATATTTCCCAGCTTAATTCTGGATGAAAATCTGGTCATTTTTAGCACTGTTCCATAGAAGCCTCAAATTATATGAATTATGTTTGGAAACCACTCATTAATTCGAAGATATTCTCCGCAGAAAGGCTATCTGAATGTCCCCTCTCAGAAACATGCCAAAATGTGCTGAGCAAATTACACAACTAGGTAGGGAAGTGCAGACCAGAGGTAGGATGAGAATTCTGCGTTGTCTTGTCAAAACAATCCTGGTAGCTTTCCGTTAATGATTTAGCTCTTACTCATTGTACCATACCTAAGTATATGACAAAGGACATAAACATTAACTTATCTGAATTATGCTAATGTGCAAGATTTAGAAAAGGTTATTATGTCAATGATTAAGAAAACAATCCCAAGTATGAGCTGTACAGACCATTAACATTTTTTTCAGGTAAGATAACAGTTTTATTGAGGTATGATTGACGTGCCACATAATTCACCCGTTTAAAGTATATGACTCAGTGGGTTTCGGTGTATGTGCAGAGTTGTACGACCACTACGACAATGGGGCTTAAAACATTTTTATTCCCCCCAAAAGAAGCCCTATGACCATTAGGAGTCACTCCCCATGTCCCCCATACCCCAAGCCCTAGGCAATCACTTCCCTACTACTTTCTCTCTCTAGAGATTTGTCTATTCTGGGCATTTCGTACAAATGGTGCTGTATAATGTATCAAACCATTAATTTTAATAACATGTGAACTGTATCCAAATAGAATTTTAGCTATCCTCACACTTTATGAGATGTTCTAGAAGACCCTATAGATGTTCTGGAAGACCTTGTCTAGAAGACCCTGGAAAGTCTGGTTTAATAGTCTAGGATGGTGGCCCCAAGAATCTGCATCTTAATGTCCTGAGATGATTCTGATGATCACCCAGTTAGGAACCACTGCTGTAACATTAAAATACTTTTTAAAAATAGCATATGTATAACATTCACAGTGTGACACTCCAATTCACTTCCCCCCAAGGTCGAAATGAGATAACTTAATAAAAATAAAACACCACAAATATAGTTGATTCTCTAATGTAACTAGAAAGCTTTTCAGAGTCTATGATTCTACATAGAGTTCTAGCAAAATCTCCCTTAGGACAGCTTGCCATGAAGGGAATCATCTAAACTGCAAATGAAGAGCATATCTTTGAAAAAGCTTTTGGAGCTGTTACTCTCTTCTCAGAAAGCATGGTGATTAAAAGTAAAAAGCACTATAGGGGTGGCTCAGTCAGTTCAGCGTCTGCCTTCGGCTCAAGTCATAATCTTGGGTCCTGGGATTGAGCCCCATGGCAGGCTCTCTGCGCAGCGGGGGGGCCTGCTTCTCCTTCTCCCTCCGTCCCCCTGCCTCCAGCTTGTGTGTGCCCTCTCTGATAAAATCTTAAAAAAAAAAAAAAAAGCACTAGAACTACCTTACCTATATTCATGACCTGAGACTGAAGCATCTGTCTTGGGCCAGGCTGGCTGTTGGGTCTCATGGGGAGGCTGGCGGTTGGGTTCCGAATCATCCCTCCTTGGATTGGCCGGTTCATGGCACTGGTGGTAGCAGCACAGGTGACTCTCACGGCAGAACTCTGTGGCGCCCATTCCCCAGACGGCATAGCGGGCCGGGGAGGATTGCTACCCACCATTCCTGCAGGCAAGCCAAAGGGAACAGACATGGAGTAACTGAAAGCAGAGGCAGCACGGAGGAACACCAGATGCTCTTACTCTGTATATGACAGTCATTCTGTAATACACAGTTAGCCCAACAGGTAACGCCCTCGTTGGGACAGACGCAGACCCTTGGCGAAGAAACAAGAGTTGGCAATTTCTACAGTTTTCAAAGCACAGACTTGCCACTCTTCATGGTTCGGAAAAGCTGTTAAAATTGTTCCCATATGTACTTAGAAACAGGTGCTGTGGTGTGTGGATAACCCCAACTTCCTTCCTCAGGAAGTGAATCACATTAGCTGATCTACACGTCAATGCTTTACTTTCCAAAAGGGAGGTGAAGGCGAAGAGAAACAAGGTTTAAGCTGGTCATCAATACTCTGGTTATAAATCCAAATCCCAGAACAGCCCATAAAGCTGATGTCACATCTTTAAATCCTCAGATCCCTTTCAGAGTACTATCATTTGTTAAGCTTCGAAACTGACCATGGTAGCCTCTAAAACATGAAGAAATTACAGGACCTTTCTACCACAGTTTTTTATATCCAATGCAAGGGAACTCCCACTTCTAGGGAACTTTAGCATACCTGGACCACCCCATTCCTGATCACATAGGTCTAAAATGGCTTAGGGCAGACTGGTAAAAATCTTCTTATACTTGAGATATTATCTGCTATTGGGCCACACATAACAGTAAGAGCACAATACTCGAGGCAGGAGCGAGTGTTCACTCTCTCTGGCCTGGCCCCGCTGACAGTGGCCAAATATTGGCTAAAGGGGAAAAACTCCAAGTGAGAACCCAGCATTTTGAAATGTTTAATGATGGGTCTATAAAAGTCTTGCTTTCATGATGGGGCGCTTCGGTGGCTCAGTCGATTGAACATCTCCCTCTGGCTCAGGTCATGATCTTGGGGCCCTGGGATCAAGCCCTGTGTTGGGCTCCCCGCTCAGCCGGGAGTCCGTTCTGCCTCTGCCTCTCCCCACCACCGCTCATGCTCTAATGAGTAAATAAAATCTTAAAAAAAAAAAAACCCCAAAAAACAAAACTTCTGCTTTCAAATAGATGGCTTGTTTTCATTTACTTGAATTACGATAACTAAAAGTGGGGTGTATTTAAGAAACGGAGAGAACATGTATTGTGGGTTGCTTTTCACTGGTGAAATGAGAATGTGCTACGTTAGGATAATCAAGAATAAAGGGTAATTAATCTGATTGAAAAAGTTAGAACAATATTATAGTACCATATATTTTTAAAACTATTTGAAGATTAAATTTGAACCACACAGTGTATTATGGGAGAACAGGTATTGTATTTTTCAGAAAATCTGGTCTCTAAATAATGTAACAAGATTATAGCAAGTCCAGAAAGCAGAATGAAAAATGACCTGCAATTCAACAATATTCCCGCAATTATAATAACTGGGGACTCAGTCTCTTTCAGGCTTTTTCTTTTCTGAAACAAATCACAGGCATTATATGATCTTCAGAGTCTAGATATCAGTGATCTCCAGGCAGCCCAAATTTCAAAACAGGTGTATACCTAAATTCCTCCAAGAACTCAGAGCTTTTTGTGTTCTAATAAGGAGGCACTTTTTTTTTTTAATTAAATTTAAAAAAATTTATTTAATAGAGATCACAAGTAGGCAGAGAGGCAGACAGAGAGAGCTCCCTGCCAAGCAGAGAGCCCGATGCGGGGCTCGATCCCAGGACCCTGGGCTGAGCCGAAGGCAGAGGCTTTAACCCACTGAGCCACCCAGGTGTCCCTAAGGAGGCACTTTTAATAAGTCACTGGCTCCTCTGGCGTTATAGACTGTTGCAGAGAGCAGTATTTTTTTAAAGATTTAAAAAAAATTTTTTTTTCATTTCATTTCATTTTATTTCTATTTATCTGAGAGAGAGAGAGAGGAAGAGAGAGAGCACGAACAGGAGGAAGAGCAAAAAGAGGGAGAGGGAGAAGCAGGCTCCCGACTGAGCAAGGAGCCCGATGCGGGGCTCAACCCCAGGACCCTAGATCATGACCAGAGCCAAAGGCAGCCGCTTAACCGACTCAGCCACCCAGGAGTCCCAAGCAGTATTTTGTTTATATCAATCAACACTTTATCTTTAATTATAAAATTATTACGGCCCTTATTTCTGTGGATATATAATGTAGCGGAGTAGTCAGTGCCTGGCACGTATGGTAGGCGCCCAATAAATATTTGTTGAAGGAATCAACGATTTTAATATAGCACGGTACACATTTCCCCATGAACTACATCAATACCTGAAAATAAATAAATCCAAGTTTTCCCCTTAAACTGAGCTCTCATTTTCAGTTAGCTGTCTAAAATGGCAATGTATATACAGAGATTATACAACTAAGCTAAAAGAAAAAAAAAAAAGAATACAAATTCTTTTTATAATATCTATTTCCTTCAATGCCTTTTTCCTGAGTACTTCATTTTGCCAAAGAAGAAGGCTATGAATTGTGAGTTCTTCATTAGGAAACTTGGCATTCTGCTACTAGGTCTGTGATAAACAGATAGGGGGGACAGGACATGGTGGGAACAGCAATCATTGCTGCTAAGATGATTTCGAGTCTTCATTAGATGGAAGTTGGGGAACGTGGTAGCAGTGAGGATACTGACTACCACTTAGCAACTGTGCAGGGGCAACATGGCAGATACCTGAAGTTATAGCAAGCCTAGGTCCAAACCAGATCACAGGCAAAGTCAACCATCTTCAAAAGGGGAGCCCTGGACCTGGTCCTCATAGACCGAGCATATTACCATGTAAAGTTCTTTATTTTTAATTAATATTTTTCTGAAGAAATATATCATTTGTAAGTATGAAAAGTTGGCTGCATTTTAAACTTTCATTCTGAAATTCTCCAAAAACAAATCATCAATTGATAGGAAGTTTTAAAGATTATCAGCAGATTACATGAGCTGCCAGCAACCACCAAATTATTTTATACAGAACACTATAATGTCTAGAACAGTAAACTGGAATAGAAGACATCAGCCTAGGCTATAGGATTAATGGTTAGAAACCTCGTCACAGTAATGATCACAGTATAAAATTGTCAGTTTACTGGAATGCTTTCCAATGCTTCTATACCACACTCCCAGTGAAAGTCTGTAGAACTTTCTTACCTTCTAGTATTAGTTTCTAACATAAAAAAATCATTTGAAAAATCCTACGAGTTTGATGTGGATGAATGCATCATTAAGTGAAATAACCCACCAAGAAAGTAACAGTGCATTTGAGCCCTTACCTGTGCTACTGTTCCCTAAATTTCCTTGGTTTCCTATCATCCCTTGATTACCCATCATTCCTGGCTGAGGTATCACTGAGTAGGGACTACTGTTTCTGATTGGTGGGAAAGGTCCAGCACCAGTTGGGCTTTGCAATGTGATGTCAAGTGGTAAATTCTGGTTTGGCAATAACCTGCCCAGTTGCCCTGGTCGTGGGTTATTAAAAGCTAAGGAAAAAACAAATGAAAATTGAAGGTTAATATAGGATAATGGAAAAGAACAGCAACAGAAGCAGTCTTCAGGGAAAATGCTGTCTGTAACATATCGAAGATATGCCCATCAGGGACTAACTGCCAATTAAAGAGAAGAACTCACAGACACCAAAACCATATGCAACACCAAAATGTGGACTCGTAATCGAATCAACAATTCTCTTATTTGACTCTTAACAATCTTACAGAAAGAGAGGAAAAAACCTGCATGTCTTTTCTTCCCCAACACTAATCTCTAACATGTAGTCATATTTGCTAGGTAAAACGCTCAGATGGCCCTGTTCATTTGTGCCACTATCCATCCAAATTTAGGCGCATGGCTCTGTCACAGCGAGGAAGCTAGGAACTGCTCCTGTGGAGAACGCCAAACCCAGACACGTGGGGCTTGGACGTATCATTTCTTAACTGGACTTTCCTGGGAGTAGAATTAGGTTAAAAGCATCTATTTGCCTTGGAAGTTAAAATCTTTTAAGTGTGAACTCTGCCCCCTGAAGTCAGTATTAAAGCTTTAGGGCCCTGTTTAATCTTCTAAATACAGCTTCTTTAAATTCCGGACACATTTAGATTTGAAAGGATTCCTATGGGTGGCTGATAAGAATCCACTGTGAGGTGTGCACTGCATTGTACTGTCACAGAGACAACCAATAATTTGATAAGAACATGATTAAATTTTAAAAGTATACAGATACTATAAATAACAGTTTATAGAGCTACTTTGTTAAATAATGTCAAGTATTTTATTTTTACTGACTTACATAAACATAGTATTAAACAGAACATTTAGAATAAATAAGTTCTTAACAATTAGTAACAGAAATAAAATATTTAGAAGAATCAGGGCTCGGAATGGAAATAGTCTACGCTTAATCATGACTCCCTCAGGTTTAGCTCTCTGGTTAGCACTCATTAATCTGATTACCATCAGCAGGTACACACAGAGGAGAAAGCGTGAGTTCCCACGCCGCCCTTCATTAATGCCTCTGATTAATGAGCGTAAGCTCTCTAGTGTGCTTCTTACTCACTCCCCAGCTCTTTGATTGTGAGCGCCCATGGTCCAGAAGTACCTTCCATTCCTCAAGAAATACAAAGGTTTGAGAGATGATAACAAACACCAACTATTTTATTTTACCCGTTTCAGAATCATTAAAAATTACCTGAGAAAAGACCTAGTGACTAAAGATGTTTTGTGAATTGGTTGATGGTTGCCATTTCTGGTTTGAGAACAAAGGCTGAGCACTCAATCAGACTGTACTCAATGAAGGAAAAATCATTGTCTACCAAATTCACACTAAGGACGTCATTTATGTTTGTATAAGTTACGTCTCTTTGCACAGGAAAGATATTTTCTTCCATTCACAACTGTTGGACAACTTCAGGTAATTATTGAGCTTGTAAACTAAGTGATTCTGGTGGACAAAGAATTCATCTTAAACTTACAAAAATCTAAAATAAAAAGAATAAATGAAAAAATGTATTTTCTAAATAGTCTAAGGTCTTTAAGCTTTATATCAAATTCGTTAATGTGCACTTAGAAAACATGTATGATAAAGTTCCATTCAAACTGACATTTCTAAGATTATTTCTAAGAGACGAGATAAGGTATTTTTAATGTGTGCAGCCTGTTTATTAAGATTAAATATTAAGAATTTTTAATAGCATTTTATTCCTAAAAAGTCAGCCTAACCTTCTTATTTTCTGTATTTAAAGTATCCAGTTATATACTAAAACACATAAAGTCTATTTTAAACTCCATTTCTGAAAGCAGTAGCAAAAATAAAGGGAAACACGACAACCATCCAAAGAACTTTATCTATGTAGGTCAGTCTCACTCTGGTGCTGATGAAATGAACTGCACGAGAATGTTGGAAAGCCCTGTTCACTAGAGACCATTTTGAAAGGAGTTTTCAGCAACCTGGACAGTAGATGGTGCTATTGGATCACAGAAACCTTGAAGTGACTAAGCTGTTTGTATCAGATTTTAATAATCACTGTTTCTAATGGTGATTATATGGGAATTTCTTGGCATAACCACCAATATCGCATACTCACTGCTCTGTGAAATTCGCAATGCTGTTTTCTGGGCTCCAACAGGTGCGACAGGACTGTTTTCGGCTGTGAGTTGCATGAGGTCATTGATGATGGCTTGCTTGTCAACTGATCCAGCAGGGGCGCCTGGCCTCGTGTCTGGGAAAAGCTGTGGTAATTGACTATTCTGCAAATCATCCAAAATCTCCTCCAAGTTGTCCAGCTCACTGCCAGGCTGCAGTTAACAAACAGAAGAGTTTATCCCGTCCCGCCCTGCGAGTGGGCATCCCAGCCCCAACTGCAATTACAGACCCAGCTGGCACCACCGAGGCACCACCGAGGCACCACCACGGCCATGCAAAGAAAGGATGCAGACACCTGTGAGGACCTCTGGCCTAATGAGGGGCTTGATCATCTTTTAAAATATAACTAACAAAGGCCGAATAACTTAATCTCTTAGTCCTCTATTTCCTCATCTAGAAGAGTCGTGACTGAATTAGAAAGCTCCCTTCCAGTGCTGTGCTTCATGGGCAATGTATAAATTTCCCTTTATTGTATGCTAATAATAATAATAACAACAACAACAACAACAACAATAATAATATTGTATGCTAATAAATAATTTAATAATTTATCAGTTATAATAATAAATGATTATAATAATAATCAGTCATGAGTATACGTATGTTTCTGATTAACTCTGAGTATACTAGACTTAAGAGTCCAGGTCTAGGTTTTATGGTTAACTCTAAAAAATAACAACAATGAAAAACTCGTTAAAAAAAATTATCTAAATGCACACTACATGGGACGCCTGGGTGGCTCAGTGGGTTAAGCCGCTGCCTTCGGCTCAGGTCATGATCTCAGGGTCCTGGGATCGAGTCCCGCATCGGGCTCTCTGCTCAGCAGGGAGCCTGCTTCCCTCTCTCTCTGCCTGCCTCTCTGCCTACTTGTGATCTCTCTCTGTCAAATAAATAAAAATAAAAAAAAAAATAAATGCACACTACATCAGTATTTTCTAGGTGGTCATTCCCTTCTAGGATGTTTTTTTTTTTTTTTAAGGGGGGGTGGTAAAATGCAAAATAAGCGAAAAATCAGCTCAAAGTCACCATGAATAGTTAGCGCTGCCTTTTCAATTTGGTGTTTTTTTTTTCCTGCTCGCACTTTCAGTTTCAAACGCCACTAGCTCTCTCAGTCCGTCACCAGCTTAGGCAACAAAATATAGGGAAGCAGGATACAAACATGGTGTCCCCATACACGGCATCTATTAACCTGATTTCACAGAAGGCAGAACGTGGTTTCCTAGGGCTTTTCCTTCCACAGAAGTCATTTCATTTCAATGACCAACATCAAAATAATAAGGTACGTATTACCACTATCTCACACCTACTACTTTTCCTCCAGAAGGCTCAACTTATTTTATATTCTTTTAAGTAGAACCTATTAGGCAGTGCCAACCACACAAGAAAAGGAAGACGTTAAATGTTAGAAGTCGTTTCTAATGAAGAAAGTGCTGATCTCTTGGATGTGTAGGTGGAAACACAGAAGTTAGGTAATTCCCCCAAAGTCACTGGATGGACTCTGAATCCTTGACCGTGACTATTTTGTCCACCCAGGGCATTCAGATAGAACTGTTTACACCTGAGAGGAGGTCTGCTTGAAGCAAAATGCCCCACAGTTTTGTTCTATATATAATTCCTATTCCCCATGCAAAGGTTGAATTTACTAAGGTTTTCTGAAATTTATGGCACATGTAATACCTGTATGAGAGAGAAGTCTTACTGGCCATGTTTCTCAAGTTAGGAAAGAGAAACTGAAGTGATATTTTACTTGATTCCTTCTTCAGAGTCAACTAGCTTAGTAATAACCTAAAGATCCACTTTTGAGGAAATTCCCAGTGTGTTGCTGGGGCAATCACAAGACCATTTTCTAGTTTAGTTTAGCCACCCATTTCCGACAAAAGATGGAGGCACCAAATATGGGAACGATACCTCTTAGGTAAGGGCTGGGCTCTGAAGTCAGCATCCTAAAGTATAGACAGACTGAGATAAAATGATCCTGGGGAGACACCTCACTGTACACCTGTGTCCCCTCTGAGGACAACACAGTCAGTTTCTTCTCCAGAGTGGAAACACAAAGCTGTTTTTTCAGCTGAGTCCTAAACAGTTTAGTGTGCAGCGTGTAGCGTGTAGCGTGTAGCAGCTGTGCTGCTTTTAAAAACACATAGCTACATGTTCACGCTGTTAGAGCCACAGGAGAACCCACACCCAGTAAACTCTTGTCACCCACCTCATGATCACTCTGCTACGGTACGTACTGATGGGGTATAATGGTGGGCAGAACTGCTCACATTACTTAACCACTTCGTTGCTGCCTCCTTCCTTTCTTCTGAATGTGTATACAGGATTTTGTGCAAGTTAAATGTACAAATAAAGTGACTCCACTGCAAATCTATCTTTATCATGTTTTACTGAATACAAAAGGTATAAACATCAGCATGAACATTTATTGTCCTCCAAGAACAGTTCCTGGAACATAATCATGGACACTCAGTCAATTAAATGAATTCCTTTAACCATATTATCCTGTGATTTAAGAAAATTTTCCAGGATCAACTAAATTTCTCATAGAAATTCCTGTAATTGCCATTATTTTCTCAGAAAAATAGTTCCTAAGAATGTGTAATAGATACCCTTGTAATTGTATCATTAAAATAGCTATAGACATAAGAAAGAAGTTCTAATAAACTGAAATTTATTGCTGTCCTATGAAACCAAGTTTCCCTACTGTGCTCCTGCCTTGCCTAGAGCATTTTAAAAAGTGGCCCTTGAGGAAGCTCACTGTGTGTGTGGCAGAGGGGTGGGGGGATTTGGGGGTGAAGGAGGAGGAAGGAGGGGGTGAGTAAGTAATAAGCTGCTTCTTGAGAAAGCTTTGCAGATTGCCTTGGATGAGAAACAGCCAAAATAAAAAGGTTCATATAAACAATAATAAATATAAAGAGTATTATTATCCTCAGTAGATGCTCTTATACTTGCCCCCAATCCCATTTATGTGTAGAAGAAAGTTTTTACAATGTAGATTAACAACAGCCTCTGTCTAGACTCCTATCTTTCCTTTTTACCTTGACTCTTATCATGCAAATAAAATTATACTTTAAACCACGTCCATCAAACAGAAAGATAACTATCATCATAGTTTCAAAGAGTTCTATCAACAAGATTCATGATTCTTCCTTTGTAATCTACTCTTGTGTCTAATATAATCAACTGAAAAGAAGTCTAAACATTATACATATAAAATGTTAAAATATATTTGGATGGCTTGGGTGCCTGGGTGGCTCAGTTGGTTAAACCTCTGCCTTCAGCTCAGGCCCTGATCTTGGGGTCTTGGGATCAAGGCCCACATCTGGCTCCCTGCTCAGTGGGGAGTCTGTCCCCCTCTTCTTCTGTCCCCCACCCCCAGCTTGTGCTCTCTCCCTTTCTCAAAAAACAAAATCTAATAAATTATTTGGATGGTTTAAATCAATTTATTGGTTTTTCAACTTCAAATAATTAGAAAATTTAAAATCCAATATTTTCCTTGGTTGATTTTTATTTTTAAAAAGCATGTATTATAAAAAAGCATGTCTTAAACACCGATTTCCAAATTTTAATCTCTGCCATTTTAATTGCTGACCAGATTCAACTGGGGGATCAGTCTAGTTCCGACAAGCAACTGAACACTTTTTTGTCTTAAGAAAGCCATGTGGGCACTTCTTGTTTTCTTATTCAAAAGAAATTGGTTCTTTGGATCCCCATAACTATGGGCATTATTTGAATTCTCTCAGCTCTCCATCAGAAGAATACATTATGCAATTTTCCCCACTAGAGATAATATAGTTTTGCTTGTGTTTATTTCTTGTTAATTTCTGAAGTACACATTTAACATTCATCAGATTGTCTTAAGTATACTTTAAATGTTCTTCATCAAGGACGTAAAATTCAGAATGTCTATTATAACCCCTTTGCCTGTTTGGCGATAAAATCTGACAATTATGGAATTTTCTTCTGTAGTCATGTAAGTTTTAGAAGGGATAGATTTGATCACATTAAGTTTCTGATCAAATATTCCAGCTGCCCCCCCTCCCCAATTCTTTTAAGCTTTAATTCTCACTGAAAGTTCTTCTAGTCCATGCCTACTTTGTTAGGCATTTTCTTCACAAGACAAAAAGATTAATGCTTTCCTTTAAAATGCTTTGCCAAGATTCTTCAAAGTTTTGCTTAGGCATCTATTTGAATGCTCAAATTAGCCACATCAATTTGAATAGTTAGTTTAAACTATTTCAGGCAAAAAATGAGTCAGAAAGATTTTTATAAAAGTTCTACAAAATGAAAATTGGACTTGATTTCTTTAATTTTTCATTTTTCTGGTTTTATGAATTTTTCATGTGTCAAATCAACTTGTTCTCTGAAGGAAATATAAAGAGCACATGCATTTTAATAACATAAGTATTTTAATAAGTTATAAAACATCTTTTCAAAAATTTAAATAAGAAGTGTAATTTTACCACACTGGCCTAACATAAAATTGTTTTTAAAAAATGGTGAAAGTTTTAAAAGACGGTAATATAAATATACCCCATTTGGAGGAAAATTTTCAGGACACTGCCCATTTAAAATATGGTTTGCCTTTCTAGTGGAGCGAAATAACAATATGTTCCTTTTAGAAGATTTCTAGGCCTTCATTAGAACTGGCCCAGTAGTATTAGAGAGAACCTAAGACTATCAACATGCTCCGCTGGGTAAGTAAGTATGTAACTTGAAAGTCGGTAAACATATTGGAAATTTTTCAGTCACTGCTTCCTGTTAGTGACGAAACACCGTAGAAACAAATGTTGTTTAAATACTCTACCCAGTAAGGAACACTATTTTAGGTATAACAGCCCCATCGAAGTACTTCCTGTCCTTAATAAGTTATAGGTAGCTTAAACACACACTCGGTTAATGGCTCTTTTCTGAGTCAAAATAACACGACAGTTGAGTGTATAATTCAGGCTCCCTAACAGTTTATCTCATTAAATAAAAAACTCGCATTCCCCTGAAATGAAAGAAAAACTTTAACAAACTGGTACAGCAGTTAAAAGGAAATACAATTAATCTGTTTTGGGAATAGAGAAGGAGAGCAGGAGGCGAAAGAATCACTGTTTTTTCCTTAAAGTAAGTCATTCTGACTTTGATCTAAATTTAGGTAATGCATACTTCCTGTGGTAACTTTTCTTTTCAAGTTGCAATGTTTTCAATGTTAAATTTGCTCTGAAGCAGTATTTTTTGGTGTTTTATTTTTAAATGGGAGTGAATGGAGGGTGAGACCAGGGACTGGGTTTCATTAAGAAAAAAAATTGTATGTGTATGTGTGTACACTGCTTTTTGGTCCATCCAAAATAACAGATTTGTGCTCATGTTCCCTAGGTAAGATGATTTTGATTAGAAAAATGTTTCTCCTAAACAACAATTAGAAACGGCAAGTGACTCAAAGTCTTAAAAAAAAAAATTCTTTTTCTGTGTGTGTCAGTTTCTTGTCTGAAGTTAGCGTCATCACATACTAAATATAGACATGCCAAACAGTGTCCCCCTTCCCTGACCCTCTAAGTCCCTCGGGCCTCAGGCCTGGGAATGAAATAAATTCTGTGTATGGAGGGAGGGGCCAGCCACTTAGCCAGTGAGCTAAGGTGGCCCTCATGAGTCACCCTCTTGCCCTCTAGCATGTGTTAGGGAGATCTGGGGGACAGTATCTGTACCTGCCACCCACTCTGTATATTCTAACCTAGTAAACCTCAACACTGACAGTCATCAATACAGCTTCACCCTACACTTACTCCAAGGTACTGCTCTTAACTTTCTGCTGAAAGAAACTCTTGAGTTTCCCCCACTTAACCGATTTCACGGCATTAAAGAACAGCTGTATTGTCAAACCCTCCACTAACGTCTGCGTTCCAGGGTTAATGATCAAAGATGATTATAGAATTAGGATGTTTCTCTGGTGAAGGGCACGTAGGTTTAAAAAATCATGTCTGTCTTACAGGAATGTAGCAGCTGCCAAGACATCAAAGTGAAAGAAATGAAGGAAGCTAAGTACTAAGAACCGTAGTGGAGGGAGCCCAGCTCTAGGGGCAGGGGTGTTTGGCCTCAGCCTTCCTGATTCCGGCTTCCAATCCTAGCCCTGCCCCCAGGCCAGCCTCCGCTGACTCAGCAGAGTTCAAGACCATAGCGAGGGAGTGCTGCCCTCTTCTCTCCCCATCTACACCTAGTCCCCCAAGACAGTGACACATACAACTCTCCACTTGCAAAACGAATTGCCAGACAAATTAGCGAACCATTTCAAGCAGAAAGGCCGATGTGGCTTCTTCACTTGTTAACCAATCAGGACTTAAAAGATTTGAAGTCCAAGGCTGTTCCCAGGGATTAGAAAGCGAGCTGGTGATGCAGGGTGAAGTCTTGGATCATTAACCCAGCCCGACACTGAGTCCCCAGGAAACATCTTATGCCAAACCACTACATCAGAAAGAACTCTTAAAAAAAAAAAAAAAAAAAGGCAAAGAAAAGAATTCTTTAACATTAACCAGAAGGTTCAGCTGACAAGAAAGAAGGGTGTGATGATACTCATTAGGTTTGAAAACGAAACTCTGATCTTAAAGAGAGAGAACGGTAAATGGGAAATAATTCAATGAAGTTTGTCCTGACAGAGCCAGTTTCAAGGATGTGATTATCTCTGATTCAGGCATCTTCTATTAACAGGGGCAGCAAACTACAGCTGCTCTGTGGGCTAAATCCTGCTCACTGCCTGTTTTCCTATGCCCTGAGCTAAGAATGGATTTTCATTTTTTTAATAATAAAAAAAAAAAAATCAAAAGAAGAGCATTTTGTGACCCATGAAAACTGTATCAAATCCTAAGATCAGTGTCTGTCAGTAAAGTTTTATTAGCTCTCATTTGTTCGCATAGGATCTATGGCTGTTTTTCGTACCACGGCGGCAGAGACTGGACAGTCCACAGAGCCTAAAATATTTACTACTGGCCCTTCACAAGAGAAAAAAAAAAGGTCAGTCAGCCTACCCCTGGTTGATGGCGATGTCACTCGTTGGTAGACAGGAGTATCTTGGACAGGGAGCTTCAATGAGAATAAACTGTCTCCACGTAGGAACAGCAAAGGAGGAGGCTTATTTCTGTCCCATCACCTGTGTGGCCTTCCCGTGAAAATCCTTGTTGGGTATGGATTGGCACACCTGAGAGAACACAGGACCCAACTTACCTGCTCACTGGGCTCAAAGCTCATCTCCTCCTTCTCAGTTTTCATAGCTATTAATTTTGTGTTGCTGGCAGGATCTGTCTTACTGTCCAGTCGCTCAAGTTTGGGGGTTATTTCTGGTAAACCAATATCTTTAGTATCATCTTTGTCTAGCAGGTAGCGAAGTAGTGCATTCTCTTTCTTCTTGGGGCTCACGGGCTCTTGTTTAACAGTCACTTCTGAGCCAGGAGCTGTGCTGTTGGCCTCCTGGCTCAGCTCTTTGCCCGTGGCTTCTGCTGTTAGCTTGGCCAAGTCCACGGGGGAGCTGCTGTCCTGCAAGAGTCTGTGCAAAATCTTATGCTTCTCCTTGAGCGAGGTTCCGTGTGTTGAGCCAGAGCCAGGCAGGCTCGCCGCGGAGTCCTTGTTTGTGTCCGACAGGGAGCTGGATAAGGGCGAAGGCTCCATCTGGTCAGATTTGGTGGTCAGTAGCTGGAGGAGTTTGGTCTGTCCCTTGCTGTCATGCAGCCGAGTCTGTCCATCGGCTCTCTCACCGCTCACGGCCTGGGGCATGCTGGAATCGCTGGTCTCCTTCTGCTCTCCGGGATGGCAGCTGCTCTCTGCTTGACCAGGTGTACCTTCAGAGGGCTCCCCATAAAGTCCAAAACAGTCTTTGGAGTCTAAGCTTCCCATCTTGCTGAGTGGGGGAGGATTCATATTAACGGGGGAGTTTTGCAAATTGCCCATTTTTAGGTCTGGTGAAGCCAGCGACGACCCCAGTGAGACCCCGTGCCCCTCGCTGAGGGCCTGAAGTGCGTTGAGGGAGCTGTTGGTGTAGCTATGGCTATTTCCTGTGCTGCTGCAAACTCCCACAGGGGAATGCAAGCTTCCTGCAGGGGAAAACTGACTGGGTGGGATTCGAGGGCTGCCAGCCACTCCGGGGCTCATGCGATGCCGTGGCGAAAGCATGGAGTTGGGCTGTCCTGGATTCATGCCAGGGCTGCTCTGTGAGGGACTGTTCATTTTGAGTGCATAGTTACTACCCTGAGGAGTGGTTGCTTGCATGCTTGACACATGGTTCATTCCCCCGGAACCGCCAAACCTGCCCATGGGCATGCCCATTTGTTCCTTTGGGCCATTGATGGGAAAATTTATATTGCTACCGAGGGTCATGTCCTGACCTGGGTTCCCACTGCACATGGCCTGATGGGCAGGGCTGCTAGAGCTAAGTGGATTCAATGGCTTCCCCATCGCTTGTCCAGTCAGATCCGGATTCATTACACACACATTCTGCTCTCTGTACGATGAGGAGAGAAATATAAAAGGAAACGCATTTAGCAAGTTGTTATTAATTTTTAAAAAAATTAGATGGCCTCTTTTCTTTAAAAGAACAGACTACATTTACAGGACAGATAATACTTGGATGAAACAATCTGCAATTATGGACAAGACTGAGCATGCATAATTCTGGACCAAGAGGGATGTTTTGCAGTCAACTCATTAAGATGTCTGCGGTTTTATAGAGGAGGTGTCTTTAAATGTGACTACTACTGGATTGAAATCGTAGTTACCAGACAAGACATGAGAGGGGTTCCAATTACATAATATCTTTCTCATTACATGGTATATTATATATATTATATATACATGGATAACTGAGAGCTTGTCCCATCTTCAAGGAAGGACCCTAATAAGCAGAGCTGTCTTCAGTTATCTGTCAAATCACAATTCCTAACAGTAGACACATTTGTAAGCCCAGAGAGCTCTGAGGTATACTACTTGGCTCAAGACGGATAGCAAACTTCAAAACTGGTGGGTGGGGTTGGGGGGGCCCGCCTCAACTAGTAGGAACTCCGCAAGTACTAGAACCAGTGAAATTATTGAAAGTATTGTGAATTAGATCACCTTGTCCAACAAAGCCCCTTGCTGGTCAAAGCAAGAGACTCTAGCACAGACAATGTAGGGCCAAACTTTAGAGTGACTGTGCTCTGTGATCTTACCCCCCAACGCCCAGACAACTCCAATCCACTCCCTTACTGGTGACTCAAGGCAACCTTTCTGGGCTAGATGATTTTCCAAGCCCTATGAGCTTTAATTTACAGCCTTGGCAGTCACTTGTGAGTTACCACATGTGTTCACAAATCCAAACAAAACAGGTTTCACAAATCATCAAACATCAGCTTTCACTTAGGGGGGTGAAATCTGGCACATCTGTAATCACTTTCAAATTGTTTCAGTTTGAGGTCAGATTTATTAACAGTTGGCAAACAGGGCTGCCTGATTTTTTTAATTCCCAAATAAGAAAGGATACAATCGAGAAGTGTAATAAAAGGGGACTCTTTCACCAGAGCAACTTTATGTATCTTCTGGTAGTACCTCCTAAAGTTTTATACCGTACATACATAAATATTTATGTAAGGCAAAATGTAATCATTTCCCTACATTTGTGCTCTAAAACAGTGTAGTTTATGACATTTATTTTAAAATCAACATTCAATTTTCTGTACTGTCATTTTTTAATGGAAATGTTTATTACCTTTCAATTGAAAGACTAATGGCAAGAAGTTAACTTAAACCCGAGGGGGAAAAAGCCCTAAAACAAGTCCTCTAAGTAGATATACTTGGAAGTCTCAGATTTCCACGCACAGGAGCAGAAGTCCTGCTAGTGGCTTTCCTACTTCACTGCATGTGTCCCCACTGGAGGGATGGCCCAACTTCCCTTCCCTGTTAGGGGAGGCCTTCCTGTCGGAGCCCTGTGAGCGGAAGCCTGTGTGCTTCCAGCGGGGTTTTAAAATTCACTAGTATTAAGGCACAAATTCAAGAGATAGCCCTCCTTTGCCGGTATCCTAAGTTGTCTCTTAGTCAGAAGTTAATAGCAACTTAATTTTATATTGTACCTGCGTGTGGCCAATGAACAGACATATCTAACAAGGCTGAAAAGCTCTAGGGGTATCTGTTGCTTTGGAAACATTTCCTCTTGATTTGGGGAAGGGAAAGAGTGATTTCTTAGAACAAGGATTACCTGTGAAGCATATGTAATGATATTACAAGCTGAGGTTCATTAGTAGTCTGAGAACGGATGAGTTTGCTCTTCGTTTGTGCAGCAACAAGAGTGCCATCGGACAAGGAAAAACGGTAGATTTGACTGAACGCCAATCCTTGTCTCAGCACTGTGGGCAAGCAAGGAAACAGAATTCATGTTTACAAAAACAAACAAACAAACAGAGAGTAAGGGAGAAGACACACTAATAGTAATAAATTTCATTTTCATATTTTCCTACTAGCATGTTAACAAGAGTTGGAAATACTATTTCATGATACTGAAACATTTTAACATTTTAAAAGCACATTTATTTTTTTACTCAAAATACTAATAAATTCAATGCACTTTTTTTTTTTTTTTTTTAAATACGGCTTGGACCCTTGAACTATGTTCTTTTTAAAATCTTAAGTACCGGGTGCCTGCGTGGCTCAGTGGATTAAGCCTCAGCCTTCGGCTCAGGTCACGATCTCAGGGTCCTGGGATCGAGTCCTACATTGGGCTCTCTGCTCAGCCGGGGGCCTGCTTCCCTTCCTCTCTCTGCCTGCCTCTCTGCCTACTTGTGATCTCTGTCAAATAAATTAATAAATAAATAAATCTTAAGTACCATGGTAAAAAAGAGTGCAAACCATTTATTGGCTTAAAACTAGCTTTGCAATGGTATGTTGTTTTAAATGTTTTAAAATACCAAAAAACAATACAATGCATAAACATAATATCTTTAAAGATTACAATTTGCCTTTCTTTTTAAACTAATAAAAATAGGGGTGCCTGGGTGGCTCAGTGGGTTAAAGCCTCTGCCTTTGGCTCAGGTCATGATCCCAGTGTCCTGAGATCGAGCCCCACATCGGGCTCTCTACTTAGCGGGGAGCCTGCTTCCTCCTCTGTGTCTGCCTGCCTCTCTGCCTACTTGGGATCTCTGTCTGTCAAATAAATAAATAAAATCTTAAATAAATAAATAAATAAAACCTTAAAAAAACACTAATAAAAATATTACAGTAAAATTTATGACATTATATTCTCTGAATATTCATCTTCAAGTTATTACTTTTCATCATCTCATAATACTACCCCCATTCTGTTTCTCAGTGTGTAAGGAGTATTATTTCTTGGACAGGACTACAGGAAGTAAGAGATAAACAGTCAGAAAAGTCTCTTCAGAAGAGAAAAAGGCTAAATAGAAAACTGAAACAATAAAAGTACAATTAGTTTAATTTCTGAATAAAGAATCTGGTGTTTCCATTTTCAAGGCAAGAGAAGAAAATACAACAAATCAACTAGGTTAAAATAATGTCTCTTAAAATAAAATTTCAGATTTATCTTTTAAAACAACTAAATACTGCCTATTAAAAAAAAAACTTAAAAAAAAAAATAGGGGGCGCCTGGGTGGCTCAGTGGGTTAAGCCGCTGCCTTCGGCTCAGGTCATGATCTCAGAGTCCTGGGATCGAGTCCCGCATCGGGCTCTCTGCTCAGCAGGGAGCCTGCTTCCCTCTCTCTCTCTCTCTTCCTGCCTCTCCGTCTACTTGTGATCTCTCTCTGTCAAATAAATAAATAAAATCTTTAAAAAAAAAAAAAAAAAGAACATCTCGATTCAGAAAAAAAGTAGACACATAATCTGGTAACCCGTTTAAACAATTTTAAGAAAACTACCACGTTTTTATCACATAATCCTCTATACAAATTCTGTAAGTTGAAGAGCTAGCACCACGAATAGCCAGATCGAGCACATTCATGAACTTTACAAAATTGCCACAAGGGAGTGAGGGAGGGAGTCACTGACACACAGTATGGATTTGGGTTTTTCTTGGTAAAAGTTCACTTTGAGCAATTTCCCTAATGAAACCCCCTCCGCAGTTTCAGTTACATTCAGTGCTTAGGTATTTCTGCCATCAAGTGTTGCATGAAATTACTCAGGAGTGGCAGACCTGGAAATGAATTACTGTGCGTATGTGTATTTTGCTTTTTGCAGTGAGTAGGTTACTATAAGGCAGAATAAATACAATACTTATAATAGGATTCCTATTTTGAAAAACTTACATATTTGGAATTTCATCTGTGATCCCTTAAGATTTTCTATTTCCATCTGGTCTATACCAAACATCTCTACTTAATTAGACATAGTTAAGCATGCACCTGAATTCATTTTGGAAGCTCTTCCATTTAAACACAAACTTGTAGATTTTTACTCAATGTGATTGATTACCTTCGAACTTACCTACTTCATACGTTTGGATGCAGGGTATTTCATATGTTTTGTAGTTTCCCTTCAGTGGGTCCCGCCTGTTTAAGCCTACCACAGAGTTGAGTGTAGGACACTGCTACTAAGGGCTCAAGGACACTGAATGTGTTTGCTCATGGTGATTTCTTACCCATATTTCTTATTCTTACTGTTTTTTATTTTATTATTTTTAAAAGAATTTTTATTTATTTATTTGAGTGAGACAGAGGTCACAAGTGGTGGGAAACGGAGGGAGAGGGAGAAGTGACTCCTTGCTGAGCTTGGGCCTTGATCTCACAAACCTTAGATCAGGATCTTGGAGTCAGATGCTTCATCAACTGAGATGCCTAGGTGCCCCCTGTTGTTAGTATTTTTTTGGAAAGATTTATTTGAGGGAGTGAGAGAGCGAGCAAGAAAGAGAGGGAGGGAGAATCTCAAGCAGGCTTCACGTCCAGCAGAGCACGGAGCTGAGCTCGGGGCTCAATCTCATCACTCTGGAGATCATGACCTGAGCCAAAAACAAGAGTCAGAGGCTTAACTAACTGAGCTGCCCAGGCACCCCCATTGTTACTATTTTTTAAATTTTAAACCAAATCTAGTGAAATGGTAGGTTAAATACTGATTTCTGCCAAATATAGAATCTTTACTTCTTCATTCCTTCCAACTTAGAGAAAGATGCTGAAAGGCACAAATTGCTGGATTATGTACTTACTTCTAAGAAGGATAAATAAGATGAAAAAGAGGAATAAGATGAGACAAAAATAAGGGGATGGGGAGAGAGGTCATCTACTAGGATTTGTACTTTTCTGTAAGTGACCTTAAAGCACAGAGTGTAAGCATATGAACACTACTGTAAAATGCTAAGGTCAAAGAGGCACATTAAATGGAAGAGGACAACCTAAAACTCTGTCTTCAATTGGGGTGTTAGGGCTTTTTTTTCTGCCAAAATGTAACAATCTGCCAAACCGAGTTACCAGGCACACTCTGCTGGGCCCCACTGGTCCCAGGCCTCATAGCCCCTCCCTGGTAATCCAGGCCTCCTACCCAGGCGCCCCCTGCCAGGACATGCAGTGTGCACGAGAGGACCGAAAGATCAGGAGAAGTGTCTCCTTCCCCCACTTAGTTCTGAATAAGTGCCAGGGAAAGGCAGTTTTTCTTCGTTCTCACAGATAGAACAAGAAACCAGAAGGCACTTGAGGAAATGTGATTGAGCACGAAGAGCTCCAGGAGCAGCAGAGCAGAGGGACTGCACAGCAGAGGGATGGCAAGTTAGGCTCCAGTGCTGACAAGCCAGTCATTTCACCTGCTTCTAGGTCCCCATCTCCAGCCTGAGTCCTAACACCTACCTCACAGTTGTGCTGAGGGTCCACAAGACAGTGTAAGGAAGGAAGGTAACTGCACAAAGACCACGTGCCCAGGAGGGCTGCTATTATTACTGGCGTAGGACTTCGAAATCCTGGGTTTAGTTCTAGCCATCTTGCTAATTAACTGTCAGTCTAGCTGACCTGTGACCTCAAGACAAGTGACTTCATTTTTTGGGCCTTCTAGAAACATCTTCAGGGGTCATCATCTGGAAGGAGAGCCCAGTGTCTCACTGTCCCCTCTACTAGGAATTCAGCTGAACTTGCAAATTTCACTTCATTCTTATTTACAGATTTTCCTTGATTCAGAGATTTCTTTTGATATTAACTGGCCCCTTATTAAATAGTCATATTTATATACAGAAGCCTTGGGATCAGAAAAAATGATCTCTTTCCTTCCCTTTCTTCTGTTTTTATGAAATGATCTCTGATTTATCTCATTCTTCTGTCTTATAGGTTCTATTAAATTTTCTTTTTTTTTTTTTTAAGATTTTATTTATTTATTTGACACAGAGAGAGAGATCACAAGTAGGCAGCGAGGCAAACACAGAGACAGGGGGAAGCAGGCTCCCACTGAGCAGAGAGCCTGATGTGGGGCTCGATCCCAGGACCCTGAGACCATGACCTGAGCAGAAGGCAGAGGCTTAACCCTCTGAGCCACCCAGGCGCCTCTTAAATTTTCCTTTAGATGGCGACATTTAGATGGCTAGACGATGCAACCACATCTAAACATACAAAGTCAACAGATCCAAGTTTCCTGAGGTGAACTTCAGGCTCACGGTTTCAGAGAAAGCTCCCGCAGGAAGCAGTCATGCAGCAATGTCAACTCCAAGAGGAGTGGCACGTGGGGACGCTTACCTTCATGATGATGCCTCTTAGCATAGGACACAGCCTCCCCTTCATGCTGCGCGTGGAACTTCTGAATGCACCTTCTCACCAGGTCCTCCCAGCCTGGTTTCATGGCTGCCCTCATGGTGCTTGTGTCCAGTGAAGTGATCTTGCCTATGAAACGACAGCAAGCATTACACCTACACACTCATCTACTGTGTCTGGAAATGATTAGCATTTTACAAGAGAAAAATGTCCTTCTTTAGAATAGGCAGCACAAGTACATGGACCGAAAGGGCGGACAGTGAAAAGAAGTGTCCCTCCCTCTCCTTCCTGCGGCGCCTCGAGGCTTCTGCCCAGGCACCCATCACCATCCCCAGCTTCTTTGTTATCTCCTGAACAGAGCCCCTGCCTTACGAATAGGTCGATATTCTCAAATGATTGCTTTGGAGAGAAAATGTACCTTGGAGATCTTGGCGAGTAGTAAAACTTTCTGATGAGGGAAGAACTGGTCTCTCCTTCATAGGAACTCTTCTTGCCACACAAATCAAGCAGGACTGCAAATCTTCAATCACATACATTCATAGTTACCACATTAGGCCTTTCCAGCGCGTCACACAAACTCAAGTGTATTTATGAAAATGCGACCTTGCCAATCAGTGCGGGAGGGACGACAGAATACTGTGCACCCTGCACCCCCCCACCCCCGGCTTCGCCCTCTCCCTGCCTGAGTGGGAAGAGCTGGGGGACGGACAAGGGCGTGCTGTGCACGAAGAGCTAGGGGAGGTCGGGGGAGACCACTGAAGCCAGGGACACATGTGGCCGAAGTCCACCCACCACAGGGGCTCCAATGATCTGCAGCCACCTTCCCAGGGACAGCGGGGGAGCGCGGTGGACCTCGACAAGCAGCTCATTTCAACATCAATACACAGATGATGAAAGCTCAAATCCCATACTCTGCTCTGTCAAGCATTTGTTTTTTGAGTTTTTGGTTCACTACGCTACCGGAACACTAGACGTCCCCTCTACCCAACGATGCGGCTGCCCCCAGAATGGCAATATGCGCTTTCAAACCAAGAACCTCCAAGGCTGGAGGTGTCTTGGAGAACAAATCCTGGAAAGTGCAGCATGCGCCAGAGTGGCTGCGTTACTGGTCAAATCTCGGCCCTGGCTGGCTTCTCATAGAGCCATGCTGAGCCTTCATTCCTTACCCACTGACATTGTTTTATTCATCTGTGTTCACTTCTAGAGAACAGGGTAATGTTTTATTTATCTTTGTAACATGCAGGGCACACTGTGTAGCTCTTTCAATTTCAAAATGCTGGAAAAAAAGGTTAAAAAAGTCTTCATATCTTATGTCCTTGATTTATGATTGCTCGTCTTGAAATCTGGGGAAGGAGTTCTTTAAATATACCCAGGAAGGGTGCCTGGGTGGCTCAGTGGGTTAAAGCCTCTGCCTTCGGCTCAGGTCATGATCCCAGGGTCCTGAGATTGAGCCCTGCATTGGGCTCTCTGCTCAGCACGGAGCCTGTTTCCCCTCCTTCTCTCTCTGCCTGCCTGTCTGCCTGCTTGTGATCTCTGCCTGCCAAATAAATAAATAAAAATTAAAAAAAAAAATATATATATACCCAGGAATAGTGGGTATCCCAAATATAAATGTAATCCTCGTTCTCAACATAATAAAAAGCTAAACATCTGAGCACACACTACGAGGCAGACATCTTTTTTAGCTGCTTTAGAGGCTCCCGGTTTGTTTCGTCCTTGTGCCAGCTCTATGAGGCAGGTACTGGCGTTCTCCCCATTTAAGACAGGAGGAAACCACAGCACAGAGTTTCAGTAAGTTGCCTAACACCGTACAAAGCTGGTGAAGCCAGGATTCGAACCCAAGCACATTATGGCTCGGAAATCCTCCTCAGCCATACTGTGTTAACACTGAGAACCAGACTTTAAATGTACAAAAATGTTTAAATATACAGCACAAAACCACAAATTAGATCAGCTATATCTTTTTTTTCCACTTTGGAATGGCATCCTAGATGGGTGAATTGGCAGCACTTAGTATGTTGCATAAAAAGAAAAAAATATCCCTCAACATTGCATACTTACGTAAAAACTTAATTTTGAAAAAATTATGTCATCTATGAGAGCTCCATTACTTTTCAATAAAATTTAAATTACAAATTACTTTCACATTCTTAAAAAAAAAAGAATGAACTACAGATCTTCCTCAACTTACAATGGGGTTACATCCTGATAAACCTATTTTTATTATTCTTTTTAAAGATTTACTTATTTGAGAGAGCGAGCGAGAGAGAGAGAAAGAGAGGGAGAGTGCAAAAGTAGGGATGGGGCAGAGGGAGGAAGAGACAAGCAGACTCGCTGCTGAGTGTGGAGCCTGACGTGGGGCTTGAGCCCAAGACCCTGAGATCACGACCTGAGCTGAAACCAAGAGTCAGACGTTCACCTGGATGAGCCACCCACGTGTCCCCCTTGACAAACCTATTTTTAGATGAAAATACTGTAAGGTGAAAATGCATTTACTACATCTAACCTACCAAACATCGTAACTTAGCCATGGCCATCTTAAATGTGCTCAGACACACTAGTCTACAGTTGGGCAACATCATCTCACACAAAGCCTGTGTTTTCATGAAGTGCTGACCACTCATGTAATTTACCAGATACTACACTGAAGGCGAATGACACAATGGGTGCATAACCCTCGGAAGTGTGGCTTCTGCTGTGGCTCGCTGTCGCTGCCCAGCATCCTGAGAGAGGACTGTAGGCATATCGCTAGCCCAGGCAAAGAGTTGAATTATAAAATTTGAAGTATAGTTTCTACTGACTGTGTATGGCTTTTGCACAGTCCTAATGTCAAAGAACAGTTAAGTCAAACCATCGGAAGTTGGGGACGTTCTGGACTATTTAATGCTGATCATGGTTCAGGCGTATTCATTTAATCCTTACTCTGATACTAGCATTGTTGACCTCATTTGATGAGAGAAGAGAGCAAACTGATGCTCAAAGAGGTCAAAAGACTGGCCCAAAGCCAGAGTTGGGAAGCGGCTGAATGAGGAGCAGGCGTGTCTGATGATAAAGCCCGTTAGGTTTTCACCCCCGAATGCCCCTCCGCACCTTCTCTCTTTCAAAGCCTCAGAGGAGAGAGGGACACTCAGCGGCACAGTATGGCTTGCTTGGAGGGCATCCGGGTGGATGCTATAGCCACGTCCTTTAAGGGGAAGAGACTAAGAACTTGAGAGCTTAAAATCCTCTCCCTCAGTCACTCCCATCTCTATTCTCTCTTATGGATCATTCTAGTACACTGCATTCTGGACCCTGCATCCATGGATCAATTGTATGGAATCCATGAACCCCCAGAAAGTATATGAAAAATACTGTTTGTACTTGCGCATTTTTCTAGGTCTGTGGCTCACTGCTTGCAGTAGACAATCCAGAGGAGCCTCGGATCCCCGGGAAGCTTAACTATTACCAGAGCTTCTCTAGTAGGGCTGCCACTAGTGGCTAGGTAAATGTAAACTTAATAAAATACAAAATTCAGTCCCCCAGTGGCATTATTGAAATTGCAAGTGCTCAGTAGGCACGTGTAGCTAGTGGGGCCTGCACTGGGCACAGAAGATACACAATACTGCCATGACTGCAGAACATTCTACTGAATAGTACTGTTCTAAAGACTTAAAAAATCGAACTTAAGGGATACTTGGGTGGCTCAGTCAGTTGGGCGTCTGGCTTCAGCTCAGGTCATGACCCCATGGTCCTGGGATCAACTCCCATGTCGGGCTCCCAGCTCAGCGGGGAGTCTGCTTTTTACTTCTGCCTGCCCCTGCCCCCTTGCCTGTGCTTGCGTGCACTCTCTCTGACAAATACATAAAAATCTTTAAAAAAGATGACTTTATCACAAGAATTAAGTAGGTTAAAGAGAATGGAGAAACCATTTCTAAATTCTTCTTTGTGTGGCCACTCATTTTAGATAATTAAGTATGAAAAAAGCAGCACAGGGATAAACACACAGACATGTAAGACAGCCTGCAGATTTTGTCCTACCTTCTCCTTCTTCTTTGATGGACTTTGGTTGAGAGACAGCAAAGCACTGCATAGTTTCATATTTCTGGTGTGCTTCCTGGTTATCATGACCTTCCTCTTCCGAATCAGGTAGAGGTTTTACCAGCATCCGACAATTGAAGGTATGGCTGTTCCGCCTAGGAAGTTCACCAGACCAGGATCCCCCATTCACTGAGGGAGGTAAAAGCAATCCAACAATTACAAACCAACACCAGGCTTGCTGCTGCCAAATTATCGAAATGATGCTGATGTTAAACAAGCTGGGAAAAATGCTTGGGATTTCCAAAATAACTTTTAACCCTCTTACTCTTCACCCTGACTCCTTCCTTCAAGGTCAGGCCTTGGATGACTATTATTAGGACACTGCTCTTCATTTTTGGATTTTCCTTACTCTGTTGTCTTGGAAATCTGGTTCAACCTACTTGTACTTTAGATATTTTACGCCCTTTAGATATGTTATCCCTGCTCAAAAATCTGGAACTGGCACCAAGTGCCGCACGCATCAAGCTCTTTAAGAGGATGCAGACTTGATATAGTCAGGGATAAGAAGGCCACTGGAACTGATGGACTAAATCTCACTAAGCAGCCCCATCTTACCCGTCTAACCAGATCCCCCATGCTGGCCAGCACAGACCTCCCCCACCAGCCTCCACACCTGGTCCCACAGGGACACGGGTGCTCCTGCCACCTTATCTGCCACTATTTCTCCCAGCCCAGCGTACTCGGCTCTGAGGCCGAGATCTCATTATCTCCGCCTCTCCCAGACCTTTCTTCCGTAGAATTTTACAGAAATTTTGGTATGTATTGTGTAAGTCAGCTGTTGCTGAATGACTCTATTTTGTTTCATGCACATTTCCTCAAGTCGACTGAAAACTCCCTGCAGAGGCCCCGCTAATATCATTTATTTTTTACCAAGGGAAAGGCTACATCACATGTCTTCTACTTTAGTGTGAATCCTTAGAAACGTATTAATTCAAGAGAGAACGACGCAGAGGAAAGACACTTTTTTGGGGAAATGGGTTAAAGCAATCAAGAGAAATAAAATTAGAGCTGGAATCAGAACCAATCCTAATACTGTTTGGTATCCTTTTCTTTACTGTTCTTTATGTTTTATCTAAAAAATATTACAATCAGTAGGACAATGAAAGAGCGGATGGAAAAATAAGGGCCAGTGGTTAAGATAAGCAAACACACTCGCAAAGCTCACTCGTGAGAAAATACTTAAAAGGATATCTAGGTGCTCTGGTGAATGCGATGCTAAGCCCATAGCCACTGGGCTGCAAAGGAATAAAAAAGAAAACACACCCTGGAAAGAACAAAGGAAATATCAAGTTAACTCCAAGAAACTGTTTTGGAATCACAGGAGGAACCATAGCTAGCTTTATACGTTGTGCAGACATTTGGGAAGTTTCTTCCGCCATCGGTATTCTTAAAAGCTTATTTACATAATGGATACTACAAAGAGAAAAATCAAAGAAGAAAGAAAAAAAGAGTTCTTATTAACTCAGGTTAATAAGTAATTTTTAAAATATAAAAGAAGTACAGTATAAAGTCAGGAAAAGAGCTCTTTAGACAAGTGAATTAATAATAGTGAATTAATAAGTACAGGTCCTTTGAGGAAGTCATCAAATTACTGAAGAGATCTGAAATATTAGTTACCTGAAGAAATCCCATTTTCTTGTTCATTTACTACAGAATATAATAAAAGAATCTCACATGAATATTCATATGTTTTGTCTTACTGTTGCAGTCACTTTGAACAAAGGGTTATCCTGCCAAGGAAAAGCTAGCCCTCATGGAATTCAAAAAGGGCCTTCTCCTATTTACTGCGGTAACAATAAGACCAGCTAATAGAAACCGTTTGAAAAAAAAGAACAGAAATACTTGCTAACTCAGGACTTGACCTTATTCTGTACTAAAATATGCACTTCCTTTTATCTGTGAAGATGTTCTTAGCATCATCAGTCGAAGTGAGAATATTAAAAAAAGAACCACTTAGTAAGTGGGAACGGCAATACTCTGGAGCAGCAAGGAAGGTGGGCCCACGCTGCGAACCACCCACTTGAAACCGTGGCCCTCGAGACTCCTAGACACCCTTGGAGAGCATCTTTAGAGAGACAGGAATTCGGCGCTGTGGACCAGGGAGAGTGGGTAAGGAGGCAGAGCCACCAAAGCATCTGGAATATGGAAGAGCCCACTCAGGGCTATCGGCCCGAGAGCATCTGACCCTCCATGTGCCACTTATTCCTTAATGTCATGGCCTCAGGATACTGGAGGCACCCACACACAGACTCTCTTCATTAGCAGCACTCAAAATTTTGTTTTTCTCAAGTCCAATCTCAAACTTCTCATGACCTTCTACTTCTTAGAACCAAGGAGCACAAGCCCAATCAGAGGCGGCTGGCCCTGCCCAGAGTGGGGGGGGGCAGTGTGGCACCCCCTCAAAAAACAATGAAACAAACCCCATGAAAACAGTTGCCACAGGAGTCCCTTCCATCTGAACTATTTTCATATACTTTAAATAGAGGATCAAAACAATCTTTCCTTCAAGATCACTATCTGCAGATGTCCTCTTCTCCATGACTTTGAAGCTTAAATAGTTAATATAAGCCTCTCTGAAGAACTACCCAGTTACCCTTATCCCCAACTGACATACCACCCAGCTCTATGTGACCCCCTCCAACCATGGGAGAGGAGGGAGCAGCAGATAAGCATTTACCTATAGACTTTGGCAGCAGGTTTTTGACAAATTCAGTGTGGTCCCCAACATGCAGGATGCTATATACACTTTTGTTCATCAGCTCTTCTTGGTTATACCTTAGGTATTGTGTCACGTTCTCTGAAACAAATACAACGTTGCCTTCCAGGTTCACTACAAAGAAGAACCCATCAAGGGCCTAAGGGAAAAGGCACAAACCATGTTAGAAAGGACACAAGAGAAAAATCATATCCAGCTGTTAAGAAGGGATGATCCCCTTAAGGGAAAGGGTGGAATTCACACATGGACAAAAAAGAGATTTCTCTCTCTCTCGCCCCTCTCCTAGTTTTGGGGAACAATGAATACATTTTCGCGTGGTGAAATTGTTCTGTCTTAGTAAGTGGGAGAGAGCCTAGATCAGGGATTCTTCTCGCAAACTAAATGACAAATATTAACTCTGTTATGTGATCAGGAGATAACTACTGCAGGCATTTATCTGTATTTTCCAAATTATACTGATGGACTCCACCTGGCCAAGGACAACGCTTACGTTACCAACCCAGTACAAAGCGATTATGTTCTACCCGTTTCTCATGTGACACAATGGGAGGAAAGGGTCATCAATAATTTTCCTTCAGTTTAAGGATTAAGAAACCCCAAACTTTGCTATCTTTAAAGCTGCCAGGGTTTAAATGAAAAGAACTGCAGGTGTCCTCAAACATCAATCCTTTATTGTTTAGGGGAAGGGTTTGGGAAGTAAGTAAGTATCTCTCTGATAATGGCAACGGGGACCACACGCTGAGGCCTCAGCCGTAGAGTCTGAAGACTGGAAGGGGACTTGAGGTTTTGGTTTTTGACAGTGACAACTGGAAACTTAACGAACTGTGCCCTTCTCTATGACTCGTTCCCTAGTCATGGAGATGCAGGTCCCTAACCACCTAGATAACATTAACATTTTCCTGCCGTGTGGCTTGGCCCCACTCCTCCTTGCTGTCATTCCAATCTAGATTAGGGCAGGACAGAAAGACTCTAGGATCATTTCAGGAAATAAAGATAATGAGAGTAACTACCGAGCATGTTTACTGTGCCCAAACACATCGGGTCATCTGAATATTTACAATTCTGGAAGGAATTGTGCTACCTTCTTCAATTAGCAGAGGAGGAAGAAACTGAGGCTCTAAGAGGGGCAGTGGTTTATATAAGCTTTTCTGACTCAGTCAGTGGCAGAGCTGGAATCTGAATCCAGGTGGACTCAAAAGCTCTGGCTTGCGATTACTCTGCAGTAGAGTTCTACTTCAGTATTTGCCCCAAATCTTTTCCTATCATGTTCACCTTGGTGATATGGAAGTTGAGAGTTTAGTGAGTTTCTCTTTGTGACTCCTCCTTTTCCTTTTGGGTCTGTGCTTGTCAGAGCCCTGTTTTACAGATTAGGTGAGCGATCAAGACTACAGAAGCCTGGGGCACCTGGGTGGCTCCGTGGGTTAAGCCCCTGCCTTCGGCTCAGGTCATGATCTCAGGGCCCTGGGATGGAGCCCCACATTGGGCTCTCTGCTCAGCAGGGAGCCTGCTTCCCCCCCCCCTCTGCCTGCTGCTCTGCCTACTTGTGATCTCACTCTCTCTGTCAAATAAATAAATAAAATCTTAAAAAAAAAAAAAAGACTACAGAAGGCTTGATACTGATCAGGCACACCTTGACATAGGGCCTCCTGGTCTACTCAGCTTGTGTCACACAGCTTCCCTGTGCTATGTATTTACGATTGTTTTTAACATGAATGTTACGTGTACATATTGACATGACAATGTGTATGGCTGGGGCACGAAGTATTTATTTTTATCCTAGTTTGCTTTTTCCTAAAGTTATTACTTAACAGGCTCCTATTTTGTGAGCTTTCTTTGAATATATTCCATCTTTAATTCTATTTTCATCACAAAACTAAGTGCTCTCTCAAATTAGAAATGACCATAAGGCACCAGTGAATAGCTCTTTAAAAAAAAAAAAGTAACACCATTCAATTTTAAGTCTTTCTGAAATATTCTGTCAGGTTTTACCAATGGTGTGAACAATGTGCAGGGCAAAGCAAGACTGTATGTAAATGGCCTTCCACAACAGGTTGGCAGCAACCCTTGAAAGCCTCGTGTGAGTAAGCGCATGCGGGTGTATGTCTGTGAAGGGGGAAAGGAAGGAAGTCAGTTGATGAGTTATGTGCCACGTGTCTTTCTAAACTAACTGCTTCGGATATACATTCGCAGGGATTTTCGTAATTATATTACCTATAGCTCCCTTTTGAAAATGCAGAGAGCTCCCCACTGCTTTGCATCATGACAAAAAGACTGATTTATAGCATAGTATGACTGAAAGATGAAAGTGTTTCATCTTATAAGACTGTGTTTTTTAAAGCACACTGTGATATGCTCTGATGAAAAAAACTGACATTTGGTTTTGTTGCCTAGCAACCACTATGCTATGATGTAAGCATGAGTGTGCATCTATGCCTAGGAACAGCTCAGCGAGAACAAGTTTTCCCTGTTTAAATTATTCCATGTAAACAGGGATAAAGACTTCAAACCTTAAGTCACTAGATTTGAGCATTAATCCTCTAACCTATTCAGCACCGAAGTCCTGCCACAGAAGTCCTTGCCACTGAATTCTCAGAAGACTATTTTTTAAAAAATTTATTTATTTGACAGACAGAGATCACAAGTAGGCAGAGAGGCAGGCAGAAAGAGAGGGGAAAGCAGGCTCCCCGCTGAGCAGAGAGCCCGATGCGGGGCTCGATCCCAGGACCTTGGGATCATGATCTGAGCTGAAGGCAGAGGCTTTAACCCAGTTGAGCCACCCAGGCGCCCCAGAAGACTATTTTTAAACAGTAAAAATGCTGGTCTGATTTTGTGAGAGAAAGCCCACTTAATACCCAGCAGTCTGATTTCTATAATCAATAAACTTGCTCTCAGAGCGCCTGAATCATAGTCTTGTGGTTACTCCAAACATGCCTTTTTAGAAGTCTCAATAATCTTTTCAGGAGTTTCTACCCTACTGTAATCTTTCCCCATATAGGGAACCAATGCAGACATCTGGGAATTTCCTAATAAGTTAATAATTTAGATTACCATAATTTCCAAATCAGTTTTGTTTATAATTAAAAATTTTTTCACAGAAACCTCTCTATTTTCATTTAATTCTAAATAGTCCACCTGGTTAGAGTTCTCTGATCTGCTTCTTAGAACCAAGCAGGAAGTAGCACTCTGGCTTTCCTTGTTGACTCTGGAAAATCAGGTTCTGGCTTTCCTTGTTGACTCTGGAAAATCAGGTTAAGTGTGTTTTTGCTTTTTCCCTGAAAACTGTACTTGGATACTGTCAAGCTAGTGACTCAAGAGGAATAAGCAAGGGACAACACAGGGTCATTTAAAGTCCTTTGGCTGCAGGGCCAGGGTCAATAATCTTGTCATTTCTAAATACAAAGACTCGGTCAGACGATTTTTTATTTTTATTTTTTCTGTGCTCCCCCCCCCACCTTCCAAGAGTAGGATAAATTTTCACAGAATGATATTCTCTAAAAATAAAGATCATCACATGTACCAACTGAAAGAAAGGGGGCAATTATTGGTAATTTTTGCTTTAAAAATCCTACTTTCTCCTATACGGGCAGCTATTGCCACGAGGTAAGTGATTCTACGTGACGATGCCGCCCAGCTTGCGGCCATGCGGTAATTTTCAATCTCATCATATCATCGGCAGAGTAAATTATCCTGAGATCTGACATAATTTATGTCTCAGGGCTCCTCTGCTTCTTGTTATATATTCACCGACATTTTTTCCCCTCATCTTCCCGTAGCCTACATCTTGAATTTTAATTTCGGAATAGGTACAGCAAAGCACTTGGTGTTTAATACTGTACTAGCTAATAAAAGAGGAAAACGAGACTTCACAAATCCTAGACAGGAGTCTGGTCATAAAACTTCTGAAAGTTAATAAAGAACAGGGAGTTAAGACCAACCACTACACTTGTGATGCTTACCTGAACAGCTCTGCCTATTACTGCCGTTTTCATCTTTACGAGATAAACTAGTTTGAAGCAGCATAAATAAAAAACTTAAGCCTCCATCTGGTCCTCGAATTTTAACTGCCTGTATGGACATCCATACATGGCATATGTAAAATCTAAGAATTGGGGGAATATTTCAAATGAAAATTCTATTGCTGAATTTAATAGGACTTGTGAGCATGATTTTCCAAAACAAATGCTTCCTTTGTCCATTTATAATCTAGCTCAGGCAATGCTCTGTTATTATTGGGAAATGTATATAGGCTGAAATCTGGAGTCAGGTACGTATGTACCAGTAAGCTCCAGAAGTCAGCAGTACTTCAAGCTTTACGAGTGAAAACTAAGTGCAGACTGTCCTGAAATTATATCCACCTGAGAAGGGAACATAATAACGTGATGACCAACGGCAGGGTAGGGGCAGAGCCTGAATGAGGGTACGCTACCTCAAGCATCATAGGCCCCAGCGCATCCTTGTCGATGACTCCCTGCCCGGTTGATGACACGTCTGATTTCTGCACTTCGTCTACGTTGGCGGCGGCTGCTTTTTCTGCAATAAACAGAAGTGTGAATTAAATGGCTGTGCTTCTTCAAGGACAGAATGACACAGAAACATCGTCACTGTAATGATCTGTAAGATCTCCAGTGGAATCAGCCGGGGCGCTGGAAGAGTTCAAGTCCGTCTACACCGCTGCCGAATGGGAGATGCTGCTGGAAGCAGGAACACAACACCACCTTTTCACCTCCAGAACGTGGGGCTCAGAGACCCTCCCAGGCAGTTGGTAAAATGAGTTTAGTGGTTTCGTGCTAGTCCCCGACAAGCATTTTTTCCCTCAACTACAAAACTGTTACACGCTACAGCACAATTAGTTCCTGCTCCAGGGACTTCACAAACTAGGATAACGAGAGGTCTGTTGTTCAGGATTCAGGAGCATAACCAGAGGTGCATTTGCAGGTATTTCAAGAAGGAAGGAAGGGGAAGTCACTCCTGCTACGGCTGCCCCCACCTGACGTGCTCTCACGTCTGGATGCCTGTACTGCTCCACCTCCTGCCGCGCTCACACAGGAGTATCCTGAAAGAGGGGTCCCAATCCCGTGGAAGGTGCTCACCGATTAATGGAAGAGAGAAGAGGCACCCTTTCAGGCACTGGGAGGGGTTCAGTGGCTGCCCTTTTGTCTAGTACAGAGACACACAATATGGGCTCCAGCGTTACAACGTGAGAGGCAGCATTTGGGCCTGGGGGAGGGCCTGGGACAGTGCCCCATCATGGATAATTCTCAGAGAACAAACAGGTGCACAGTTATCGACATATATGCAAACTCATTATTTTAAGAACATCAAAAAAGTTTAAAGCTTCACAGATACATAGCATCAACTTGCGAGAAAACAACACAAAAACAATGTGTCGATTATTTGTACCTGAATAAATTATATCCTTGTTTACACTGCATGTCAGCATTGTAATTAAATGCAAATAAAGAGAGCTGTAAATCAATTTAGTACTCAGGATCAACCTGCTTTCATGACCTTGGTAAATTTGGCTGTCCCTCCTCCTCCTCCTTTTTTTTTTGGTAAAAAAGATTTTACAGAGTATTCTAAAAGATTTTATTTATTTATTGATAGAGAGAGAGATCACAAATAGGCAGAGAGACAGAGAGAGAGATGAGGAGAAGCAGGCTCCCTGCCGAGCAGAGAGCCCTATGCAGGACTCGATCCCAGGCCCCAGGGATCATGACCTGAGCCGAAGGTAGAGGCTCAACCCACTGAGCCACCCAGGCGCCCCTACAGAGTATTCTGAAGATCTGGAAAACTTCACTTGTCCCCGAGAACCTAGAACATAATTAGGAATTATGCAGGTCCTCCAAATCTTGCCACTGCCACGTGTACACTCAGTGAGAAAGGGAAGATGACCAGTGTGAGCTCAAGGTTAAGTTCAGCCATTTAGAAGGACGAGCCAGAGGAAGTCATTCCAACTTTTTAAGGCCGTAGAGGACCTGCCTTCTGTACACGATGTGCTGTGACAGGAGAAGACTGGGTGACAGGTAAAATACGTCCTAAAAACTATAAAGTAGTTTACAAACCCAACTTACTACTAGCCTATCTGTGTGTGTTAGTTCTTCCTTAGGTAGTAGAGTTCCAAATGTAGTAACTTCTTCGCAGAGCTTATCACAAGGAGACTGTATCTGCTTTTCCAATTACTATATTCTTGGTTCACCTCCTTAGATCTGAGTAATTGTGGCATCCCATTAAGCGACACAGGACTTGAGGCGCCTGGGTGGCTCAGTCGTTCGGGCCTCTGACTCTTGATGTCAGCTCAGGCTGTGATCTCAGGGTTGTGAGATGGAGCCCCACACTGGGATACTTGCTCAGCGCAAAGTCTGCTTGAGATTTTCTCTCTCTCTCTCCCTCTCCCCGCCCCTAAAACAAACAAATAAATCTTTAACAGAGAGAGATGACTTTTCTGGTAGCCTTTACAACTCAGTAAGTACGTGAGAATCTGTCAGTCTTCATTTAGTTCTCTTCTTGCTGCCTTCCCTAGCTCCTGATGGCTGGGTACCTTACGTCCTGGCTCTTTCTGCAGGCTTGGTCTCAGCCCAATTCCTCAGCGTCATTGGGGCAGGAAACACCTCAGGCTTTCCAGACAATTACTGCATATGACCTCCCTCCCCCAAGGCTGTCCCCATTTTCCTAGAATCTTTTTCATTGCCAAATATTCTCCATGTACATGCAAACTGGAGCATATACCTTTCTTTTTTCCTACCCTATGCTGGTTCACTCTGTAAGGCTACAGATTTCTCTTCGGTTTCCATTCCCTTTCCTACCCACCAGTCCAGGGACAGAACCGACCTGATCAACTGCAAGTTCATCTAATTTAGCAGCTGGGTACTGTGGAGGTCCCAGCAGGCTTCGGGCCTAAGGATCCTGAGTTTCATTAATATTAAATCTTAAAACTCATAAAATGGATATTATATATTTATGTGGTCTTCCTGTATCCTAATTCATTTTTGTCTTTAGTGTTGCGGCACTGTGAGCGCGATGTGCCGAGAGCCCACAAAAAGAGGCAATCGCAGCCTTTGCTCCGCTTCCTCGCTGTTGGCAGGAGTGCTGTGCTCCCATCAGGAGCCTCCGGTGGCAGCAGCCAGGATTCTTAGACCGGAATGGTGTACATGAGAAGACAGCCTCCCCAGAGAGCAGCGATCAGAGTCTGAGGAATAGAAAGGCTTTCTTTGCGTGACATTCTGGTACCTCTTCCTAGGAAGGTATGCAGTCCTCCCCACTACCTGGAATAAGCACAGTCTAGGAAATAGTTCTCGATCCCCCTCGGAAGGTAAGTTTCAGGAAGGGGGCAATGTGTCTGCAGCCACAACAGGCACCATCCCTGTTTCAGAGCAGGTTTTCACTAAGGATTTGGAGGCTAACAGACCAGATGCATGTCGGGCATGTATTCCCAGATATGGAAGAGGCCACTGGAGGTGGGAGGGGGTGGAAAAAGGAATACAGTTCCCCTCTTTAGGCAAAACAGCCTCCTAAGGGTGCTGGGGGAGGAATGGGACAGATAGGCAGGGTCAGAAATACAGGGAAAGGGTTTCCTGAGGAAATAAAACAGATCGTCTTGCCCTGCCTTACTCAGTAAGTTTCAGGGCATCGGGTGTTCTCTCAGGTCTCCAGTTCTCTCATCCTTCCACTGTTGAAGCTGGTAGTTTTGTTCTTTTTAAAGAATGGACTGATGAATTCAGATTTATGTTGGGGGAAAGTGAGACGTGAAGCACAAGCTACTTACTGATCACAAGGCAATTCCGCCTCAACTGCTGACTGCTAGGAAACAGCAGGCTACTTGACATATGAGACTCTGCATTCACAACAGTAAGAAATTCTTGTTTCCTGTAGGGTCTATGATAATGCAATTTTTTGAGCAAAATAAATTAAAAAAAGAAAAACAAAAAAACCAGTATCTGTGATAATCTGTTTCCAAGCCTTTTAAAGACAGTAGATATACCTTGTGAGATGTTTACACATTTTGAGGATCTGCTTGTCATTCTGAAGACCCAATTTTCCTCAATTCATCCTTGAATATTTTGTGGAATTTAAAAAACAATGTAAAAAAACTCAATCATGCAGGTTTTCCTAAACACTGAGAAACTTCCCTGCTGGGGTGTCCTAACTATTCTAGCAACATGCTCAGACACTGAATTTTGAACTCTTAGCAGAAAATATGTAGAATGAGGATCATAAGTGCACTGCCTTTTATTCTAGAAATCTAAAGATCAGATGAAATTTAAGATAAGAGCCTAAAATCTACAGATCAGATGAAATTTAAGATAAGAGCCTAAAATTTAAAGGAGAGAATTCAGATCTGACAAAACATGTGTTTGGGTAAAAACAATGATCCTCTTGAAAAATTACTGGTGATGGTAAGACATGCCATTTTTTTCTCTTTATCACATTCAACTGATAAATCTTTCAGAGAAGAAAAGCCGCTAACAGGAAGTCCCAGAGCCTGAGTGTCCGCCATGAGGAAACCATGCAGTAACAATGGGATCTGTTCAGCAGTCTCTCTGTCTCTGTGTCCCCTGCCTCGCTGTGCATGTGGTGCGAGTAGAGTGACGACTCCTTGTCAGCTGAGAGATTAAATCTAGCTGGGAGGGTAAAACAATTACAATTGAACTAAATGAGAGTAAGGAAGGGATAATTGCAAGGAACTAACTTAAAGTTCAAAGAAGAGATAAAAATCGCTGGACGTAGCTGAAAATACTTCACGTACGTTGTATCTGGGTTGGACTCGGCAGGATAAGCAAGTGGATGGCAGAACTAAGAGCCTAAGAAGGAAACCGGTGGGAATGGACATGTGGCATCTGGCTCCGAGAAAATGTCAGCCTGGCCTCTGAAAACCAATGCTAAGCTAAGGAACGTTGGCAAAAAGTTTGTCTAAGCTGGAATTCGAGGAATCCCTGACTAAAAATGAAAACAACACAAATTTCACAAGATCAACTTGAAAATTCTATTAGTAGAACATACGCTTTGAAAAAAAAAACTCTAAATGAGTCTACTGATAATTTGTAAGAGAATGTTGCAATATTTACACGATACATTCGTGTAAGTAAGGGAATGGGAAATTTTCACTATTCAGAGTAAATATGAAATAGAGACAAAGGGTAAAGAATCTGGGGCTTTTCACTCCTGTCCTCACTAAATGTTTGCATTGTATGCATTTCCAACTAATCTGTCATCTAGTATTCAATTCTGCATTGAATTTGTGCTTTCATCATTTCTCAATATTAAAGAGAATAAAATCAATAATACAAAATGATAGAAAACATGCAGAAGTATGGCTTTACCAATGTAAGTGAAATCTAAATTAAACTGGCCATGAATTTTTGTTTTTGGGTCCTTTTCATGAGGTAATTACTAGTTCTGTTCAACGTTCAGCTGAACCTTGAAATTAAATACGAGGTGAAGGAAAGTACTCTAGTGAGAGATACATTATTATGATAACTGGACATATACTGGTATCCTGAGGGAACCTTTCAGTAATTAGTATACTATTTTTAAGGGCCAGATATAAATAAGCTTAAATCCTTAGATACATTTATACCTCTGTAAGTACAGCATTACTATACCAAAACACACTATTTAATATTTTTAGACAGTTTTCTCAGTGGTCACAAATTATATTTACTTTTCTATATTTTGCATCCATTAGCCATAAAAATACATTCTGTTACAAAAATATCCTTCAGTAAACTCGAGAGTAGAAGGATGTCCCGGAGTTTCATATGGTCAAACCTTATGAAATCTCATTATTATAGATGGAACTCTTAAATCGGAAAAAGGGATGATAAAATTTAATTTTCAGAGCCTACAGAAAGATTTCTCCTTCATGCCTTGACTTCTCTTTCTTTCTGCTGCACTTTCAGCATTAAAGTTATTCTTTTTAGATAAAGAATATGGCCTAAGAGAGTAACAATAAAAATAATAACGTTCTTCCTTTCTTCCTCATTCCCCCCAAAGATAAAAATGCCATAAAACAGCTATGATCTTTTTAATAGCACAGTTTTACAAATGCAAAACCCTGATGAGAGACTGTCCGAGGATGCCTCTGTAATCTTTCTCTGAGCGTCCCTTCCCGCCCGGGTGGCTGCTTCGGGAGCAATCCCGTCCAGTTCCTTCCTCCATTTGCCTGCACTCCAGAAATCCAATACCAATTAATTAGATTTCCAGTTTCAAAGCAAAGAACAAAACCCCATCTCTTCAGGGACTGCGTTAGGATGAGTCATACCACAAACCGAGGGAAAATCATTAATATTATATTCCATATGCTTTTCTTTACAAGTAATTATTGTTCATGTTGTCTCTTAGAACAAAAGGAAAAGTGACTAGGGAAGCATTTGATCTCCAGAAAGGTAAGTGATTTTAAAATGCAGATATTTTTTGAAGCAACTGGATTAAGTTGCTCTTTATCACTGGCATCTACAGACACAAATTTGAAAGTAAAATTTAAGTTTCTGGTGAGAATAGCAACAAATCAGAAGCTGTGATCCTAGCAAAACATGTATTTATCTCAAAAAAAAAACAACAAAACAACAACACAACAACAAACTACAATTAGCTATTTTTAAATTAGGGGATGGTAATTTTTAAAAAAGATCCTTACATGTTCTTTTAAAACATCACTTACTGATTTTTGGTAACATCACGAGTTTTGTCTATTTGTTTATTAGGCAACTGAACCAAGAACATACATTCCAAGATTCTTCCCAGAAACCATCAGCAGAACAGAGTGCTATCTCCTCGCAGGGATGGCAGTCTTGGCTCAAGGGACAGCCACATAATTGCTGTAAGCCCAGCAGCAGCGGTGGCAACCACCACTGATGAAGTCTTAGAACCCTATACGCCCATTGGGAGGACAGGATGATGTGGCCGTTAGGGAAGAGGTTTATACTCTTCTTCATGGTTTTTTTAACCATCTGAAGAGACTGGAAAACTTGTGGAAATTAGTCTATCTTTAAGAAGTCAGAATTCAAACAAATATCAATTATTCACTCTGTAAAAATACATCAGCGAAAAGGTAATCACAGGGTCTTTACATGTATGTAGAAAAATGTCAGCTCTGCCCAGGTTCCGATGCCTCTGACATGTGAAGCCAAGCAGCAGTTTAAAAGTTACTTGGATGTTGGGTCAAGCATGAGGATAGTCGCTTTTACCGAAGCAGTGTTATTTAAAGCATTAGAATCTTTGACTAGACGAGAACCTGATACTTTATGCGGATTTTATAATTAATTCCACTGCTTCAAAATGAGTAAAATCACTCACCCAGAAACTATCAATTTTTCAGCAGACTGACGTCAAACACAAGTCTAATCACCTCCACAACAAATTTTAAGACTCTAGTGGGAATAGATCCACAATTTTCATCTTTTTTTGCATTTAGGAGCTGTATGACTTCAGGTGAAGCAACCGTCAAACCCGGCACAGCGAGGCACACGTGCAGCCAAGTCACTGAGACAATGACAGGCAATTTCTGGCCCAGCGCTGGAGATTAAATATTATGGGGAAAGTTATGGAGCATCTCAAAGGTTCTAGAAGGTAAAACCAGAGAATTATGCATCTGCACCAACTAAAATTAGAAAAGCTGCCATATGGCTCTGTGAAGCCAGCAGCACATTCTTATTCATTAGGAAGCATTCTGCTAACATAAAAACACAAGGCCCTTCCTGCGCTCTCCAAATGTGTTTATCTTTTCAACATTAATGCACTATATATCATCGAGCTGCTGAGAGCTCCTGCCGTGCATATTAAAACCACGCAGCTGCACTTTCTTTAGGAGTGGGAGGGACCTCAGCCCCGAGTCGCCTCCCTCTTTCTGACATTGAGATTCTTGCTAACATACCATGGTTTCTCTTCGGTGTGAAGAAACAGCAACATGAGCCAATCTCAAGGCTAACTCTACCGGGCCACCCCCCATTCCCCCCGCCCCTTCCGGTTCTGTGGCAGAGAAGGCGACATGCTTGGGTTTGTCTTCACCAATGGTACGAGCACGGCTACTTAAATAGAAGTGACAATCATGCCACAAGTTTGGAATATAAAGGCCCTACTTTTAAAATTAATGTACTACGCTTATCAAGAGAAGACAGTAACCAGCCCAGTCTCTAGGTATTAACTAATAAAAAGACAAGACTTTTGTTCTGAAGAACGTTCTTTATCATTGAATCTGCCATCCCTAGTATAGAATTCTATTTAGTCCCCACTTCACCTATAGCTTATCAACATGGAATGCTCTGTGAGGTAAAACAGACCATGGACAGGGCGCCTGGGTGGCTCAGTGGTTAAGCATCTGCCTTGGGCTCAGGTTGTGGTCCCAGGCTCCTTCAATCAAGCCCCGCATCAGGCTCCCTGCTGTGTGGGAAGCCTGCTTCTCCCTCTCCCACTCCCCCTGCTTGTGCTCTCTCTCTCTCTGTGTCTCTGTCAAATAAATAAATAAAATCTTAAAAAAAAAAAAAAAAGACCGTGGACAGTCTCTCGCAGTTAAGATATGTGAGTATATGACAATTTGTTCAAAATGTCTTTCTTTTACACAGTCTAAATATACCTGTGCTGTGTGCAACCTCGGAACTAAGTCAGAATACCAAAAGCAGCATTCCCCAAAGACCAAACTATACAAATGTTTTATTTCTTTCAGATATACACATTAACTCAAGCAAGGCCAACAAAATTACATTATAGGAGCACTTAATAAAGTTTCTGATAAAGAGGTTAAAATACGGAAAGATTTTGGTCTAAGAAGTGTAAATATTTTCTCTCCCAAATCACTATTCTGTTTATTGGCATAGATACTAACATCATCTCCCAATATTCCTACCTTACACTCTAGCAATTATTTATCACTCCAAATGCATCATACTGTTTCCAGATTTCAAGCATTTTCTCAGACTGTTCCATTTGCACAGATGTCCTTTCAACCATTCTAAGACTCCATCACTGTTCCAGAAGCTCATTACAGTCAAGTGAGGGCCTTCCCCTGTGTTTCTGCAATGCCCTGTGCTCATTCCCCTAAAAATCCACATTCAATGACCTAGTGCTTTGAAATGCTTGATTTGTTTACTGCTCTGTCCCCTTCATGGCACTGGTGGCCCCTTGGCTACAAGAAAAGTCTTTGTGTTCACTGCCTGGCATCTAGTGGGTGCTCAGTAACATGGGTGTTAATACTGGACAGTTCTACAGCTGTAACTGAAATTCAGTATAGCCAGGATCTAAAAATCACAAATGTCTCTTTAGAGAGATCTGTCCTGAAGATTCTTTTTTTTTTTTTTTAAAGATTTTATTTATTTATTTTACAGAGAGAGATCACAAGTAGGCAGAGAGGCAGGCAGAGAGAGAGAGAGGAGGAAGCAGGCTCCCTGCTGAGCAGAGAGCCCGATGCGGGACTCGATCCCAGGACCCTGAGATCATGACCTGAGCCGAAGGCAGCGGCCTAACCCCCTGAGCCACCCAGGCGCCCCTGTCCTGAAGATTCTTACTGTACATCTGACATAATGGAGATTTCTTTCAAGACTCTGATTTTTGGGGTAAATACCCAGTAGTGCAATTGCCGGGTCATAGGGAAGCCCTATGTTTAATGTCTTAAGGAATCTCCACACTGTTTTCCTAAGTGGCTGCACCAACTTGCATTCCCATCAACAGTGTAAGAGGATTCCCCTTTCTCCACATCCTCTCCAACACTTGTTGTTTACTGTCTTGTTAATTTTGGCCATTCTAACTGTAAGGTGGTATATCAATGTGGTTTTGACTTGAATCTCCCTGATGGCTAATGATGATGAACATATTTTCATGAATCTGTTAGCCATTTGTATGTCTTCTTTGGAGAAGTATCTGTTTATGTCTTCTGCCCATTTTTTGACATGATTATCCATTTTGTGTGTGTTGAGTTTGAGGAGTTGTTTATAGATCTTGGACAGCAGCCCTTTGTCTGTACTATCACTTGCGAGTATCTTCTCCCATTCTGTGGGTTGCCTGTTTGTTTTGTTGACTGTTTCCTTTGCTGTGCAGAAGGTTTTGATCTTGATGAAGTCCCGAAAGTTCATTTTCGCTTTTGTTTCCTTTGCCTTGGGAGACATATCTTGAAAGAAGTTGGTGTGGCCGATGTCAAAGAGGTTACTGCCTATGTTCTCCTCTAGGATTTTGACAGATTCCTGCCTCACATTGAGGTCTTTTATCCAGTTCGAGTTTATCTTTGTGTATGGTGTAAGAGAATGGTCGAGTTTCATTCTTCTACACATAACTGTCCAATTTTCCCAGCACCATTTATTCAAGAATTTATTGCACTATTGGTATTTACCCCAAAGATACAGATGTAGTGAAAAGAAGGGCCATCTGTGCCCCAATGTTTATAGCAGCAATGGCCACAGTCACCAAACTGTGGAAAGAACCAAGATGTCCTTCAATGGATGAACAGATAAAGAAGACATGGTCCATATACATACAGTGGAGTATTATGTGTCCATCAGAAAGGATGGATACCCAAATATATATCAACATGGACGGGACTGGAAGAGATTATGCTGAGTGAAATTAGTCAAGCAGAGAGACTCAATTATATGGTTTCGCTTATTTGTGGAGCATAAGGAAAAACATGGAGGACACGGGGAGACGGAGAGGAGAAGTGAGTTAGGGGAAATTGGAGGGGGAGACAAACCATGAGGGACTGTGGACTCTGAGAAACAAGCTGAGGGTTTTGGAGGGGAGGATGGTGGAGGTTGGGTGAGCCTGTGGTGGGTATCATGGAGTGTACATATTGCATGGAGCACTGGAGGGGGAGGTCACCACCTGAGGCAGGAGGGCCATCTAGAAAGAGGAAGGACTGAAATTCCTGGAGAGGCTGATAAGGTTCTCTTCTCATCAAATTTGTTCACTAAGTGGGCTAACATAACATTTATGGCCATAATGATGTCCAACAGAAGCACAGGGAAGGAAGGGAGAGGGCGGGGATGAAGGAAAAGGAGGGTTGGTTCCTACTTCCCATGATCCCTTGCTGCTGACCCTGCCATGAATCCTACCTGCCTTCCCACTGCTCACAGGGGGCTTCAGTCTCAAGTCTCTGCTTCACCTCAGTGGTGGATCTTCAGGGACTAAAAGGCATCCCAGGACCTGACCTTCATTTGTCACTCTTCCTCGCCCAGACGTCCTCTGTGTGCCCCACCTCCCTTTCACTGACATGCATCCTGTTCTTGGATTCATTTTATGTTCTCCGCATAAGACCTGCTAGCTTTTCTCTTTGTATGTTTTTCTCCCATCTGGCTATTTGTTCCTTCCAGTTTTTCTCTACAGACGCAGGACCTGATGCCTGGGCCTCCTAGAGAGACTGTGACAGCTAGTTGTAGAGATATTTCTCTCTTTTCCCCCCACCGACTGTGATTCTAACAATACCATAGGGAAGCTGAAATTCCTGGTTTCATTTTGCCTACTACCATTTATCCCCTCACTTGCAGTCTCTGCTTGAGCAATCACGGGAGGGCCTCATGAGTTTGCCATTTTTTTTTTTTTTTAAAAACAGGTGTTCCCAATTTAAGGCACACCTAATGCAAGAAGCTGATAATAGAACATAGAATCATCCAATTTAGAGACCTAAAACATTAAATTATGCTAAATCATCTCATCCTAGTAGAGAAAGCAAAGCACTGATAACAATGCAAGAACTCCGCATAAATATATGTAGCACTGTGGCTCTGGCCGACCACAGGAGGCAGGGGGGAGATGGAGCTGAGGGGAGAGCACGCTATCAAGGGATCAAGCCCTGAGGATTCACGAGAACTGTAAGGTGAACACAGGGTCCACGGCAAGAGCTCCCTGTGGACAGGGCCCAGAGAGGACCAGCATACACAGTGCCCACTCCCAGGGTCAGGAGGCCCCCAAGGACCCAACTCTAGAGGTGGGCTCCAGAAAATTCTACCACCTGTGACCACTAAACTCTCCTGTGGGTGCAAATCTCTAGTAGCTAAAAACAAGGTTCCTTCCAGCTCCATAAATAAACACAAGGTAATTCCTATGTGAATGTTTAAGGAAGAAGAGAAGAGACTATGGGAGGGAAAAAATGAAACAAGATGGAGCGGGGAGGGAGACAAACCACAAGAGACTCTTAATCTCAGGAAACAAACAGAGGGTTGCTGGGGGGTGGAGGGGGAGGGAAAGGGTGGCTGGATGATGGACACTGGGGAGGGTATGTGCTATGGGGAGTGCCGTGAATTGTGTAAGGCTGATGATTCACAGACCTGTACCCCTGAAGCAAATACTACAGTATACGTAAAGAAAAAAGAAAGTAGGTCTCGTCTCAAGCATTTTAGGCTTTTGAACAATCAACACAGGCCAAGTTTACCATTTCTCATGAACCTGAAACCATCATCACTGGTTGTTTCAATAATAGTTCTCTGTGTTTGCTTATGCTCTCCCTGGTTCAAAAAGATAGTTTCTGCTTTAGGTTTTTTTCTTTCTTCTTCTTTTTTTAACTTATTAGGAGCTATGCATGGAAGTGAAGCTACCTAACAATTAAAAAAAGTACAACACAAATAGAAAAACCTGTAAAAATTTTACATACTCATTTCAGAGAAAGCCAGCTCGGGAAAGTATCCAAGTTTATTCTTCAGGGCATCAGGCAGAAAGGAAGGAGTAAAAGTGAAAAGTGTGCAGTTGTGGGTCTAAGAAGAACTTAACTGTCAGGAGATCTATGTTCTCCAGAACAGGACTTTTGTGGAAGAAATGACACAAAGAATCATTTTTATCTCATACAGAAACAGAGCATTAATCTATTGTATTCAAATGCTTGAAATGCTTTTGGTTGGAACTCATATTTTTACATACAAAAGTATGAGTATCCCTCTCCTCACAATGAATCTTGAACCGGTCCTGGTCTGATGGACTTGGGCTACACAGTGAGGTGGCATGGCCATCAGTGCTGACCATGTCAAGAGGGTCCAGAGAGGGGCAGAGCCGTTAGGAATGACTCATCCTTAGTGCTGAGGTCATGAGGGCCCTCACACAGGCTACAGCTGTCACCTTAGAATGGCATTTAAAACTGTCTGGACCAAATGTGAAATTTGGTAAAAGCCTGGTAAAATAAAGGGTCTGACTTGTTTTGAAGGCCAAACAGAGGTTGCTTCAGAATTTTTTTAAAGCAAGGTTTGCCTACCCACCAGAGAGAAACCAGATTTGTATTTGTACATTTTCAATACACATATCCGAACTTCGTCTGATTGTGGAGAAGGATCACTGTATTTAGATTAACAGATTAGGCGGAAAGGGGGGGAAAAAAGGACTGGGAAGCATTTAGGAAATAATTCCAAAGTAGATCTTCCTAATTCCTAAAATAATGAGGTTTCATTATCAGTATCCTAAGTTCAAAAGACATTCTAGAAAAAGAGTTCCTGTCAAATATCCATCCAATACCTCGTTTCATAATGACAATGGGAGGAGATTTAAACACATCTTTAAAGTGACCCTTTAAATACTGTATGGGAGTGGCAGTGAATCATCAACTAACCTTCCACAACTAAAGCAGTAGGCAATTAAGAAGAAAACCGGGATCAGCTTCACTCAGACACTAGGAGTAGGAGCAGTAGGAGCCAACACGAGGCCCTTAGAAACTGTTGACAGCTGTATGTATCAAAGCCCAGCGAAAGTAGGGACAAGAGTGATCACAATTAGTATGAGGAAGTTAGAGCGAAATTAAAAAAGGCTGACATTACAAAGACCCCTAAACTTGGTATCCATTTCTATTTATTTGACAGAGAGAGATCACAAGCAGGCAGAGAGGCAGGCAGCGAGAGAGGAGGAAGCAGGCTCCCCGCTGAGCAGAGAGTCCGATGCAGGGCTTGATCCCAGGACCCTGAGATCATGACCTGAGCCGAAGGCAGCGGCTTAACCTACTGAGCCACCCAGGCATCCCTTGGTATCCATTTCTAAAAGGAAATCCTTTCCTTTCTTCATGTATAGTCCTATACTCTCCAGCAAATTTTTTGTCTGTTTTATTTCTCCAGCAAATTTTTAAGTTAAGGGGGAAAATAGGATACCTCCTCAGCAATTCC